>NW_024070207.1:113241063-113337900 GCF_014754425.2 Oryx dammah
GTCAGTTTTCATTCCAATGCCCAAAATAGGCAATGCCAAAGAATGTTCAGACTACCACACAGTTGCACTCATCTCACACACTAGCAAATTAATGCTCAAAATTCTCCAACCCAGGCTTCAACAGTACATGAACTGTGAACTTCCAGATGTTCAAGCTGGATTTAGGAATGGCAGAGGAGCCAGACATCTGTTGGATCAAAATGTCAACATCTACTGGCTCACAGACAAGCAAGAGAGTTCCAGGAAAACATCCACTTTGGCTTTATCGACTACGCCAAAGCCTTTGACTGTGTGGATCACAACAAACTGTGGAAAATTCTTCAAGAGATGGAAATACCAGACTACCTGACCTGCCTCCTGAGAAATCTGTATGCAGGTCAAGAAGCAACACTTAGAACTGGACATGGAAAACAGACTGGTTCCAAATTGGGAAAGGAGTATGTCAAGGCTGTATATTGTCACCCTGCTTATTTAACTTATATGCAGAGTGCATCACTTGAAATGCCGGGCTGGATGAAGCACAAGCTGGAATGAAGATTGCCGGGAGAAATAGCAATAATCTCAGATATGCAGATGACACCACCCTTATGGCAGAAAGCAAAGAAGCACTAAAGAGCCTGTTGATGAAAATGAAAGAGGAGAGTGAAAAAGTTGGCTTAAAACTCAACATTCCAAAAACTAAGATCATGGCATCCGGTCCCATCACTTCATGGCAAATAGATGGGGAAACAATGGAAACAGTGAGAGACCTTATTTTTGGGGGGGCTCCAAAATCACTGCAGATGGTGACTGCAGCCATGAAATTAAAGGACTCTTGCTCCTTGGAAGAAAAGCTATGACAAACCTAGACAGTATATTAAAAAGCAGAGACATTACTTTGCCGACAAAAGTCCATCTAGTCAAAGCTATGCTTTTTACAGTAGTCACAAATGGATGTGAAAGTATAAAGAAAGCTGAGCACTGAAGAACTAATGCTTCTCAACTGTGGTGTTGAAGAAGACTCTTGAGAGTCCCTTGGACTGCAAGGAGATCCAACCAGTCAATCCTAAAGGAAATCAGTCCTGAATATTCATTGGAAGGACTGATACTGAAGCTGAAACTTCATTACTTTGGCCACGTGATACGAATAACTGACTCATTGGTAAAGACCCTGATGCTGATAAAGATTGAAGGTAGGAGGAGAAGGTGATGACAGAGGATGAGATGGTTGGATGACATCACTGACTCGATGGAGATGAGTTTGAGTAAACACCGGGAGTTGGTGATGGACAGGGAAGCCTGGCGTGCTGCAGTCCATAGAGTCGCAGAGTCAGACACGACTGAGTGACTGAACTAAACTGAACTGAACGGAAGTAAAATAAGGTTAATATTTATTGGAATGAGAACTAAATGGTCACTGGAGATGGCTGGATGGATTCCCAGAGAGGAGCTTTTTACCATTTCTCCTAGATATCAAACAGGAAGTGTTTCATTTTATTATTGACTTTGTCACTATCTACGTTTATGTGGATAAATATGATTGACAGTTATGAAAATCACATCACAGCTATTTTCCTATTTGAACAAAGTGACCTTTCTCATTCACATTCACCTGCTGTCTTCCATGTGTCACAAAGGAATCAACCACCATGTGATGAATGAGTCATCTATCTAAGAAAATGCAGCCTGCTAAGATCCATCTTCTTTTACTTAATTCACATGATCTTGGAAGTTCAACTGTAGTGACTAGGTGGGATTGTTTACTTAGGCAACATAGACAGATCAATTTTATTATAAAGTGCTACGTAAATAACAACCATGTGAATCAACCAGCACCACAAAATCTGAGTAGCTTTGTGTTATGCCTGTGATGGATATTATACTCACCACATGCTTATTCACAGTATGAGGAATCATGCTATAGTAGCAGTTGGAAGACAGAGGCAGCATAGTTCAAAAAATAATCCCTAGATTACAAGGAGGAAGCAATTACTTGAGAAGAGATTCCAGAGGAGCCCCAGAACTAAATCAGTCCTGATAACAGAAGATATGCAAATATGATATAGTTACACTGTAATTTGTAGATTTTAAAGTTTTTCCATCTTCATTCTCTCATTTGTATCTTATTAGCTGGTGAGTTAACAGGGCAGGCGTTATGGTTATTTTTAAGAGATTAAACAAGTTTCTTGCTCTTGGTAAACAATGGTTATTAAAATTAAGTGCAAATTTCACTTGGGCATTTACTGATATGTTTACATTATAATATAATTTAAAAGATCTCTACTGATTTATTTTCTCTATGCTTGCAAATGTAGAAGAAAGATGACCAAAAGCAAATAAATCTCAACACTGAATTGCCAGATGACATGTCATTATAAATGTAGATTCTGTTCTTTTGATATTCTAATCGACTACACATAATATTAGGAATTTATATTGACTGTATAAATGCTTTATTATAAGAAAACATGATAGCTTCATGAAAGTTGTTTAATGATATATTTTATTCGTTTTCAAGCACTGATTTGACATCTATATGCCTTGATTTAAAATTTTATATTTTATTTTGTATTCAACTCATACCCAATTAAATTTAAAATGAATGCAAGCATAGTATAGAGCATAAGTTATTTAAAAGTAAACCTTTTGTCATTGAAATAAAATCAGGTCGTGGAATTTATGGTAGCTGACAGCTCAATGAAATGGTGCCTCTTATTGTATTTTTTAATCATTCCATCTCTTCATTTGTACCTCCATTATCCATGTGTTTCCCATGTGCTAGTTCTATTTATATTATGCAATAAAAGGCATAGTTTTAAACTTCCTCTACTTTTAGAAGGCACACATTTCTTGCCATTCAGTTTATGAACGAAAATGATCAATATTTATTATTGTAGTGAAATCAATACTTGATTTATTTGCCCAAAGTTAACTAGGACCATTTTTTTGTATTCTGCTAATAAAAAATTCATTTTTTTAAATGCTGGAGAAACATTAGCACCTTCTTTTTTATCATTTTTAAACATCTCTCTGGCATAATAATGATATATTAACTTGGATCAAAAGCTCATAGGATATTAAGACACATTTGTCAGTATTTCTTGTATTTTAATGAAATAGTGACAGTGACAACGTTCTACATTTCTTTTAACTTTCATTAGGTCATTTAGGCCTTATATTGTGTGAAAAAATTATCATCATCGAAACATTGTCTCTTACTCGATATGAAAACATTCTAATTCAAATTTAATCAGACAAATACTAAGAATGCTAAAAGAATGAGATCTCTTTTGAGAAGACAGTAAAACTTCTTTGCTGTGGCCAGGAATACTCTATTCAGAGATGGTCCAAGAGACTCAAGAGAATACTCAAGAAAACTTATGGTTTTAGCAGCTTAATGGAAGAGTAGAGCCTTTACTTAAGGAACTATAATTATAAAGACCTATAATCATTGTGCTAAATCAGGATGGGGAATTCTCAGTACCTCACAGTAATTATCTAGGGATATGAAAGAAGTAAGAACACCTGGAGGCTCTGAAAAGGTACATGACCTGAGGCAGGGTCAGCTTCATGAGAATGTGATATATGCAGCTGCACAGGGCCAAGGGCTCAGAAGGGCCCTGCACTTAGTCTAATGCTCTGCTTTTGCTTTCTTAAAATACCTAATAATTTTTGAACAATGGGCTTGTGTTTTCTTTTTGCTCTGGGCCCTGCAAATATGTAGCCATTACTAACCTGAGGCCCTCTGAGAGAGCAACTTTTGGATGAGGTAGCTGGTTAGTGAGAAAGACTCACATTAGCAGCTTTGCCAGTGGAGTACCTTGAGCAAAACTATAGAGTAGGAAATGGCCCAGACTGGGTCCTACACACAGGGGTGTATTGATCTAGAAAACAATGACTATTTTTTGAGGACTTGTGAGGAGAAAAGGCAACAGAATGGAGATGGATGCTTTTTTACTTTTGGTACATTGTATTCTACATAATTTAAAATGGATTTCCCAAATGAATTTCTAGATCAGCATTCTCCAAACATTTCTAATTGCCCACTCCTATTATTATAAAAATGTGTAAATATGCATCTCCCAATATGGGCTTATTAGTTTAAAACTTACATGTCATATTACTATAAAACTGTATTATATATCAACATTATCAAATAAAAATATAGTTTGAACTACAAATGAAAGCCATATATATAATTTAAAATATTCTAGGAGGCAAATTATTATGGCTCCAAATTGGGAAAGGAGTACATCAAGGCTGTATATTGTCACCCTGCTTATTTAACTTATATGCAAAGTACATCATGCAAAATCCTGGGCTGGATGAAGCTCAAGCTGGAATCAATTCTTTGTCCGTTGCTTCGTTTGCTATTATTTTCTCCCATTCTGAAGGCTGTCTTTTCACCTTGCTGATAGTTTCCTTTGTTGTGCAGAAGCTTTTAATTAGGTCCCATTTGTTTATTTTTGCTTTTGTTTCCAATATTCTGGGAGGTGGGTCATAGAGGATCCTGCTGTGGTTTATGTTGGAGAGTGTTTTGCCTATGTTTTCCTCTAAGAGTTTTATAGTTTCTGGTTTTACATTTAGATCTTTAATCCATTTTGAGTTTATTTTTGTGTATGGTGTTAGACAGTGTTCTGCTGCTGCTGCTGCTAAGTCGCTTCAGTCGTGTCCGACTCTGCGACCCCAGAGATGGAAGCCCACCAAGCTCCCCCATCCCCTGGATTCTCCGGGGAAGAACACTGGGGTGGGTTGCCATTTCCTTCTAGTTTCATTCTTTTACAAGTGGTTGACCAGTTTTCCCAGCACCACTTGTTAAAGAGATTGTCTTTTATCTATTGTATATTCTTGCCTCCTTTGTCAAAGATAAGGTGTTCATAGGTGCATGGACTTATCTCTGGGCTTTCTATTTTGTTCCATTGATCTATATTTCTGTCTTTGTGCCAGTACCATACTGTCTTGATGACCGTGGCTTTGTAGTAGACCCTGAAGTCAGGCAGGTTGATTCATCCAGTTCCATTCTTCTTTCTCAAGATTGCTTTGGCTATTCGAGGTTTTTTGTATTTCCATACAGATTGTGAAATTATTTGTTCTAGTTCTCTGAAAAATACCTTTGGTAGCTTGATAGGGATTGCATTGAATTTATAGATTGCTTTGGGTAGTATACTGATTTTCACTGTATTGATTCTTCCAATCCATGAACATGGTATATTTCTCCATCTATTAGTGTCCTCTTTGATTTCTTTCACCAGTGTTTTACAAGCAACTCCTGCAGCTCAGTTCCAGAAAAATAAATGACCCAACCAAAAAGTGGGCCAAAGAACTAAACAGACATTTCTCCAAAGAAGACATACAGATGGCTAACAAACATATGAAAAGATGCTCAACATCACCCATTATCAGAGAAATGCAAATCAAAACCACAATGAGGTACCATTTCACTCCAGTCAAAATGGCTGCTATCCAAAAGTCTACAAGCAATAAATGCTAGAGAGGGTGTGGAGAAAAGGGAATCCTCTTACACTGTTGGTGGGAAAGCAAGCTAGTACAGCCATATGGAGAACAGTGTGGAGATTCCTTAAAAACCTGGAAATAGAACTGCCATATGACCCAGCAATCCCATTGCTGGGCTTACACACCGAGGAAATCAGAATTGAAAGAGACACATGTACCCCAATGTTCATCGCAGCACTGTTTATAATAGCCAGAACATGGAAGCAACCTAGATGTCCATCAGCAGATGAATGGATAAGAAAGCTGTGGTACATATACACAATGCAGTATTACTCAGCCATTAAAAAGGATACATTTGAATCATTTCTAATGAGGTGGATGAAACTGGAGCCTATTATACAGAGTGAAGTAAGTCAGAAAGAAAAACACCAATACAGTATACTAACGCATATATATGGAATTTAGAAATATGGTAACGAAAACCCTGTATGTGAGAGAGCAAAAGAGACACAGATGTATAGAACAGTCTTTTGGACTTTGTGGGAGAGGGCGATGGTGGGATGATATGGGAGAATGGCACTAAAACATGTAAGTTATCACATGTGAAATGAATTGCCAGTCCAGGTTCGATGCATGATATGGAGTGCTCGGGGCTGGTGCACTGGGATGACCCAGAGGGATGGGATGGGGAGGGAGGTGGGAGGGGGATTCAGGATGGGGAACACATGTACACCCATGGCGGATTCATGTCAATGTATGGCAAAACCAATACAATATTATAAAGTAAAAATAAATAAATAAATAAATAAAATTGAGATTAAAAAAAGATGGAATCAAGATTGCTGGGAGAAATATCAATAACCTCAGATACACAGATGACACCACCCTTATGGCAGAAAGTGAAGAAGAACTAAAGAGCCTCTTGATAAACGTGAAAGAAGAGAGTGAAAAAGTTGCCTTAAAACTCAACATTCAAAAAGCTAAGATCACGGCATCTGGTCCCATCACTTCATGACAAATAGATGGCGAAACAATGGAAACAGTGACAGACTTTATTTTCTTGGGCTCCAAAATCACTGCAGATGGTGACTGCAGCCATGAAATAAAAAGACACTTGCTCCTTGGAAGAAAAGCTATGACCAACCTAGACAGCATATTAAAAAGCAGAGACATTACTTTGCTGACAAAGGTCCATCTAGTCAAAGCTATGGTTTTTCCAGTAGTCATGTATGGATATGAGAGTTGGACTATAAAGAAAGCTGAGCACTGAAGAACTGATGCTTTTGCACTGTGGTGCTGGAGAAGACTATTTGTTGAAGAATCCCTTATACTGCAAGGAGATCCAACCAGTCAATCCTAAAGGAAATCAGTCCTGAATATTCATTGGAAGGAATGATGCTGAAGCTGAAACTTCAGTACTTTGGCCATGTTATGCGAAAAACTGACTCATTGGAAAAGACCCTGATGCTGGGAAATACTGAAGGCAGGAGGAGAAGGTGATGACAGAGGATGAGATGGTTGGATGGCATCACTGACCTGATGGAGATGAGTTTGAGTAAACATCGGGAGTTGGTGATGGACAGGGAAGCCTGGCGTGCTACAGTCCATGGGGTCCCAAAGAGTTGGACAAGACTGAGCGACTGAACTAACTTGGATGCAAATTAAAAAATATGAAGAAACAAGGAATTAACTTTAATAATATATTTCAATTGAGTCATTGTATCAAAAATATTATAATTTCAACATGACATAAATATAAAAATATGAGATATTATACATTTTTAATACTAAGTCTATGAAATTTGGTATATATTTGAAACTTTTAGTATGTCAATTCAGATGCCACATTTCAAGTGTTCAATAACCACATGTGGCTAATGACTTACAGTATCTGATAATCACTTTTTGGCCTTTTGGCTAAAATCAAATACAGTATATGATAGTGTAGTTTTATATATTTTAAAACCTAAAAATTGTAAATCAAAGAAGTATGAGAATAAAAAGGGAGTTCAGGTTCTATAATCTTTTCTCATATCTTAGTGATGGCCTTGCAAATCCCCTGGTGTGTGTGAATCCCAGATTGAAAACAGATGGTCTGGAATCATGATTGGATTTACCAAGTTTCTAGGTACAACAGTTCTGAAGGATTTTTATGTTACGGTTGGCACTGATGCAAATATTGTCATACACCCACATGGATGCATGTGTGCACACACACACGTACACACACACACATACACATACATTTTTTGGAGAGAAGGGAGCATAGAGCCTCTTGATGATTAGTCAACTTTCACACTTAAGAAGAGTGTGTGGGATGTGATGTATTTTGGCAACTGTCTTTAGAAAATACACCCTGCCACAATTCCTTACCATTGTATAAAGTTGAAGCTTTAGGAAATTGCACCATATTGATCCTTCCAGCATACTGTTCCATACCTTTGGGCACATACATATTCCTTTTTGGGAAGGTCAGAAAGAAATATGAGAAACTGGAGCAATAGCTAGGATATATCAAGTCATGGAAGACTTTTTGCGTCATGCTATGGAGCTTGAACTTTATCTCACTGGTGACTTTCAGCAGAGGAATAACATGGGCAAAGTTGTGTTTTTAAATAAGTTCTTCTTACTGCAGTGGGAGGATGGATTTAAGAGGCCAAGACACGGCCTACGGCAAGTAGAAAGCAAACTAGTATGTTACAGCAACAGTCTCAGCTTGCTCACCAAATCTCATCAGATACACATGCTTGCTTATTAAGATGTTCTACTTGGAGCACTTGTCAAGTGAAGTTATAAAAATAGTAACAGAAAGAAGCAATTGAAAAAGCTTGTAATGAAAACGTTAAGTGTTTGAATCTTAATGATTTTAAGCTTATACTTAAGAGTGTCCACTCCAATTTCCTTCCCTACATTGCCTTTCACTTCCCTACAAACCCAAATACATTTATCTTAAAGAGAGATTCTAAGTGAACACAACTTCAGCTGTCTGTTTGGCATCCACAAAAGAAGTCAAAGGCCTACAGAGTAGCGATAGAGATGGTTGATACCAGGGCTATATTAAGACAATTAAAAAATATTCCACAGACAAATTGATATATATTTTTCAAAATATCAATTTCATAAAAAATAAAATAGACTAAGGAATCATTTCAGATTAAAGGATATTAAAGATATATGATAACTAAATGCAATCTTGAATTGGACTCCAGATTGAAATTACTTACTATAAAGGGCATTGTTGGGATCATCAGAGAAATTTGAATATGGACTATGTATTAAACAATAGTACTGTGTTATAGAGAAGGAAAACTTTTATTTTCTTCCCCTCTAAGTTTTTTTGGCTGGTCGAATAATTACATTGACATACAGCAAATTAACTGGAAAAAAAACAAATAATTTCATATGTATGGGAGCTCATAAAAACATGAGACTCAAAGAAGTGACCAAAGCAGGAAACTTTTATATCTTTTAGAGAAAGAAATAATAAATTTGTGAAGAATTGACAAGTTTGGGCTTGCAGTAGTATGTTAGTGAGGAACAAAGTTTGTACATACAGCCTTAAATTCCATATTTCTGGTGATATGAATATCTTCTACCCTCCTGGTACAGGAAGGGCACCTCTCACATGGGAGATTTATTTTCTGCTTTCAGGAGGGAAAGGGAGGGTCAGAGTGTCCTTCTTGTACCAGCTATTTCTTAAGTAACTTTAATTCAGAATATTTTGAGGTGGCATATTTAGCTTCCCTTCAGTATCAGTGTTACATTTCCTGAATTGATAGTTGTAATATGGTTATATAACAGAATATCCTTATTCTTAAGAGATACATGATGAAATATTTCAAGGTGGAGGGTCATAATATCTGCAACCTAAACTTACATGGATCACAAAAAATTGGAATATGTTTACATATATATTTATATACTATATAGAAAAAGATAAAGTGAACATTGCAAAAATGTTAGCAGTTGGTAATCTTTGTGAAGAAAGTAATCTTCTTTTTTAAAGAAATATGAATTTTCTTTGAGCTATTTTTATCATTTTTGAATTTTTCAAACAGATCTATTTTAGAGATGCACAGGTAAATACTCAGAAATATAATGACATAATATCAGATTTGCTGCAGAATAATGATGGGTGGGGACTGAGAATGGATAGAAGTATAAATTAAGCAATTATTAAGATTTATAGGTTGTTGAAGCTTGCCTGGAAAATCCCATGGACGGAAGAGCCTGGTAGGCTGCAGTCCATGGGGTCGCTAAGAATCGGACACGACTGAGCGACTTCACTTTCACTTTTCACTTTCATGCATTGGAGAAGGAAATGGCAACCCACTCCAGTGTTCCTGCCTGGAGGATCCCAGGGACGGGGGAGCCTGATGGGCTGCCGTCCATGGGATCGCACAGAGTCGGACACGACTGAAGCGACTTAGCAGCAGCAGAAGCTGGGTGATCAGTATATGAGGGTTCATTACATTATTCTGTCTACTTTGGTATATGTTTGAAAATTTCTATAATGAAATGTTAAAAAGAAGACAATTAGAAGTCATAAAGAAGAGTATGGTATCCTGCTAAATAAGTAAAGAGAAACAATGCTAATACTAAAGAAAGGAATTCCATCTAAATTGTAACTTTGCCAATTCTGCTTTAATGCTGGGGTGGAGAGGTGCAGATATAAAACGTTACATTCTTTCATAAATAATTTTTGGATACTGCTGTGGTGTTGTTTTCCTAGCATATGCAGTTGAGCTTGAACATCGCATATAGTTGAGCTTGAACAATGCAAAGTTTGGGGTGCTAACACCTGTGCAGTGCACAAATTCCATTATAGCTTTAGAGTCAGGTCTCTATTCACGATTCTGCATCTGTGAATTCAATCAAATGTGGATTGTGTAGTACCATAGTACCTATTCACTAAAAAAAATCCAGGTATAAGTAGACCTGCACATTTCAAATACATGTTACTTAAAGGGTCAACTGTATGTAATTTGTTTATTGGTTAATTCAGGATTGGTTGAGGTAGAAAGAGAAATGAAAATAGAGGAACTATGTAAATTTAATTTGGTTGAGAAATGTATATGATTAAAAGAAAAATTGCCAAAGGGAAAGAGTCTCCATTTTTTTTCAGACTCTAGACTGTACAAGTGTTGATCTTTACAAAGCTGTGAAGTGAACTGCTAAAAGTCTAAACATGCCTATGTTTTCCCAGTGGTTTGGAGACTAAGAGGGTTATAACACAGCTGTTTTTCTTTTATGACCCCTCCTAACCCTCGCATATAAATGTTTGTATGCCAAACATTTGTCAGAGACAATTCATATAAATCCCAAATTCTTGATAAGATGAAAACTCTTGTTGCACACTTGTGCTGTTTTTCAGAATTCTCTGGGTGACACTTCTCCAGAACACAGATCTACAGCACAATGAAAATAATGCTGCTAGAAGTATGAGTTCTCTTATGAGTTCAGTTATGAGGCTCTTTTAACAGTACACCAAAACAAAGCCTACTTTGTGTTACCTAATGGATTATGAAGGGATTAACACTGGGAAAGAAATTTAATAGGGGCAAAATCTTGTGAGACCCACCACAGTGAACAAATAAGTCTTTTGTTCATTCCATTGCTTAGGAGAAGATTTACACCCACCTTCAAAAGTAAAGTATCTAGACACTAGTATACATTCTCTGTTTACATTAGAGAATTTTATGTGGTATCAACAAACCATGAACACTGCAAAGACTGTTGGTATTAGAATAAAATGCTTTTTGGGACATGCACTCAAGCCTTACCTATAATATACAAAATATCCACTAAAGTTCAAAAGTAGCTTAAAAAAGAATTTATTACAATCAGTGAGAAGTTGAGTAGTTATAGTGTACATATAAATAAAGTACATAAAACCTGCTCAGCTAGGTTTACAGGTATTATTTTACAGATTTTCATTCAATAATTAAACTATAGGAGCAGTTGAAATCATTAGAGAAAAAAAGAATCTCCCCAGAAATGTTCTTTTAAAATTTTAGCATAGACATATATACATAAATTCAAAACCATCAGATAATATGATAAACTGAAATGCATTGTGAAATTTCTTCCATTATTCAAATAAAAAATTAAATTTTCTTAAATTTTCTCTTGTTAATTGTGAATACAAAGGTAATTGCCAAAATGTAGGGAAGATATAGCAATAATTTTATGTTTCATAAGAAAGGGGAAATTCTATAAGTGTATTGATAAAATCTTTATTTTTAGATGTAGAGTTGAATTAATAAATTAGAAGGCATTATAGTATCATTCTAACCTATAAAATTATGATAGGTGCCCATTTAGTGTGGTAAGTAGTAAAGCAAGTTAAGTTGAGCATGTAACAGTGGATTGAAATAAATAAATAATGATTTCACATCTGTATCTATCTCTCTAGAAAGCAGTTATAAATAACTGGAATGAACAATTCCAAATACTTTTATGTTAGTTTTGATAGAGATTTTTTCAAGTTATTCTACTCTTTCGGATCACTTTTGTTTTAGATATAGGAGTTTCTGTTTCCTGTCTATTCTTTTGATTCCATATAGTTATTATGACCGAATCAATTTATAGCTAAAACATATTGAGATATTTAGTGGCAGAGTATTCCAAACCCAAACATTCTCAACTGAAGGATCAGCTCTTCTCAGCTGTGACGTATTTCCCAGTACTGCCTGGTCATAGTATAGATTCTTTATAATAAAATAGAAAAAACCCCAGTAAGTTGAAGGCTATTTTTTTTCTACTGAATTTCCCATTGTGCATTATTATATGGAATAGTATTCTGGGAGTTTGGCATGTATTTCAAAATACATTAATGAAATTACTTATTGTTGTATTACTTTTGGTCAATCAAAGCATTATTTGTGTCTATACATAAATACAAATTTTAGAGCTGTATCTGATTTTCTAAAAGAAAAGAACAAATTTGTTCATGAAAAGAACAAATTCTTGCTTTGCAGTGGAAGGAAGTGAATTCTCAAGAAGGCCTTGGGGATGCAAGTCTGAGATGCTTTCTACATGTTTCTTGGCAAGGGTCCCAGTGGATTTGAGCCCCAATTACCCACAGCACTACCTTGCTCACTAAGGCACTCTTTGATTTGTTTTTATTCCTTCCATATTTCAGCCTTTCCATAACCCCAAAATAAAACACCTGCAAGTAAGCCCTTGCGCCAGACTCTGCTTTTTTGGAGGAACTCAAGCTAGAATATACAGGTTTCAGAATATCACTAATATAAATAAAGTTTGATGTATAGTATTAAGCAAAATAAATTTTAAAGGAAAAGTGCTTCCTAAAATTTTTATCCTTCAATAAATAATACAGTAATTTTTACTCATATTTTAGAAGTAGTAACTCTTCATGTTTTAAAATTTATATTTTTAATATGAATTTTGTTACATGATATCTGAATCTCAGGGATTTGTCTTGATTTAATCTTATTCCTATGAAAAGAAACAATAAAGAATTCAAATAAAATTAATTCTCCATTCTTTCCCTTAGAACTCCTTTCTCTGGAAAGCTTCTGTGGCTATATAATATAAAAATATCCCATAAATTTCTTTTTAGTCATCATGTCACTGATTTAAAGTTGTGCTAATTTACCCAGCTGTTATGGTTAGAATTTTCTGGCTAAGTAGCAAAAGACTCAAATGGAAGGGATTTAAACAATAGGATGTTTACTATTCCACATAACCAGAAGTTTGAAGATGAGATTTTTCCAGACTATAGTGGCTCAATAATGTATTTGGTTTTGATTAGATTTTCCCAAGATTATCTGTCATCCCTCCATGGAGACAAGATAGCTGTTGCAGTTCTGAACAACTCAAAGACTTATACATATGCATCTATATAGCATATAGCATTCACTGGTGCATAAAGTGCATATATGTAGGTACAATTTAAATATTTCATGGACTGCTTTCCATATTAGTACATTTAGCTATCTTCATTCTTTTTTTCCCCTAAGGAGAGCATTAGTTTCTGGTCAGAGAATGGAGACATAAGAGCTTGCATTTTAGAGTACATGCTCTCCCTCATTCTTTAATAGTAATACAGTATTTCATTTCATAGTTGTTTCATAACTTATTTACTCCTTCCCGTTAATGGACATTGTAATTTATCACTATTACAACAGAGCTGCAGTGTGTATTATACATGTTCTTGAGCACTTGCACAAGAGTTTTTTATAGAATGAATTTCTGAAAGTGGAATTACTGGGTCATGAGCAATACATTTATAGTTTAATAGAAAATGCTAAATTACTGCCTAAATACTTGTACCAATTATAGTCCTAATGACAGTGTCTGAGAGTGCCTGATTCTCGGTATACTTGTCATAACTGGAAATTATTACACATTTCAGTTTTTGCTAATCTGGTAAATAAAAGAAAAATCTTACTTTCAGTTCAGTTCAGTTCAGTCACTCAGTCGTGTCCAGCTCTTTGTGACCCCATAGACTGCAGCACGCCAGGCTTCCCTGTCCATCACCAACTCCTGGAGCTCACTCAAACTCATGTTTCTTTATGATCCAACTCTCACATCCATACATGACTATTGGAAAAACCATAGCTTTGACTGTGTTGTGCTGTGCTTAGTTGCTCAGTCATGTCTGACTCTTTGCAAACCCATGGACTGTAGCCCACCAGGCTCCTCTGTGCACAGGGATTCTCCAGGCAAGAGTACTGGAGTGGGTTGCCATGCCCTTCTCCAGAGGATCTTCCCAACCCAGGGATTGAACCCAGGTCTCCCACACTGCAGGCAGATTCCTTACCATCTGAGCCAACAAGGAAGCCCATAGCTTTGACTAGACGGACCTGTGTCGGCAAAGTAATGTCTCTGCTTTTTAATATGCTGTCTAGGTTGGTCATAGCTTTTCTTCCAAAGAGCAGTTCAGTTCAGTTCAGTTCAGTGTGGTCACTTAGTTGTGTCTGACTCTTTCTGACCCCATGGACTGCAGCACACCAGGTTTCCCTGTCTATCACCAACTCCCAGAGCATACTTAAATTCATGCCTATGGCGTCAGTGTTGCCATCCAACCATCTCAGCCTCTGTCTTCCCCTTCTGCTCTTGCCTTCAAACTTTCCCAGCATCAGGGTCTTTTCTAATGAGTCAACTGTTTGCATCAGGTGGCCAAAGTATTGGAGTTTCAGCTTCAGCATCAGTTCTTCCAACGAATATTCAGGACTGATTTCCTTTAGGTTTGACTGGTTGGATCTCCTTGCATTCCAAGGGACTCCTAAGAATCTTCTCCAACACCACAGTTCAGAAGCACCAGTTCTTCAGTGCTCAGCTTTCTTTATACTCTCACATCTATACATGACCACTGGAAAAACCATAGCTTTGACTAGACGGACTTTTGTTGGCAAAGTAATGTCTCTGCTTTTTAATATGCTGTCCAGGCTGGTCATAGCTTTTCTTCCGAGGAGCAAGAGTCCTTTAATTTCATGGCTGCAGTCACCATCTGCAGTGATTTTGGAGCCTCCAAAAAATAAGGTCTCTCACTGTTTCCATTGTTTCCCCATCTATTTGTCATGAAAATTCTTTGATATTGCCTTTCTTTCGGTAAATCTGGTATATGAGAGAAAACTCTTACTTTATTTTATTGCTTATTGTTGGTATGGTTTTATTATCCTCTTCAAATTTTTCTTTATAAATTACCTGGTCACATCTTTTGCCCAATTTATTGCTGGCCATCATTCCTGTTTTCTTTTTTGAAAAAGTCTTTTTCTTTCTACATGTTACAGATTTTTTGCTCTGTTTCTTGTTTCTCTTTTAAATAATCACATTTTCATGTAGTCACAACATCAGTGTTTTTTTAAAAGTGTTTGTGGCTTTTGTGTCAAATTAGTACCACCTCAAGATTTAAAAAGTCTTCTCCTATAATTTCTTCTACTTGTATGTTTATATTTTATATTTTACATCTAAATATTTTATTTAGATTATGTTTATTACAATGCAAGCACTGTTTTTTTTTTTTTTTTTCCTTGCTCCTTCATGTCGTCAGAAGTGAGCTTCAGCTAGGTGGGGACGCTGCGGCGGTAGGGCAGAGCGGACTGGGACAGGCCCTTCCCAGGAGCGTGCATGCGACCCATGATGGCGGCGGTGTGGTAGCTGCAAGCACTGTTTTAAACATGCAGTTTCCTCTTCCACTTGGCTGGCCAGTTCTCAACTCTATATATCGAGCAATTCATGTTTTCTCTCCAGGCTTGACATTTTTATGTGCTAAATTCTTAAAGATATTAGACTTAATCAAATTTATTTATTTTCTTTCTTGGTCTCTTCCTAAATCAGTAGCATACTATTTTAACTACCAAAGTATATATTTTACATTTTGACAGGATAAGTGCATCATTGTGTATTTTATTATTATTCTTAAATTTAGAAAATTCCTGGTTTTCTCACATATTTCTTTTCTAGATGCACTTAATAATTGTTTGAAGTTTGGTATTGAGTTTCATTAAATGCTTATCTTTGTGTGGTCAGAATTTATATTTTTTATTATTGAAACTTTCTATCTAGGAAAATGTCTTACTTTCAGAAAACTAAGATCACGGCATCTGGTCCCATCACTTCATGGGTAATAGATGGGGAAACAGTGACAGACTTTATTTTTTGAGGCTTCAAAATCACTGCAGATGGTGACTGCAGCCATGAAATTAAAAGATACTTGGTCCTTGGAAGAAAAGTTATGACCAGCCTAGACAGCATATTAAAAAGCAGAGACATTACTTTGCCAACAAAGGTCCATCTAGTCAAGGCTATGGTTTTTCCAGTGGTCATATATGGATGTGAGAGTTGGACTATAAAGAAAGCTGAGTGCCAAAGAATTGATGCTTTTGAACTGTGGTATTGGAGAAGACTCTTGAGAGTCCCTTGGACTGCAAGGAGATCCAACCAGTCCATTCTAAAGGAAATCAGTCCTGAATATTCATTGGAAGGACTGATGTTGAAGCTGAAACTCCAATACTTTGGCCATGTGATGCAAAGAACTGACTCCTTGGAAAAGACCCTGATGCTGGGAAAGATTGAAGTTGGGAGGAGAAGGGGACGACAGAGGATGAGATGGTTGGATGGCATCACTAACTCAATGGACATGAGTTTGAGTAAACTCTGGGAGTTGGTGATGGACAGGGAGGCCTGGTGTGCTGCAGTCCATGGGGTCGCAAAGAGTTGGACACGATGGAATGACCTAACTATGTTTCTCTGCACTTTCATAGTTTTCTTATATAGATCCTGCACAGTCTTTATTAAATTTATTTCTAATTAATTCAGATTTTAAAAATATACCTTTATCATAAAACATATTATAATAATAAAAGAATTTGTACATTTTATATATGTCCTAAAGACATAATATAGTGGACACCAACATATTACACTCCCAACTTAAGAAATAGTAGTACCAGTGCTTAGAGCCTATCTGTACCTTATTCTGAATACAAACCCTGTTTGCCTCACTACCCCAACAAGAAGTAACCACTGTCAGAAATTTTGAATTTCTCACTCCTCTACTTTTCTTTATAATTTTACCATATGTATAGGACTTCCTGAAAAATACATGTTTACTTTTACTGGTTTTGGAACTTTGAATGAGTAATAACTTACTTTGTGTCCTTTTGTATCTTGCTTTTCTTCATTCAATGACATGGCTTATATTTGTATTTTCTTGAGAAGGAGCTGTTTTTCACATGTTTTTCATATTTATTCTTATGGCCAAATATCTCTTTATGACTTTTGCCTATTTTATATTGGGTTGTTGATTTTTTAAGTGTCATTTGTATACACAGGTGTACCTTGGAAATATTGCAATTTGTTTCCAGACCATTGCAATAAAGTTAATACCACAGTAAAGTGAGTCACACAAATTTCTTTTGTTTCCCAGTGCATGTAAAAGATATGTTTAATATGTTTATGTTATACTGTAGTCTATTAAGTGTGCAATAGCATTATGTCTGAAAAAGTAATATACATACCTTAATATAAAAATATTGGTAAAAATGCCAACCATCATCTGAGCTTTCAGGAAGTCTTAATCATTTTTGGTGGTGGAGTGTCATGCCTTACTGTTGATGGTTGCTGGCTGATCAGAGTGGTGGTTGCTAAATGTTGGGGTGGCTGTGAAAATTTTTTAAAATAACAATGGAGTTTGCAGCATCAATTGACTCTTCCTTTCATGAACTATTTATCAATAGTGTGCAATGATGTTTGATGGCGTTTTACCCATGGTATAACTTCTTTTGAGATTGAAGTCAGTTTTCTCAAACCCTGCCACAGCTTTATCAACTAAATTTATGTAATATTCTAAATCCTTTGTTGTCATTTCAATAGTCTTCACAGTATCTTCACCAGGAATAGTTTTCATTTAAAAAAGCACATTCTTTTCTTGTCCATGGGAAGCAACTGCTTAGCCATTAAAGTTTTCTCATGAGATTTCAGCAATTCAGTCACATCTTCAGGCTCTATTTCTAATTCTAGTATTTTTGATATTTCCATCACATTTCCAGTTAATTCCTCCACTGAAATCTTGAACTCCTCAAAGTCATTCATGAGGGCTGGAATCAACTTTTTTCAAACTCCTGTTAATGTTTAAAATTTGACCTATTTCTGTGAATCATGAGAGTTCTTGATAGAATCTAGAATGGTGGGTCTTTTCCAAAATGTTTTCAATTACTTTGCCTGGATGCATCAGAAGAACTGCTTTCTATGGCAGCTATAACCTTATGAAATGTATTTCTTAAATAATAAGACTTGAAAGTCAAAATTACTCCTTGGTCCATGAATGGCAGAATGAATGTTGTATTAGCAGGCATGAAAGCAACATTAAACTCATTGTACATTTCCATCAGAGCTCTTGGGTGGCAATGTGTTGGGTTGGCCAAAAGGATTTTTCGTGTTTTCCAAGTTATGGAAACCCGAACGACCTTTTTGGCCAACCCAATACATTGTCCGTGAGCAGTCATATTTTGAAAGAAATCTTTTTCTGAGCAGTAGATCTCAACACTGGGCTTAAAATATTTAGTAAAATATTTTGTAAACAGATATACTGTCATTCAGTATGTCATTTTGTTGTTTATTTATAGAGCACAGGCAGAGTAGATTTAGCATAATTCTTAAGGGCCCTAGGATTTTCAGAATGGTAAATGAGCTTTAACTTCAGTTTAAAGTCACCAACTGCATTGGCCCCTAACGAGACTCCGCTTGTCATTTGAGGCTTTGAAGCCTCATTGACCTTTCTGTAGTTAAAAGCTTAGATGGTATCTTCTTCCAATATAAGACTGTTTTGTCTACATTGAAAATATGTTGTTTATTGTAGTCACCTTCATGAAATATCTGTGCTAGATATTCTGGATAATTTGCTGCAGCTTCTACATCAGCACTTGCTGCTTCATTTGCACTTTTATGTTATGAAGACAGTTTCTTTCCTTAAACCTCATGAACCAGCCTCTGCTAGCTATACTTTTTCTTCTACAACCACCTCACCTCTCCCAGCCTTCACAGAACTGAAGAGAGGTAGGACCTTATTCTGGATTAGGCTTTGTTTTACAGGAATGTTGTGGTTGGTTTGATCTTCCAACCAGACCACTAAAACTTTCTCCATATCAGCAATAAGGCTGTTTTGCTTTCTTATCATTCATGTGTTCACTGAGGTAGCACTTTTAATTTCCTTCAAGAACTTTTCCTTTGCAGTTACTTGGCTAACTTGGCTGACTGGCCCAAGAAGCCTAGCTTTTTGGCTTATTTCAATTTTTAACATGCCTTCCTCACTAAACTTAACCATTTCTAGCTTTTGATTTAAAGTGAGAGGTTTGCAGTTCTCTCTTTCACTTAAACGCTTAGAATACATTGTAGCATTATTAACTGGCCTAATTTCAATATTATTGTGTCTCAAAGAACAGAGATGCCTGAAGATAGGGAGAGAGATGGGGAACAGCTGGTTCAGTGGAACAGTCACAACACACTCAACATGTATTGATTAAGTTTGTGGTCATATATGGGCGAGGTTCACAGTGCCCCCAAACAAATAAAAGGTAACATCACAGATCACCTTAACAAATGCAATAGTAATGAAAAAGCTTGCAGTATTGTAAGAATTAACAAAATGTAACAAAACATGAGCAAACACTATTGGGAAAATGATGTTGATAGATTTGCTAGATGCAGGATTGCCACAAACCTCAATTTGTAGAAATGCAGTATCTCTCACCACTACTATTCAACATAGTTTTGGAAGTTTTAGCCACAGCAATCAGAGAAGAAAAATAAATAAAAGGAATCCAGATTGGAAAAGAAGTAAAATACTCACTGTTTCCAGATGACATGATCCTCTACATAGAAAACCCTAAAGACTCCACCAGAAAATTACTAGAGCTAATCAATGAATATAGTAAAGTTGCAGAATATAAAATTAACACACAGAAATCCCTTGCATTCCTATACACTAACAATGAGAAAACAGAAATTAAGGAAACAATTCCATTCACCATTGCAATGAAAAGAATAAAATTCTTAGGAATAAATCTACCTAAAGAAACAAAACACCTATATATAGAAAACTGTAAAACACTGATGAAAGAAATCAAAGATGACACAAATAGATGGAGAAATATACCATGTTCATGGATTGGCAGAATCAATACAGTGAAAATTAGTATACTACCCAAAGCAATCAATGCAATCCCTATCAAGCTACCAAAGGTATTTTTCAGAGAACTAGAACAAATAATTTCACAATCTGTATGGAAATACAAAAAACCTCGAATAGCCAAAGCAATCTTGAGAAAGAAGAATGGAACTGGACGAATCAACCTGCCTGACTTCAGGCTCTACTACAAAGCCACAGTCATCAAGACAGTATGGTACTGGCACAAAGACAGAAATATAGATCAATGGAACAAAATAGAAAGCCAAGAGATAAATCCATGCATCTATGAACACCTTATCTTTGACAAAGGAGGCAAGAATATACAATGGAGAAAAGACAATCTCTTTCACAAGTGGTGCTGGGAAAACTGGTCAATCACTTGTAAAAGAATGAAACTAGAACACTTTCTAGGAGAAGGCAATGGTACCCCACTCCAGTACTCTTGCTTGGAGAATCCCAGGGATGGGGGAGCCTGGTGTGCTGCCGTCTATGGGGTTGCATAGAGTCGGACACGACTGAAGCGGTTTAGCAGCAGCAGCAGCAGAACACTTTCTAATGCCATACACAAAAATAAACTCAAAATGGATTAAAAATCTAAATGTAAGACCAGGAACTATAAAACTCCTAGAGGAAAAAATAGGCAAAACACTCTCTGACATAAATCACAGCAGGATCTTCTATGAGCCACCTCCCAGAATAATGGAAATAAAAACAAAAATAAACAATGGGACCTAATTAAAAGCTTTTGCATAACGAAAAAAATATAAGCAAGGTGAAAAGATAGCCTTCGGAATGGGAGAAAATAATAGCAAATGAAGCAAATGACAGAGAATTAACCTCAAAAATATACAAGCAGCTCATGCAGCTCAATTCCAGAAAAATAAATGACCCAATCAAAAAATGGGCTAAAGAACTAAACAGACATTTCTCCAAAGAAGACATACAGAAGGCTAACAAACACATGAAAAGATGCTCAACATCACTCATTATCAGAGAAATGCAAATCCAAACCACAATAAGGTACCATCTCACGTTGGTCAGAATGGCTGCTATCCAGAAAACTACAAACAATAAATGCTGGAGAGGGTGTGGAGAAAAGGGAACCCTCTTACACTGTTGGTGGGAATGCAAACTAGTACAACCACTATGGAGAACAGTGTGGAGATTCTTTAAAAAACTGGAAATCTAACTGCCAAATGACCCAGCAATCCCACACAGAGGAAACCAGAATTGAAAGAACATGTGTACCCCAATGTTCATTGCAGCACTGTTTACAATAGCCAGGACATGGAAGCAACCTAGATGTCCATTGGCAGACCAATGGATAAGAAAGCTGTGGTACATATATGCAATGGAGTGTTACTCAGCCATTAAAAAGAATACATTTGAATCAGTTCTAATGAGGTGGATGAAACTGGAGTCTATTATACAGAGTGAAGTAAGTCAGAAAGAAAAACACCAATACAGTATAGTAATGCATATATATGGAGTTTAGAAAGATGGTAACGATGATCCTATATGTGAGACAGCAAAAGACATAGATGTATAAACAGTCTTTTGGACTCTGTGGGAGAAGGCAAGGATGGGATGACTTGAGAGAATAGCATTGAAACATGTATATTATCATATGTGAAACAGATCACCAGTCCAGGTTCGATGCAGGAGACAGGGTGCTCAAGGCTGGTGTACTGGGATGACCCTGAAGGATGGGATGGGGAGGGAGGTAGGAGGGGTGTTCAGGATGGGGAACACATGTACACCCATGGCTGATTCATTTCAATGTATGGCAAAGACCACCACAATATTGTAAAGTAATTAGCTTCCAATTAAAATAAATAATATAATTAAGAAAAAGAAAATGCAGTATCTACAAAGCACAATACAGTGTAACACAATAAAATGAGATGAGACTGAGTTTTTATCACTTAGTTTATTTTTTAACCTATTGAGGTATGATTGACATGTTAAGAACTGCACATATTTAGTGTATATAACTCAATGAGACTGTAGATAAATATAAACTTGTGAAACCATTGTCACTGTCAAGGCCATAGGCATATCTATATTTCCCCGAAGTTTCCTCTCATTCCACTTATTAATAAAGAAATAGAGGAAAAAATAGAATGGGAAAGACTAGAGATCTCTTCAAGAAAATTAGAGATACCAAGGGAACATTTCATGCAAAGATGGGCACAATAAAGGACAGAAATGGTATGGACCTAACACAAGCAGATGAGATTAAGAAGAGGTGGCAACAATATACAGAAAAACTATACAAAAAAGACCTTCATGACCCAGATAACCACAATGGTGTGATCACTCACCTAGAGCCAGACATCCTGGAATTCAAAGTCAAGTTGGCTTTAGGAAGCATCACTATGAACAAAGCTAGTGGAGGTGATGGAATTCCAGCTGAGCTATTTCAAATTCTAAAAGATGATGCTGTGAAATTGCTGCTCTCAATATGCCAGCATTTGGAAAACTCAGCAGTGGCCACAAGATTCGAAAAGGTTAGTTTTCATTCCAATCCCAAAGAAAGGCAGTGTCAAAGAATGCTCAAACTACCACACAATTGCACTCATCTCACACGCTAGCAAAGTAATGCTCAAAATCCTCCATCCTTCCAGGCTTCAACAGTACACGAACCATGAACTTCCAGATGTTCAAACTGAATTTAGAAAAGGCAGAGGAACCAGACATCAAATTGCCAACATCTGTTGGATCATTAAAAGCAAGAGAATTCTAGAAAAGCATCTGCTGCTAAGTTGCTTCAGTCGTGTCCTACTCTGTGCAACCCCATAGATGGCAGCCCACCAGGCTCCGCCGTCCCTGGGATTCTCCAGGCAAGAACACTGGAGTAGGTTGCCATTTCCTTCTCCAATGCATGAAAGTGAAAAGTGAAAGTGAAGTCACTCAGTCGTGCCCGACTCTTAGCGACCAAATGTACTGCAGGCTACCAGGCTCCTTCATCCATGGGATTTTCCAGGCAAGAGTACTGGAGTGGGGTGCCATTGCTTTATTGACTATGCCAAAGCCTTTGACTGTGTGGATCACAACAAACTGTGGAAAATTCTTCAAGAGATAGGAATACCAGACCACCATACCTGCGTCTTGAGAAACCTGCATGCAGGTCAAGAAGCAACAGTTAGAATGACATGGATTGGTTCCAAATTAGGGAAGGAATACATCAAGGCTGTATATTGTCACCCTGCTTATTCAACTTCTATGTAGAGTCAGTCAGTCAGTTCAGTCATCCATTCATGTCCGACTCTTTGTGACTCCATGACTGCTGCACACCAGGCTTCCCTGTCCATTACCAACTCCCAGAGTTTACTCAAACTCATGTCCATAGAGTCGTTGATGCCATACAACCACCTCATCCTATGTCATCCCCTTCGCCTCGCGCCTTCAATCTTTCTCAGCATCAGGGTCTTTTCCAATGAGTTGGTTCTTCGCATCAGGTGGCCAGAGTGTTGGAGTTTCAGCTTTAGCATCGGTCCTTCCAATGAATATTCAGGACTGATTTCCTTCAGGATTGACTGGTTGAATAACCTTGCAGTTCAAGGGACTCTCAAGAGTCTTCTTCAACACCACAGTTCAGAAGCATCAATTCTTCTGTGCTCAGCTTTCTTTATGGTCCAACTATCACATCCATACATGATACTGGATAAACCATAGCCTTGACTAGATAGACCTTTGTTGGAAAAGTAATGTCTGCTTTTTAATGTGCTCTCTAGGTTGGTTATACCTTTTCTTCCAAGGAGCAAGCGTCCTTTAATTTGGTGGCTGCTGTCACCATCTGCAGTGATTTTGAAAGTGAAGTCGCTCAGTCGTGTCTGACTCCTTGTGACCCCATGGACTGTAGCCTACCAGGCTTCTCCATCCATCAGATTTTCCAGGCAAGGATACTGGAGTGGGTTGCCATTTCCTTCTCCAGGAGATCTTCCCGACCCAGGGATTGAACCCGGGTCTCCTGCATTGTAGGCAGACACTTTACCATCTGATTTTGGAGCCCCCCCCCAAAAATAAAGGCTCTCACTGTTTCCATTGTTTTCCAGCTATTTGCCATGAAGTGATGGGACCAGATGCCATGATCTTAGTCTTCTGAAGGTTGAGTTTTAAGTCACCTTTTTTACTCGCTTCTTTCATTTTCATCAAGAGGCTCTTTAGTGCTTCTTTGCTTTCTGCCATTAGGGTAGTGTCATCTGTATATCTGAGGTTATTGATATTTCTCCCAGAAATATTGATTCCAGCTTGTGCTTCTTCCAGCCCAGCATTTCTCATGATGTACTCTGCATATAAGTTAAATAAGCAGGGTGACAATATACAGCCTTGATGTACTCCTTTCCCTATTTGGAACCAGTTTGTTGTTCCATGTCTGTTTCTAACTGTTGCTTCTTAACCTGCACACAGGTTTCTCAGGAGGCAGGTTAGGTGGTCTGGTATTCCCATCTCTTGAAGAATTTTCCACAGTTTGTTGTGATCTACACAATGAAAAGCTTTGGCATAGTCAATAAAGCAGAAGTAGATGTTTTTCTGGAACTCTCTTGCTTTTCTGATGATCCAATGGATGTTAGCAATTTGATCTCTCGTTCCTCTTCCTTTTGTAAATCCAACTTGAACACCTGGAAGTTCACGGTTCATGTACTGTTGAAGCCTGGCTTGGAGAATTTTGAGCATTACTTTACTAGCGTGTGAGGTGAGTTCAATTGTGCGGTGAACATTCTTTGGCATTGCTTTTTTATGGTATTGGAATGAAAAGTAACCTTTCCAGTCCTGTGGCCACTGCTGAGTTTTCCAAATTTGCTGGCATACTGAGTATGGCACTTTCACAGCATCATCTTTTAAAACTTGAAATAACTCAAACGAAATTCCATCACCTCCACTAGCTTTATTCATAGTGATGCTTCCTAAGGCCAACTTGACTTCAAATTCAAGGATATCTGGCTCTAGGTGAGTGATCACACCATTGTGGTTATCTGGATCATGAAGATCTTTTTTGTATAGTTCTTCTGTGTATTGTTGGTACCTCTTCTTAATCTCTTCTGCTTGTGTTAGGTCCATACTATTTCTGTCCTTTGTTGTGCCCATCTTTGCATGAAATGTTCCCTTGGTATCTCTAATTTTCTGGAAGAGATATCAGAAACCCCTTATACAACTGATACCAAGGGACAAATCTCAGGCTACTTTCACCTTTTTTATGTGTTAAAGCTGTAATTAGTTCTAAGATATATTTGGTCTGTATAATCTGTCATATACATAGTAAAATAATTTGCTTTTAAATATAATAGAAAGCATTCTTATTTTGTTATCATTTTTTGCCCTGATTTCTAGTAAGTCTATAATTCTTCTGTTGAAAAAAACTCAAATGAAAAAATAAATTAAATATTACTTCTTATATAAATGATTATCATCCACTTGTAGTGAGGTTATAATGCAAAATTAAATCTAAGAGTAATACTTTATTAAACATTACTATCATTTGTTGTAGCATTTTGTTGCTTGTTTTAGTATTACATCCCAAGAAGAAAAAAAAATCTCATTTAAAATACATTATCTTTATTATTATTACTCTGATTCTCTCCTGTTTAGATCCAAAGCTTTCATAAATTGAACTTCTATAAATTTCATAAAATTTCTGTTCCAAATTTCTTGAGGGTCAAAGGGAAAATAAATGTAGGACTAGCAGTGTTTGTTTCCTATGAACTTAAGCATCATAGATTAGTAAAAAGATCGGTAATCTTTTTAAAGGTTAAAAATATTTCAATTTTAATTTTAATCTTCAATTTTAAAGGTTAATATTGTGAATCTTAAAAAGAAACTCAGCACTGTTTTTTTAAATTTTTTATTCCATAAACTATACTAGTAGCTATAAGTTATTAAAGTATACATAGACCCTTTTTTTTAAAAAAAGACGTGGAGAAGCACTAAAATCTGTAAATTACAACACTATTTTTAATGAAAGTATATTTGAAATGCTGTATATTTTCTGTCTACATCCAAAAGGCTTCCCAGGTGGTGCTAGTGGTAAAGAACCTGCCTACCAATGCAGGAGACTTAAGAGGTGCAGGTTTGATCCCTGGGCTGGGAAGATCCCCTGGAGGAGGGCATGGCAACCCACTCCAGTATTCTTGCCTGGAGAATCTCGTGGACAGAGGAGCCTGCTGGGCTACAGTCCATGAGATAGCAAAGGGTCAGACACGACTGAAGCAACTTATCATGCACACACAGGTAAAATGTTTTAAACTAACAATGAAATCTTTCTACAGCAGACAAATGAATTACTAGAAAGCTCATGAGTAATAAAAAGTATGTTCAACCATTTTTTTCACTAAATTGCTTAGAAATAATGTTTTTGAGTGGTGACAAAAATAAATAGATTAACAATCAGGGCAATTTTTATACACAAACACTGTGTTTGGGGGATTTAAATCAGACTGCATTTATATGTTCCACTGATGTCTTCTATTTCTCAACATGAAATTATTCTCTGGATTGGGTCAAATGCAAGGCCACAGAAAGTCAGTCCCCATCACAGCATTGCCAAGTGTGGCCTAAAAGTTGAAAGGCCGTGATAAAATAAATTGTGCCAGAGAAATAATCAAGCAGCTAAGGAAATACATTTTGGGTCAAACTGGCAGTTTTTGCCTTAGAAAAGTACAGCACTTGAGTATAATCACAATACTTTCTAGTAAGATAAAGAAAGTACTTGCAGAAATTCTGGATAACTTGCAACACATCCAGAAATTAAAACAAAACAACAACAACAACAACAACAAAAAACACTTGCCAAAGAAGTATTCTCCATGGGTGATGTTTACCTGGTTTGTCTCCTCTAAGATTCAAAGAGAGTTGTTGACCCAATATAAATAGTGATCTACAATTTTGGAATTGTTTTGTAATTCAAGACTTTATGGGAATAACAAAAGAGTTGTTGAAAATGATTGAATCCCTCAGAGTTGCATGAAATTTATGTATAGTTCTTCACTATGATAAATTTCAACATAAACAATAAACTCTAACAGCTATGTGGGACTAAAAGAAGTTTTAGAATAAAATTTTAACTCCTCCTGGTTAACTGGTGAAAATTACTTGCCAGGGTTACTGGAGAATTTTGTGTTTTTTGGACTGGCATAGATTCCCGGGACATAGCGTACTGTTTATTGCTTTTGAAGCTTAGCTCATGCTGTCAACTTAATGCTCTCACCCCTGCCACTCTAACCAACATATGCATTTACTTAGATAATTACTTTCCATTCAGTAAAATTTCCTCTTTGGTGTTGTATAAGTACTTGTGCATACCTGTCCATACTTAAAATTGTAGGTATCTGTTTAAATATTCATCTTTTGTAATTCTAGTACATAGACATAATAGTGTTCAACAGAATATACCTACTTTATTTGTAGAAAATTTCCATCTTGGAACTAGTTTACTTATCTGATTAATCATTTCATCTTAAGGCAGAACATTTTGTCAGAAATTATTAATCATAAAGTTATTAAATAAAACCTATTTCTTGCCATTTGAAAACCACTAAGGTGGTATATGCCTTTTTTTGCCTTTTTATGTTTATTTGTACATTTATTTGCCCTACTCCTCATCCTCTCATCCTCACTGTTAGTTCTTTAGGATCTTGAAATTTTGTGTTTTATATCATAACTGAGTGTAATACTGACACATAGAAATGCTTAAGAACTATTCGTTGAATGAATGAATGCATGAATGATTTTTCATGCTTTTGTTTCTTTTTATTACATGTACAATTTTAAGTTATGTCTTTTTTTGACATCTAGTGAATATATTAGCTAAAGGCCCAAGATGAGGTAGCTTATGCATGAACACTTTCATTTTTGGAGCCCTTTTCTTAAAGGTGAGTCATTTTTTTTGTATGATTTTGAAATAACTGTATATTGAAGGGGATTAAATAATCCAGTAGCCAGGTCTGAGTTCTGTAGCTAGAGGCTATTACTGACTATATCCATATCTGATTCTTAAGTGGCTGAAACCAGGATTAGAGAAATTCCAAAGTTATTCAACAACCCTTTCCTCATTATTGTTAAAAATCAAGCTAACATTGAAGAATCATGCATTTAAAATTCCCTCAAAAAATAATTTCCAAAATATCACAAGAACGCCTATCTTTTTGCCACATGGTGATAGACAACATAAAGATAGTTAGTATGTATGACTTGCAATTACTCTACTTACTACTCTGCTTTTTAGCCTCTTAGATTTCTTTTTCAGCAATATTTGATTTTTTTTTTTTGCCATTGTGAAAATGCTTAGTGCTTCATCAGGATGTCTGAGAAAAAAATGAGCATCATTATTACTGATGCTCAAAGGTTGTAATAATACAAACCAAAGTCACTGAAATTTCAGATGGCATAAAAGAGCACTGCTTTAATCTGTATTTTAGGCAAAAGGGCTCACAAATTCATGTTTTAGAAATTTTTTGTATCAAATTTAGGCTCTTTCTTCATGCATTTACATAAAACTCCTATACTCCCTATGAAAATAGTGATGGTAATTTAAATCCAGATAGTCAATCACTGTCAACGTTTATATCACTACCTGCCAAAAATACCTGTGATGTACATATTTTCTTCATTTTAAGAATAGAAGAGGGGTTTGGGACAAATTTAAACAGAAAAAATATTACTGAAGCCTTGAATGTTAGTTATATTTTGCTTCATAACAAATCACTCCAAAAATTGATGTCTTAAAAACAGTATTTATTATATCATAGTTTCTGTGGGTCAGGAATCCAGGCATGACTTGGTTTGGTTTTCTGGCTCATAGCCCCTCATAAGACTGTAATCAAGGTATTGGCAGGGGCTGCAGTCATCTCAAGGCTCAACTGGAGGAACTATCTGTTTTCCAAGTTCACTAATTTTTCCTAATTTCCTTCTCAATAGAGCATTTCACAGCATGGCATCTCACTTCTCTCAGAGCAAGTGAGAATGAAAAAGGAAGACAGAAGCAAGAATTTTTATGAAATTTTGTCTCAAAAGTGACATCCCATTCCTTTTTCTATATTCTGGGGAGAAGATTACAGAAGCTTGCAGGCTCTGAGGAGGCACGGATGATTTGGCCCATCTTAGAAGTTGCTTACCACGCTTCTTTTATGGAAAGACTTATTCCTTTAGGTTAGCTGGTTTGGAGGAGGATGGCAACTAGTTCTAGTTTTTAGTTATTAAATATTTAGGACTTTGTTTTTAAAGCCAGAATTAGAGCTTGCCGCTGGCATTTCAGCCAAGGGACCACTTCAGGCCAAAATATACTGTTAACATTTTTTACAATTAAAATAAATTAAAGAATAAGTAAAACATGGCAACAAGTATCTGAGACTGTTAAGAATTGAGAAGGTGGATTAACTAAACAAAGACAGTCTTCCTCGTGCCTTTTCCACAGTTACGTAAAAATTTCTTTTTTAAATTTTACATGGCAAATAAGAAAAAGTAAAGGTAGAGAAGATACAAAATTAATGACATCTGCCCATTGAGAAGGGTGGGGGGAGTTAGTGTCCCATTGAAAGACACAGAGTTGGGAATATGGGGCCTGAGGGAGAGAAATCAAATCACAACCTTACTTTGAAGATACAATATAAACCAGGGATTGTAAATACTAGCCCTCAGTCCAGAAATAAAGTCTGTTAGGAAAAAAACAAAAACAAAACATCTTTGCTCTTACAACTTGGTTACGGTAAAAGGGATCTCAAAGCGTGCACGCTGGCTCAGTCGCTTCAAACTCTTCTCCAGGCTCTTCTGCCCATGGGATTCTCCAGACAAGTATGCCCTCCTCCAGGAGATCTTCCCCACCAGAGGACTGAACCCACATCTATGGCATCGCAGGTGGAATCCACTGAGCCAGCTGGGAAGTCCATCTCAAGGCATCAGTTCAGTTCAGTTCAGTCACTCAGTCGTGTCCGACTCTTTGCGACCCCATGAATCGCAGCATGCCAGGCCTCCTTGTCCATCACCAACTCCCGAAGTTCACTCAGACTCACGTCCATCGAGTCCGTGATGCCATCCAGCCATCTCATCCTCTGTCGTCCCTTTCTCCTCCTGCCCCAATACCTCCCAGCATCAGAGTCTTTTCCAATGAGTCAACTCTTCGAATGAGGTGGACAAAGTACTGGAGTTTCAACGTTAGCATCATTCCTTCCAAAGAAATCCCAGGGTTGATCTCCCTCAGAATGGACTGGTTGCATCTCCTTGCAGTCCAAGGGACTCTCAAGAGTCTTCTCCAACACCACAGTTCAAAAGCATCAATTTTTCGGTGCTCAGCTTTCTTCACAGTCCAACTCTCACATCCATACATGACCACAGGAAAAAACATAGCCTTGACTAGACAGACCTTTGTTGGCAAAGTAATGTCTTTGCTTTTCAATATGCTATCTAGGTTGGTCATAATTTTTCTTACAAGGAGTAAGCCTCTTTTAATTTCATGGCTGCAGTCACCATCTGCAGTGATTTTGGAGCCCCCCAAAATAAAGTCTGACATTGTTTCCACTGTTTCCCCATCTATTTCCCATGAAGTGATAAGACCAGATGCCATGATCTTCGTTTTCTGAATGTTGAGCTTTAAGCCAACTTTTTCACTCTCCTCTTTCACTTTCATCAAGAGGCTTTTTAGTTCCTCTTCACTTTCTGCCATAAGGGTGGTGTCATCTGCATATCCGAGGTTATTGGTATTTCTCCCGGCAATCTTGGTTCCAGCTTGTGCTTCTTCCCGTCCAGCGTTTTTCATGATGTACCCTGCATGTAAGTTAAATCCAGCATTTTTCATGAGGTACTCTGCATGTAAGTTAAATAAGCAGGGTGACAACATACAGCCTTGACGTACTCCTTTTCCTATTTGGAACCAGTCTGTTGTTCCATGTCCAGTTCTAACTGTTGCTTCCTGACCTGCATATAGGTTTCTCAAGGTATACTCATATCCTTATCGAGCTTTCCTCTGATAGGGCTTATGGCAAGTAATTGTTAAGATTATGCCTGTGGGATTGCAGTTAGGGACCTCTTCTATAGCATGAGCTGTAGGGGGGTGGTTAATAGGAAAATGCCATATTATATACTATAGCTCCTATAATTTGGTCAGAAAATTTTCCATATAAGGATTCAAATAAGAGTCCTGGAAATCAGGTAGCAGCACTGTTCCAAAAGGATTCTTGTGATGAGGCTGTTCTTACTGCTCTAGACCCTGAGCCCCATCTAGCTGTTTGGTATTAAAGGGGCTGTAATCCTCTTTATTGAACTGATGCATTCATTTGGCAGCTGCTATGAATGTTGCCTGCTAAAGGCTCACAGCTGTACACTTCTCTAGAAGGGACTGATGTTGGCAGAGGGGAACTACCTTGCCTGGGAGACCAGCATACCTTTCTGTGGGGCAGGGGACAGCCTGAGGGCAATGACTGACTGAAACTGAGGCATCAAAGCCTGACCATCTTGTTATGAAGTGAAATTCAAGCCTTAGAACTGCCCAGGGGATCAAGAAGAAGTTAATCTCCTGTTGCCACCACATTTTTGGTTAGCTTTTCCTCACTGTATCTTGATTCCTTCACTCCTTTACAGGACCCTTCTGAGAGCACTCCCTCTACAAATCACTTGCACAAGAATTTCTGCCTTAGGCTCTGCTTCTATGAACCTGATCTGAGACATGCATCAACTGGAAATCAAATAGGGGACTGGACATTTATTTTTAACATTAGAGCATAAGATCCTAATTTCGTTTTTTGGTTGAGGGTGCTATTTATCATTGGAGTTATTCCTTTGTGTGGAACTTCTTCCTCCCATTTAAATTATTGGATTGAAAAACAGGTAAAATGGTTAATCTATAATACCCTAGCCTTCCTTCTTCCTGTGATCACACCTCCCTTCCTTCTTTCCTTTCTTCTTTCCTCTCTTCCTCCCTTTTCCCTTTCCTTCTTTCCTTTTTTCCTCCTTTCCTCCTTCATTCCCTTCCTCGATTCCTCCCTTCTCTGGTTTGCTCCAGAAAAGATTTAAGGTATCTAAATTAAATGTCATATGGTAAAAAGTGTTCGTGGAATGCCCTTCTCACAAGGCTCTCTAGGACAATATCCCCCTTCAGTTCAGTTCAGTTCAGTCACTCAGTCGTGTCCGAATCTTTGCAACCCCATGAATCGCAGCACGCCAGGCCTCCCTGACCATCACTAACTCCCAAAGTTCACTCAGACTCACGTCCATCAAGTCAGTGATGCCATCCAGCCATCTCATCCTCTGTCGCCCCGCTTCTGCTCCTGCCCCCAATCCCTCCCAACATCAGAGTCTTTTCCAATGAGTCAACTCTTTGCATGAGACGGCCAAAGTACTGGAGTTTCAGCTTTAGCATCATTCCTTCCAAAGAAATCCCAGGATTGATCTCCTTCAGAATGGACTGGTTGGATCTCCTTGCAGTCCAAGAGACTCTCAGGAGTCTTCTCCAACACCACAGTTCAAAAGCATCAATTCTTCAGCGTTCAGCCTTCTTCACAGTCCAACTCTCATATCCATACATGACCACTGGGAAAACCATAGCCTTGGCTAGACGGACCTTAGTCGGCAAAGTAATGTCTCTGCTTTTCAACATGTTATCTAGGTTGGTCATAACTTTTCTTTCAAGGAGTAAGCCTCTTTTAATTTCATGGCTGCAATCACCATCTGCAGTGATTTTGGAGCTCCCAAAAATAAAGTCTGACACTGTTTCCACTGTTTCCCCATCTATTTCCCATGAAGTGATGGGATCAGATGCCATGATCTTCATTTTCTGAATGTTGAGCTTTAAGCCAACTTTTTCACTCTCTTCTTTCACTTTCATCAAGAGGCTTTTTAGTTCCTTTTCACTTTCTGCCATAAGGGTGGTGTCATATGTATATCTGAGATTACTGATATTTCTCCCAGCAATCTTGATTCCAGCTTGTGTTTCTTCCAGTCCAGCGTTTCTCATGATGTACTCTGCATATAAGTTAAATAAGCAGGGTGACAATATACAGCCTTGACGTACTCCTTTTCCTATTTGGAACCAGTCTGTTGTTCCATGTCCAGTTCTAACTATTGCTTCCTGACCTGCATACAGATTTCTCAAGAGGCAGGTCAGGTGGTCTGGTATTCCCATCTCTCTCAGAATCTTCCACAATTTATTGTGATCCACACAGTCAAAGGCTTTGGCATAGTCAATAAAGCAGAAATAGATGTTTTTCAGGAACTCTCTTGCTTTTTCCATGATCCAGCGGATGTTGGCAATTTGATCTCTGGTTCCTCTGCCTTTTCTAAAACCAGCTTGAACATCAGGAAGTTCATGGTTCACATATTGCTGAAGCCTGGCTTGGAGAATTTTGAGCATCACTTTGCTAGCATGCGAGATGAGTGCAATTGTGCGGTAGTCTGAGCATTCTTTGGCATTGCCTTTCTTTGGGATTGGAATGAAAACTGACCTTTTCCAGTCCTGTGGCCACTGCTGAGTTTTCCTAATTTGCTGGCATATTGAATGCAGCACTTTCACAGCATCATCTTTCAGGATTTGAAAGAGCTCAACTAGAATTCCATCACCTCCACTAGCTTTGTTCGTAGTGATGCTTTCTAAGGCCCACTTGACTTCACATTCCAAGATGTCTGGTTCTAGATGAGTGATCACACCATCGTGATTATCTGGGTCGTGAAGATCTTTTTTGTACAGTTCTTCTGTGTATTCTTGCCACCTCTTCTTAATATCTTCTGCTTCTGTTAGGTCCATACCATTTCTGTCCTTTATCGAGCCCATCTTTGCATGAAATGTTCCCTTGGTATCTCTAATTTTAGTGGCTAATATTAAATTCCCACTCTACATGGAACAAAGAAATGGTCGAAATTTCTTACTAGCATTCTTAGTTCAAGAAGATTGAAAAACAACAGAAAAACTATAGAGCTATCAATTGCATATGTTTCACAAATTCTCTACCCTTAGTTCAAATACACCTGATAAAACTCATATCTTTGGAAAGGAAAGCAAAGGGGAGGTGGTCACTGTGGAGGACCTTCTGTTCTGGAGGCCAGAAGCTCTGTGCTACTGACAGTTGAGCTACTAGGTCCTCACTCACTTTCAGTGGGTGCCTTTTAAATCAATGCCTTAACAATTGTTGACCTGCTCCCCAGTATAAGAGATATTCTGCAAAACTCATATTTTCATGACCTGTGGAATTTTTGTTTCTGCAAAAAGATAGTCACATTTAAATGGTGCATTTCTGACTGCCCTTTCCTTGTCACCCTTCATACTTTTCCCCATAATACTTTTCCCTGGCACAACTTCTTGTGTTGTTTTGCCAGTGTGGCCATGGTTAATACAAGTCACTTTATGTTTCACTTATAATAGAAAACTACTCAAAACCAAGCACACAAAACAAAGCTTTCTGTAAGAATCAAACAACACCCTTTAGGTGAGTTTAAAATAACTTTAATCAGCTGACAAATACTCTGTGTCTTTAAGGATGTATCAGAGTCCTCTGTGGGAAGAACTTTTTAAGGTAGGGACTGAATCTGATGTCCTTTTCATGGTTTCCATTGGTATACCCCTGAAAACTGCTGACAGAGAGCCCCAAGGCTTTCTCAAGAGCAAGAAGCATTTACTTTGTGCCCTTGAATGACAGCAGAAAATAGACTTCTACTGCCAAAGGGCATCCTCATTTCTTCTTCCAGAACAGTAGCTATGCCATTTTACTTGCCATCTCTCTTCTGAACCAACGGCTCCCTTGCTGCTGCTGCTAAGTCACTTCAGTCGTGTCCAACTCTGTGTGACCCCATAGACGGCAGCCCACCACCTTCATAACCATATTGTAATATAATTATGAGTTATTCATTTTGCATCTCAATGTAAAAATTAGAAAGGCCAGAGTTTTCAAATGAGGCAGTTTAAATTTTAAAAAATATGCAAAGCAAAATATAGTGATATAGATGCATCCAAACAATTGCCAGTGCTTCTCTAAGGCAAAATTGGAAATATAGACACAGTTCATCTCCATCTTCCTTCTTTCTCCCGTTTCATGCCTCTTCTTTTGCCACTGGGATCATAGGTTCTCATGCTTTCCCTTGTCTGCCAGAGTATCTCCATTAAATTACATATCCTGTTTTGGCTTGCAGCATTTGAACCCAGCCTCATACCTTGTTTGTCCTTCTCTTGTCAAAATTTACCTGTTTTATGTTCTATGTCTTAGTTTAAATTTGACATATTAATTTATTTGAGTTTATGGACTAAAGATTAAATATTTTAACCCTTTGGAGTTACGTTAATAAGCACTCTATGGAAGATCAATTCTTTTAACTCAAAGGGCAAACTGGTGCAATTCAAGCCCTTTCACTAGGTTGGTGGGAGAAATGTTTTGGAAAGGGAGGCCACGGTCTTTAATGGAGAACTTGCCCACTTTGTTTAGGTATTAAGCTGGCCATGTACCTATGGCCATTATTTTGGTAAACAACAAAGGATAAACATGTTTAAGTTCTGAAAGTGCACACTATGGGCCTTTTCTGTTGAAGAGAAATACATGGTTTTGTTAAAAGAAACTTCTCTACATTATGTCCTACTTTTCATGAATTGTTTTTTCCAATGGAAATAAAGTAAAAGTCTGTTTCAGCTGCCTTTAGTTTCACAGCCAAACTATGCACTTTTGTTATACTCAATCAACTCTAATCATTACTTTGAAAACCTGAAATTTGTTAGTCCAGGTACACAGCTCATCCTGCTGACTCCATGAGTAGCAATGTGCAACGTTTAGTGTGTCCTACAATGTACAGTGTTTAATGCTATGTTAGTTGTTATGTGCAACTAATTTTTTTTTCCTTTTTGGCAGGAACTGGCTGACTGCTATTGCATCAAGGGAATGTGGTGGCAGCTTCAAGCTTTAAATATTTTGACATAATACAAGAGTGACTCTTTTCTTTTGACTCCAAGGCTGTCTGTTCCTTAGAAATGAGTTTACTCAGGGCTGTAGTTTTTTGGGTTCAGCTGAACAGAGATTAAGTCAATTATTAATGTTTTTATATATCACTGGCAAAATGCATAGATTAAATACATGAACATTTTACAGTTGAATCAGAAGGCAATTGTCAAAGGAGGTAAAGCACTGCTGATTAGATACATCATTTGTCATCATAATACAGCTAATACTTCTGCCTTGACTTGGCACTGAACAAGTCAGAATCTGCTGCACATTTTAAGACTGTAATATTTTCTACCTTCTGTATCTTATTACCTTTTCAAATTCCTGTACTGAATCAATATCTATAAAATAGTACAAAAAGCATTTGATGGGTAAGCCTTAAAATGACATGATGAACACAAAACATTTTCCACCAAAGAGACCTTGAATAAATATTAGTTATTGATATTATTATTACTATTATTATTCTGAGTAGAAATCTCAGCTTCATTAGTACCATAGGATTAATAAGCAACGCAACTTCTCATAACTAGCTCTTTGTGTACTTGGTAGCTACAGATTAAGGATAGATTCCATCTATGTTGGCATTTTCCCAAACATTTAAAAAACATCCTTTGACCACAGATGTTATCCATATGTACTCAGTATTGGAAAACAACCTGGGCATTTAATAAATACAATTGTTAAATTCATTTTTAAATAAATTAATGAATTTTTAAACAAACGAATGAACCAGTGATTAAATAAATGAATAAGATATGTATTCCATGTACGAGGTTACTTAATGTAACATTCTTTTAGAAGTGCCAGAATACCTTAAAGATCTTATAATCTAGTTCTTAATTTTGTAGATGAGGAAATACTGGTAAAATAATTTGCTTGATCACAATTTTAGCTGATGATGGTCCAAAACTCTTAATGATTTCCCTTGTTTCCATGACAAATCAGATGGGCTTTCTCCAATATACCTTAGGCCCTGAGAGGTGCATGTTGTTGTTTAGTTGCTAAAAAGTGAAAGTGAAAGTTGCTCAGTTATGTCTGACTCTTTGTGACCCCGTGGATTATACAGTCCATGGAATTCTCCAGGCCAGAATACTGGAGTGGGTAGCCTTTCCCTTCTCCAGGGGATCTTCTCAACCCAGGGATCGAACTCAGGTCTCTCACATTGCAGGCAGATTCTTTACCAGCTGAGCGACCAGGGAAGCCCAAGAATACTGGAGTGGGTAGCCTATCCCTTCTCCAGCAGGCCTTCCCAACCCAGGAATCGAATCAGGGTCTCCTGCATTGAAGGTGAATTCTTTACCAACTGAGCTATCAGGGAACCCTTAGTTGATGAGTCATGTCCAACTCTTTGTGACGCCATGGACTCCTCTGCCCATGGGATTTCCCAGGCAAGAATGCTAGAGTGGGTTGCCATTTCCTTCTCCAGGGGATCTTCCTGACCCAGGGACTGAACCTGCATTTCCTGCACTGGCAGGCAGATTCCTTACTGCTGAGCCACCAGGGAACCCCTATTGCTGCATAGGGCATTACAAAAGGCATGGACTTCAGAGGCAGAGAAACCTGGGTTTGGAGCTCAGTTTTTTTCTGGTTGTGTGTTCCTTGGCAAGTCATTTAACCCAAACCTTAATTTCTCATCAATAGCATACATCTGTCTCACAAGGCCATTGTAAATGATGTGACTTGTGTAATGCACTCAGCAAAGAGTAAACATGAATTGGTAATCCCTCCTCTGCCTTTGATGTAGTATATTGTAAAAAAAAAAAATGTGAACAGGGGGTATCAGTTCACTGAGCCTACATAATTTACTTTTAATTTAAAAGAAGCACCAGTGCTGATCTTACCATATTATTGGCTATCTGAAGGTAAAAATTTTATTTCCCCATGATAGGAAACTTAATATCACTGTTTTCCCATCTGTACAGTCAGGCCATTCAAGATGGCTATTCTCTTGCTGTCTGTATATCCCCTGCTCAACTAGTCCCTGTTTCACTCTGATGACTCTCCAGTCCTCTCAATTATAGGGCTTAATCAGTAACTGCCTGTATGCTTGCTCCCTATCCCAGCTGCTGGTTTCCCTGATAATTAATGAGTGAACGTGACATCAGTTCTCCCTATAAATGGTAGCCTCTTCCCCTTCCTCCGACTCTGGACTTCACTGGTGGCTGAGACGATAAAGCGTCTGCCTACAATGTAGGAGATCCAGGTTCATTCCCTGGGTCGGGAAGAGCTCCTGGAGAAGGAAATGGCAACCCACTTCAGTATCCTTGCCTGGAAAATCCCATGGACAGAGGAACCCGGTAGGCTACAGTCCATGGGGTCACAAAGAGTCAGGCACGACTGAGCAACTTCACTTTCTTTCCTTCTTTTCCCGTCAGTGGCAAAGAGTGCTGCCATGTCTTGCCAGCTATGTTCCACGGTGGGATGTTGCTTCAGGACCTTTTGTTTCTGACTTTCCAGATTTCCTATCCCATAAACCACTGATGTCTTTGTCACTGTCTGTGGGTTCTTTCTTCTGTCTTGAGGCTGGGCCTACAAGGCTTGCAGGCCTTCCAGGTGCTGCCCAACACCATCTAAGAAAACATAGATAATAGATAATGAATTGGTTATAGTATAGATTGTTATGGATAATTTGAGTTGTCTTATCTACTTGAATTCTTTCCTATTAAAATACATGAGAGGTGGCAAAGTTATCTCTCATTAGAGTTAAACACTTTGAAACTTTTAGAGATTTTTTGGTACTCCAATCATACCTAAGTCACAACATTGGCTTTAAACCCATTTATTCATTTGGCCCATTCTCTGGTTTGCTAAGATTCTGTAGAAAATTTTGTCATTGGGTACTGAGAGTGCTTAAAGCAAACAGCACTATCCTCTGTGCCCTAGAATGACTGACAATCTCCTAGAAATGATATTATATCTGGAGCAGACATTCATAGATACAAACCAGGGAAATTAAAAACAAGATAAAAGACCCAGGTCATCAACCATCTTCGCAGTATTTTTTTTTCCTGAAGAATTGGATTAAATCATTTCTCTATGTTAGAAATAAAATGGAGTAGCAGCATGACTTTTGCTCATTTTATTTTCTTCATCTGAAAACAAATAAAAATCAAGATAGACTGACTAAAACAAGGATTAGTGCATGATTAATATGTGCTAGGGACTTGTGTATTATTATCACAATAGCCCTGTGAACTAGGAAACAGTCTTAGAGAGTTAAATAATTTAATGAAGATCATATTGGTAGTGACTCTAGTACTCAAACCCATGTCTGCTTTTAACCCTACTTAATATCGCCTGAATATTAATCAGCCTATTTCTGAGGTTTTAAAACCACAGTGAGAAAAGTAAAGTATAGCCAAAATACGGATATATTTGCCATGCAGGGTTTTACCCATTGGAATCAGGCTGATCCCTGAAAATCAATTTACCAAATGCCATTTGAGCTAAAGCTAATTTGTCAAATGACCATTTCCTCAAATGGCCAATTTGTCAAATTTACCAAATTTATAAGTTTATAAAAAATGCAATTTGTATTCAAATACTAAGAATATACATTAGAGTATACTTATATATCTATATATCCTTTGTTAATATATTTACATTTGAGAATTTAAAAAATTACTCCATATTATTCACAATTTCTTCATTATAATTATGTCGATAAAAAAGATAGATTCATAGAAGACTGTGCTATTCTCTAACCCTTAGCTTTTGACCAACTGAACGTTCCTTAAAATGCTACTAATCAGTTAATATATAACTGATAAATTCCAGACTACTCCTTAAAACTTTCTTTCACAACTTGATGAATTTGGAAAATTTGGTGAAGTGGTTATGTGAACCTTAATGTGCATTATTTGCAAATCTGTTAAAAAGCAGATTCTGAGTTTGTAGGTTTGGCTGGGGCCTGACAGTCTGCATTTCTAACAAACACCCAAGTGATGCCTGCATTGCTTGCTTTAGACTACATTGTGAGTATCATAGATTTATAGGGAATTAGCTTTCAGTGAGTCGATACAGGGTGAACTGAAATAGAATTGCATACACCACACCTATTTCACTGTCTCAACTGCACTGACTTTTGTTTAAGACTTCCTGTATAAAGAATATTTTGTTTAACTATTAACATGACTTATCTTTAAACTGATATAGATTTGGGTAATGAAAGAAATATGCAGATAACACCACCCTTATGGCAGAAAGCAAAGAACTAAAGAGCTTCTTGATGAAAGTGAAAGAGGAGAGTGAAAATGTTGGCTTAAAATTCAACATTCAGAAAACTAAGATCATGGCATCTGGTCCCATCACTTCATGACAAATAGATGGGGAAACAATGGAAATGGTGACAGACTTTATTTTGGGGGCTCCAAAATTACTGCAGATGGTGACTGCAGCCATGAAAAAAAAAAAAAGATGCTTGCTCCTTGGAAGAAAAGCTATGACCAACCTAGACAGCATATTAAAAAGCAGAGACATTACTTTGCCAATAAGGTCCATCTAGTCAAAGTTTTGGTTTTTCCAGTAGTTATGATGGATGTGAGAGTTGGACTATAAAAAAACTGAGCACTGAAGAACTGATACTTTTGAACTGTGGTGTTGGAGAAGACTCTTGAGAGTCCCTTGAACTGCAGGGAGATCCAACCAGTCCATCCTAAAGGAAATCAGTCCTGAATATTCATTGGAAGGACTGATGGTGAAGCTGAAACTCCAGTACTTTGCCACATGATGTGACAAACTGACTCCTTGGGAAAGACCCTGATTTGGGAAAGATTGAAGGCAGGAGGAGAAGGGGATGACAGTGGATAAGATGGTTGGATGGCATCACCAACTAACTCAATGGACATGAGTTTGAGCCAGCTCTGGGAGTTGGTGATGGACAGGGAAGCCTGGCATGCTGCAGTCCATGGGGTCGCAAAGAGTCGGACACAACTGAGCCACTGAACTGAACTGAATGAGAGAAAAGCAAAAAATTGCTTTATTATTGTGTCAGTAATCTAAACAATTTGAGGAAAGCCATGATACCATCTGCTATCCTGTTTAATTTCTTCTAAACTCTCAACATGAAATATGTCCATAAAATTTTTAGCAGTGAGAAACATGCATACTTAGAGTTATTGCATAATAATAGAGTTTTAGCAACTAACTGACAATTTGAAGTACCTATTTTTATTGCATTTAATTAAATATGTCCATGTCAGGAATTTTGAAAACTAAGATAGAAATATGTTATACATCATAGTTCTCTGACCTGAATTATTTTGGTAAAATGGTAAAATTATCTTGGAAAAACTATCAAAAAATACTGTTGCTCAAAAGAAAATGTATATTATCATCTACAGCTGTCAAGAATATTTTATTATGCTGACAGAATTGCATTTTGCTTTGAGAAAACTATCATGTAATTATTTTAAATATTTAGTAAAATATGATTGGCAATAGAGCTGAGTTGTAGGTTTTATTTAGAGCTGCTGCTGCTGCTGCTAAGTCGCTTCAGTCGTGTCCGACTCTGTGCGACCCCATAGATGGCAGCCCACCAGGCTCCCCCGTCCCTGGGATTCTCTAGGCAAGAACACTGGAGTGGGTTGCCATTTCCTTCTCCAATGCGTGAAAGTGAAAAGTCAAAGTGAAGTTGCTCAGTTGTGTCGGACTCTTAGCGACCCCATGGACTGCAGACTTCCAGGCTCCTTTGTCCATGGGATTTTTCAGGCAAAATTACTGGAGTGGGGTGCCACTGCCTTCTCCATTATGTAGAGCAGTAGGTCTCAACCTTGGCTTTATCTTAGAATCACCTGGTGAGCTTTCAAAAAAAATCTCAATACTCAGGTTACTCCCCAATTAGCTAAATTTGAATCACTGTATAGAATTTCTAAACTCCCCAGGTGATCCCAGTGTACATTCAGGGTAATGATGCTTTTCTCATTCTCTGGTTTACATAATTGTTTCTTTTTCTTTCTGAGCATGCCATTATCACTCTTCCAGTTCTTCCTGTTCGTTTGGTTATTTACATGTACAACCATCTGTTAAAATGGCATAATTCTTGCTTATAAATTGGACTAAGGCAAAAATTCCAGACAAAGACATACAAATACATGAGAAGTCTTTATAAACCCATTGTTTATTATATAACAGAACTGAGATCCTTTAGGAAATAATTATTATTTGAACCTTATGTCTTTGGCCTGAATTCATATATAATCACAGAACAGTAAGTAAGCAGAAAAACAAAGCAATTGCAATTTGAAAGACAATGAAGGCAGTTCAACTCATTAACTGTATCTTTATGGCATGTAGTTCCATGTTCAAAGTGCTGGGCTTGGACACTTATAGATACGATTTAGTCCTACATGTTTTTTAAAGGTTCTACTTAGTTTCTGAAATGTAATACCATGGTACTAAGAACAGAAAAAAATGTGTGAGAAACTGATGTGTTGGTGTGTGGGCTTTTAATGACATAGCTATGTGTACATATATTGTTGTCTTCTTTCTGCTTCTGGTTAAGAAATGGAGCTGACTGATGTACCTGGAGGGTAAGGTCCTGAAAACCCAAGTGGAAATTATTAATTTTTTCATTCCCTTCTCACCCAGTGCTTACCATGACCTAACACATAGTAATAAATTTGGCTAATGTAGAAGAACATAATTTGAGTAGAGATCTATATAGGTGAATCAGATAGAGTGCTTTATTTCCAAATCTATTGTCTTAATTCAGAAAATCAGAAAACTTTAACATTTAGTAAGATAGAAATAAGATCACTTCAGAGACAGAGGAAATAAATCAGATATAATGTTCAATAACAGATTAATGCTCAATTGCTCAGTCATGTCTGACTCTTTGTGACCCCATGGATGGTAGCCCATCAGGCTTCTCTGTCCATCAGATTTTCCAGGCAAGAATACTGCCATTTCCTACTCCAAACAGATTAATAGAGTGAATAAAATAAGAAACCAGAAAGTCTGACTCTGTCAAACACTCATACTTTTACAGAATGAGTTCTCTATTGGTCTGTGTGCATGCAGGCACATTTTCAGTTGTGTCCAACTCTGTGCAGTGCTCTGGACTGTAGTCCACCAGGCTCCACTGTCCATGGGATTCTCCAGGCAAGAATACTGGAGTGGGTTGCCATTTCCTTCTCCAGGGGATCTTCCTGATCCAGGGATCAAACCTGTGTGCCTTATGTCTCTTGCACTGACAGGCAGTTTCTTTACCACTAGTACCACCCTGGAAGCCCCTCTCTATTTGTTTAGTTCTTGTTTTTCTGAAAGATCTTCATAACACATGATTAGGGCTAAGAAGTGAGTAAGATAATAATGGAATAGAGAAGGGAAAGCATGGAGAAAAGGAATGGGGTCAAAGCAGCATTTGTAAAAAACATTTTTAAGAGAAAACATTATTGACATTTAATTTGTGGGTAAACTAGACACTTATCAGGGTTGCTTCACTGAATTTGATTTCACTAATTCACAGTTCTAAATTATTTATCAAGAATTAAGGAGGTAGGGGAACAGAAACAGCAGGATGACATAGAGGGGGTTATCAAATCTACCAAGTTAAGTGTTCCCTTTTTATAACATAATTTTGTAGGTCCTCTTTATTACCATCTCTCATTTTCTTGAAGAGACCTCTAGTCTTTCCCATTCTATTGTTTTCCTCTATTTCTTTGCATTGATCACTGAGGAAGGCTTTCTTATCTCTCCTTGCTATTCTTTGGAATTCTGCATTCAAATGGGTACATCTTTCCTTTTCTCCTTTGCCTTTTGCTTCTCTTCTTTTCTCAGCTATTGGTAAGGCCTCCTCAGACAACCATTTTGCCTTTTTACACTTCTTTTTCTTGGGGTTGGTCTTGACCTTTTCCTTCTGTACAATGTCACGAACCTCCGTCCATAGTTCCTCAGGCAATCTATCAGATCTAATCCCTTGAATCTGTTTGTCACTTCTACTGTATCCTAAAGGATTTCATTTAGGTCATACCTGAATGGTCTAGTGGTTTTCCCTACTTTCTTCAATTTAAGTCTGAATTTGGCAATAAGGAGTTCATGATCTGAGCCACATTAAGCTCTCGGTCTTGTTTTTGCTGACTGTATAGAGCTTCTCCATCTTCGGCTGCAAAGAATATAATCAATCTGATTTCGGTGTTGACCATCTGGTGACGTCCATGTGTAGAGTTTTCTCTTGTGTTGTTGGAAGAGGGTGTTTGCTATGACCAATGGATTCTCTTGGCAAAACTCATTAGCCTTTGCCCTGCTTCATTCCATATTCCAAGGCCAAATTTGCCCGTTACTCCAGGTATTTCTTGACTTCCTACTTTTTCATTCCAGTCCCCTATAAGAGATACCAAGGGAATATTTCATGCAAGGATGGGCACAATAAAGGACAGAAATGGCATGGACCTAACAGAAGCAGACAATATTAAAGAGAGGTGGCAACAATACACAGAAGCACTGTACAAAAAAGATCTTCATGACCCAGATAATCTTCATGACCCAGATAATCATGATCACTCACCTAGAGCCAGACATCCTGGAATGCAAAGTTAAGTGGGCCGTAGGAAGGAATACTACAAACAAAGCTAGTGGAGATAATGGAATTCCAGTTAAGCTATTTCAAATCCTAAAAGATGATGATGTTAAAGTGCTGCACTCAATATGCCAGCAAATTAGGAAAACTCATTCTTGGCCACAGAATGGAAAAGGTCAGTTTTCATTCCAATCCCAAAGAAAGGCAATGTCAAAGAATGTTCAAACTACCACACAACTGCACTCATCTTACACCCTAACAAACTAATGTTCAAAATTCTCCAAGCCAGGCTTCAATAGTACATGAACCGTGAACTTCCTGATGTTCAAGCTGGATTTACAAAAGGAAAAGGAACCAGAGATCAAATTGCCATCATCTGTTGGATTATCAAAAAAGCAAGAGAGTTCCAGAAAAATGTCTACTTCTGCTTTATTTACTATGCCAAAGCCTCTGACTGTGTGGATCACAACAAACTGGAAAATTCTTCAAGAGATGGGAATACCAGACTACCTGACCTGCCTCCTGAGAAATCTGTATGCAGGTCAGGAAGCAACAGTTAGAACTGGACATGGAACAACAGACTGGTTCCAAATAGGAAAAGGAGTCCGTCAAGGCTGTATATTGTCACCCTGATTATTTAACTTATATGCAGAGTACATCATGAGAAACACTGGACTGGATGAAGCACAAGCTAAAATAAAGATTGCCAGGAGAAATATCAATAACCTCAGATATGCAGATGATACCACCTTTATGGCAGAAAGCAAAGAAGAACTAAAGAGCCTCTTGATGAAAGTGATAGAGGAGAGTGAAAAAGTTGGTTTAAAATGCAACATTCAGAAAACTAACATCATGGCATCTGGTCCCATCACTTCATGGCAAATAGACTGGGAAGCAACGGAAACAGTGAGAGACCTTTTTGGGGGTGGTCTCCAAAATCACTGCAGATGATAACTGCAGCCTTGAAATTAAAAGATGCTTCCTCCTTGGAAGAAAAGTTATGACCCACCTAGACAGCATATTAAAAAGCAGACATTACTTTGCCAACAAAGGTCCCTCTTGTCAAAACTAAGATTTTACCAGTAGTCATGTATGAATGTGAGAGTTGGACTGTAAAGTAAGCTGAGTGCCGAAGAATTGATGCTTTTGAACTGTGGTGTTGGAGAAGACTCTTGAGAGTCCCTTGGACTGCAAGGAGATCCAAACAGTCCATCCTAAAGAAAATCAGTCCTGAATATTCACTGGAATGACTATTGCTGAAGCTGAATCTCCAATACTTTGGCCACCTGATGTAAAGAACTGACTCACTGGGAAAGACCCTGATGCTGGGAAATACTGAAGGCGGGAGGAGAAGGGGATGACAGAGGATGAGATGGTTGGATGGCATCACCGACTCAATGGACATGAGTTTGAGTAAGTTCCAGGAGTTGGTGATGGACAGAGAGGCCTGGCGTGCTGCAGTCCATGGGGTTGCGAAGAGTCCGAGACAACAGAGCGAATGAACTGAACTGAACTGTACTTTATTACCATGAGGTGAAATTCATATATAATATAACCCACTTTTGCAGATGACTTTTTATAAGAATTAGAAGTTTATTATTAGTTATTTCAACACTAACTCAGACAAAAGACTATAGCTGAGTATCACAAATGTCATAATCAGTTATTACAGAGAAAGAATATGATTCTCTTCATTTTTGTTTTTAGTGAAGTACAGTTGACCTACAATATATTAGTTTCTGGTATACAACATAGTGATTTAATATCTTTATAGATTATGCTCCATTTAAAGTTATTTTAAAATATTGGCTATATTCCGATTGCTGTACACTATATCTTTGGATGATTTCCAAGCCTGCGTGATCCCTCTCTTCTTCTGTATCCCCTCCCGAGGGCATAGGTCCCTACCTGATTGCTTCTCTTCCCTTCCTACCTCATTCTGTGTGGATCTTTCCCACAGCCTTGGTTCTATAAGAGTCTTCCTGCGAGTCTTCAGTTTGTTTTTGGAGAGAGTTGCTCCCTATGTAAGTTGTTGTTGTTGTTGTTTTTTTAATGTGTTCATAGAGGGAGGTGATTGGAGAAGGAAATAGCAACCTACTCCAGTGTTCTTGCCTCGAGAATCCCAGGGATGGGAAGCCTGGTGGGCTGCCGTCTATGGGGTCTCACAGAGTCGGACACGACTGAAGCGACTTCGCAGCAGCAGCAGCAGCAGAGGGAGGTGAGCCCTGTGTTCTACTCTGTTATCTTAATCTTGTCCTCACACAAATAAGCTTTGGGAAAACAGTAGACATACCAATTGTAATATAAAGAGAAATAAAAGGAAAGTAATTTATAATAAATGTGTTTCAATATGTGTTTTATAACACGTAATCTGTTTCAACTGTATTTTATTACATATAATACATCACACAAAAATATATAGTTTCTAATCTGTTTCAGTACGCGTTTAAGCATCTGTTATTCCATGTATTATTATAATCAGTGTGAATACAACAGCTACAGCTGCATGCCAGTCCAGGTATGTTGCACTGGTAACTCAAATACACACACAGCATTGCCTCAGGGATGTGATTTTCCTGAAGAATAAATGAAGAAAACCTGGTAAAGTTCCAAAGAAAACTCATGAGACAAAATATAGTCTTCCTTTGATTTACACAGTGGCTGCATTGCTAAAAAATTCAGCAAATTAATGCTTTGCAAAAAAACATTTTATGTGGCAGGAGTTAGGTTCTAAGTGTAGATACTTATAAATGGGATTTTCATCTCTGTGACCATCTGGTAAGGCATTAGAAACTCGTGTAGAGTGTAGTCCAGTCATCTGTTGTATGTCTGTGTCCTGCTCATTGTAAGATATCTGTCATTCCAGGCCCACCAAATGCCAGTGGGAAAATTAAAAATTCCCCCTCAAGCTTCCAAGATGCTCATTATTGGCAGTTCTTAACCTGATGATTATTTGGATCAGCCACATACTTCAGCCAAAGGTTTGTTTTACCTCTGACACTAGCATTCTCTGCCCTTGGGCAAGTCACATCTCTTCAAATCTCAGTTAAGAGAATAGGGCAAGGGGTGGAAATAAAACTAGGGGTGCAGAAAGGCTATTTTGCATTTTATTTATTTATTTTTTAATTTTAAAATTAATTTTTATTATGTCTCTTGAACTTCTTCTTTTTTTAAATTTATTTATTTTTTATTTTACTTTACAATTCTGTATTGGTTTTGCCATACATTGACATGAATCCACCACGGGTGTTCATGCATTCCCAAACCTGAACCCCGCTCCCACCCCCCCTCCCCACAACATCTCTCTGGGTCATCCCCGCGCACCAGCCCCAAGCGTGCCATATCCTGCATCGGACATAGACTGGCAATTCGATTCTTACATGATATTATACATGTTTCAATGCCTTTCTCCCAAATCATCTCACCCTCTCCTTCTCCCACTGAGTCTAAAAGTCCGTTATACACATCTGTGTCTTTTTTGCTGTCCTGCATACAGGGTCATCATTGCCATCTTTCTAAATTCCATATATATGTGTTAGTATACTGTATTGGTGTTTTTCTTTCTGGCTTACTTCACTCTGTATAATTGGCTCCAGTTTCATCCATCTCATCAGAACTGATTCAAATGTATTCTTTTTAACGGCTGAGTAATACTCCATTGTGTATATGTACCACAGCTTTCTTACCCATTCATCTGCTGATGGACATCTAGGTTGTTACTTCACACCAGTCAGAATGTCTGCGATCCAAAAATCTGCAAGCAATAAATGCTGGAGAGGGTGTGGAGAGAAGGGAACCCTCCTACACTGTTGGTGGGAATGCAAACTAGTACAGCCACTATGGAGAACAGTGTGGAGATTCCTTGAAAAATTGCAAATAGAACTGCCTTATGACCCAGCAATCCGACTACTGGGCATACACACTGAGGAAACCAGAATTGAAAGAGACACATGTACCCCAATGTTCATCACAGCATTGTTTATAATAGCCAGGACATGGAAACAACCTAGATGTCCATCAGCAGATGAATGGGTAAGAAAGCTGTGGTACATATTTTGCATTTTAAAGTGGAGACTCTTTCTCCAACTGTATAGCAGTTTCAAGCTCTTAGCTGTAGGTCATTTGGGGGGAATCTTGTCGAATAATCTTCTGGGGCTCAGACCTCACTGTTCTTAAGATAAAGGTTACCCTTAATATATTGTTCAATAGTTCAGAATTTTCTTTGCTGTTTTTGTTGACTCTTGCTTTATTAGACCACTCAGTCTTTTCAGAAAATCAAGACTAGGAAAACACTCACACTACTTGATTCCCAAACTCTGCCCCAAACCTTAAGGATTTTTATTGGACCTCCAAATCAGAGCCTATTTCCCACCTTATTCTTTGTAAGCACTGTTGATGTCAGTACAGCCCTCAGTCTAGTCAAGTAGAAATAATGTAGACATCATTGGAGTTGAGAGCACATTTCCAAAACCCAGATTCTCACTCTCCAATAGGAAGGTGAAAAAATAAAATGCCTTCAACTTATCGGAGTAGTGCTAGCTGCATGTTCTTATTTCTCTTTGTAGTAGTAAGCAGAACTGATGGATGGTATTATTTGTTTACAAGTCTTTCCCTCCCCACCCTTGCCATGGATTCATCATGTATAGATTGTATTGGGTTGGCCAAAAAGTTCATTCAGGTTTCCTGTTAAATGTTACAAAAAAATCCAGACAAACTTTTTGGCCAATCCAATGCTCCCTCAATCCACTAATGTTTGACTTAGTCATATGATTTGCTTTAGTCAATTTAATGTGGGTAGAATTAAGAGTATGTCAGTTTTCAGTTACAAGCCTCAGAGGAACATGGAAAGTTTCTGTTAGTTGCCTTGCAAATCTATCCATTGCCATGAAAAGTTTTTTTGAAAAGCTGCTGGTTCTAGAATGAAGAGATGTCCAAAATAGACATGAAGTCATTCTTAGCCAGGAGCCAGGCCATGTAAGCTCAGTCAAGTCCATTTGACCAACAGCTGACCTTACTGTAGAACTGCAATATAGAAATACATATTTGTGGTTGTGAACTACTGAGAACTGGAGAGGGGCCAGGCAGGGAGAAGTCTTTGTTAAGCATCATTAATGTAAAAAGCCTGAGTAATATAGCAGTCTAGTTTCATAGTATTGTTGTTGTTCAGTTGTAAGTGGTGTCCAACTCCTTGTGGCCCCATGAACTGCAGTATGCCAGACTTCCCCGTCCTTCACTGTCTCCCAGAGTTGGCTCAGATTCATGTTCATTGAGGTGGTGATGCTATCTAACCATCTCATCCTCTGCCTTCCCCTTCTCTTTTTGCCTTCAGTCTTTTCTAGCATCAGGGTCTTTTCCAATGAGTTGGCTATTCACATCAGGTGGCCAAAATATTAGAGCTTCACCTTCAGCAACAGTCTTTCCAATGAATATTCAGTCCTTCAGGATTGACTTGTTTAATCTCCTTGCTGTCCAAGTGTCTTCTCCAGCACCACAATTTGAAAGCATCAGTTTTTTGGTGCTCAGCCTTCTTTATGGTCTCTCACATCCATATATGACTACTGGAAAAACCATATTTTTGACTATATGGATCTTTGTTGGTAAAGTGATATATCTATGTTTTAATAAGCTGCCTAGGTTTATCATAGCTTTCCTTCCAAGGAGGAAGCATTATAATTTCATGGCTGCAGTCACCATCCACAGTGATTTTGGAGCCCAAGAAAATAAAATCTGTCACTGTTTCCACTTCTATTGGCCATGAAGTGATGGGACTGGATTCCATGGTCTTAATTTTTTTAATTAATTTTTTTATTGAAGGATAATTGCTTTATAGAATTTTGTTGCTTTCTGTCAAACCTCAGCATGAATCAGCCATAGGTATACATATATCCCCTCCCTCTTGAAACTCCCTCCCATTTCTTTCCCCATCCCACCTCTCTAGATTGATACAGAGCCCCTGTTTGAGTTTCCTGAGCCATACAGAAATTCCCGTTGACTATCACTTTTACACATGGTAATGTTAGTTTCCATGTTACTCTTTCCATACATCTCACCCTCTCCTCCCCTCTCCCCATGTTCATAAGTCTATTTTCTATATCTGTTTCTCCATTGCTGCCCTGTAAATAAATTCTTCAGGACCATTCTTCTAGATTCCATATATATTTTAGAATACAATATTTATCTTTCTCTTTCTGATTCACTTCACTCTGTATAATAGGTTCTAGGTTCATCCACCTCATCAGAACTGACTTAAATGCATTCCTTTTTATGGCTGAGTAATATTCCATTGTATATAAGTACCACACATTTTTTATCCATCCATCTTTATTCTTTGTCCATTTGTCAATGGACATCTAAGTTGCTAGATATTCCAGCTATTGTAAATAGTGCTGCAGTGAACAATGGACCATGATCTTAATTTTTGAATGTTGAGTTTTAAGCCAGCTTTATCACTCTCTTCTTTCATCCTCATCAAAAGGCTCTTTAGTTCCTCTTCACTTTCTGCCACTAGAGTGGTATCCTTTGCATATCTAAGGTTGTTGATATTTCTCCTGGAAATCTTGATTCCAGCTTGTGATTCATCCTATAGAGCATTTCACACAATGTCCTCTGCATATAAGTGAAATAAACAGGGTGACAATATACAGTCTTGTCCCACTCCTTTCCACAAGAACCCCATCAACAGTATGAAAAGACAAAAAGAGTTTCATAGTAGGCAGCACACACCATCATGAAGGAAGACACCATACATGAAGTTGTGGTCAATAGCCAGGTTTGCCCTTGAAAAAGCAGCTCTGATGTGAAGATTCAATAAGATATTTAAGGTTTTTGGTAGGGAGTGATGATCAGCTAATAAGAGGAGATGAGTACTACAGATAGTTTTCCTACCCAAGATTTTCTTGAGGGACTGGACGACCTAATAAAGCAATAGTCGAGTGAAAAAAGAAAATTTGCACTGTATCAGGGGTAGCTCTTATTTTGAGAAATGGTGATATCTGAGCCCCAGAAGCCTATTGGGCAAGATCCCCCCAAAGCACTAGAAATCTTAAAGCTGCTATGTGATTGATGTCCTCTTCAGTCTCTTCATACTTTAAAATTATTTCACTCAAAGGAAGGAATGAAAAAGAGGAACTTCAAAGGAAGTGGTTTAGAATAGCAGTAAATGACACACTCCATGTGCCTGAAAAAAATTTGAGGAGAAAAATCTGAAGCAGATAGAAGCAGTTTGGTGTGAATTGTAATGGAGCCGATATTGGAGAGCTGCTTCAAAGTTAATTAGCACTTAGAGACTTGATAATGAAACCTGAACAGTTATGCTGGAATGAGGGGCATCATTTACACAGCTGAAATGAATACTTGGATTGCCAACTGAAGTTACTGTGGAGAACTTTATTAAATTAAGCCTAATGAAGGAATGGGATAAAACGTCATCAACCATACTTGCATCCACATTTTAAATTTCATAGGATCATAGAATATTTTCAAGCTGGAAGGGATCTTGGGGCTTCGTCTAATGATTTTATTTTTACCGGGAAATTGAGATGCAAAAAAATAGAGTAGTTTTGCCTAAACTCACACAGATAGTAGCAAATTTGGCACTAGAGTCCAGGATCCTGAGTCTACTGCTTCTTTCCATCTTTCATTCTTTGTCTTTTTTATTCTAAATTTTAATCATAGAACCAAATTATCCTAGGACACAAGGAGAAATAAAAAAAATTCTCTGAAAACTGCTACCTAGTCTGTTTCTTGAAAGTTTGATATTATGCTGAGAGAGTATATATGTGTAATTGGGTTAGATCTTTACTTTCTACTCAGACAAGGTATTTGAAAGTATTTTCCTTTCTGCTACTATTACTTGCAAATTCTAGTACTTCAAAGCCTTATGTAAATTCACTTCATAGAGGAGGAGCTCAGAAGACAAGTGGCAACATGAGAGGTTTTTAAAGTCCTAAAGACATATCCCAACAGAAATATAGGTCTCTGTTTAAGGGAAGATAAAGAATGTCTAGATTATATCCCGATTGCTCTCAATAAGTTCTGTGTAACCTGTTTTTAAATTAGAAACTTTTGAGATAATTGTAGATCACATGCAGTTCTAAGGCTAGCACAGAGATCTTAATTCCCCAAGTGGTGTGCAACTATCTGCAATTTCTTTTTCAGTAGCTTTTAAATTATAGATTCAATTTCCTGAATAGGACAATTCAGATGATCTATTTCATTTTGGTTGAATTTGGTAGAAATTGGTCCATTTCTTTTAAGTTGTCATATTTATGAGCATCAGTTCAGTTCAGTTCAGTTGCTCAGTTGTGTCCGACTCTTTCCTACCCCATGGACTGCAGCACACCAGGCTTCCCTGTCCGTCACCAATCCTGGAGCTTGCTCAAACTCATGTCCGTCGAGTCGGTGATGCCATCCAACCATCTCACCCTCTGTTGTCCCCTTCTCCTCCTGCCTTCAAACTTTCCCAGCATCAGGGTCTTTTCTAATGAGTCAGTTGTTTGCATCAGGTGGCCAAAGTATTGGAGTTTCAGCTTCAGCATCAGCCCTTTCAGTGAATATTCAGGACTGATTTCCTTTAGGAGGGACTGGTTGGATCTCCTTGCAGTCCAAGGGACTCTCAAGAGTCTTCTCCAACACCACAGTTCAAAAGCATAAATTCTTTGGCGCTCAGCTTTCTTTATAGTCCACCTCTCGCATCCATACATGGCTACTGCAAAAACCATAGCTTTGACTAGATGGACCTTTGTTGGCATAGTAATGTCTCTGCTTTTTAATATGCTGTCTGGGTTGGTCATAGCTTTTCTTCCAAGGAACAAATGTCTTTTAATTTCATGGTTGCAGTCACCATCTGCAGTGATTTTGGAGACCCCCAAAATAAGGCCTCTCACTGTTTCCATTGTTTCCCCATCTATTTGTCATGAAGTGATGGGACCAGATGCCATGATGTTAGTTTTCCGAATGTTGAGTTTTAAGCCAGCTTTTTCACTCTCCTCTTTCACTTTCATCAAGAGGCTCTTTAGTTCTTCTTCACTTTCTGCCATAAGGGTGGTGTCATCTGCATATCCGAGGTTATTGATATTTCTGGTGGCAATCTTGATTCTAGCTTGTGCTTCATCCAGCCTGGCAATTCCAATGATGTACTCTGCATATAAGTTAAATAAGCAGGGTGACAATATACAGCTTTGATGCTCTCCTTTCCCGATTTGGAACCAGTCTGTTGTTCCATGTCCAGTTCTAACTGTTGCTTCTTGACCTGCATACAGATTTCTCAGGAGGCAGGTCAGGTGGTCTGGTATTCCCATCTCTTGAGGAATTTTCCACAGTTTGTTGTGATCCACATAGTCAAAGGCTTTGGCATAGTCAATAAAACAGAAATAGATGTTTTTCTGGAACTCTCTTGCTTTTTCGATGATCCAATGGGAGCTGTCTGTGGCTCAGATCATGAACTCCTTACTGCAAAGTTCAGAATTAAATTGAAGAAAGTAGGGAAAACCACTAGACCATTAAGGTATGACCTAAATAAAATCCCTCACAATTTATGAGCATATAGTTGTTCATATTTGTATTTATTTCCTAATAGCTGCCATAACAAAATCTCACAAACTGAGTGACTTAGAACAATAGAAATTTTATTGTCTCTTGTTGGAGGCTCAAAGTGTTGTCAGGGCCATGATCCCTCTGAGACCTATAGGGGAAGGATCTTTCCTTGACTCTTCCAGTTTCTAGCAACCCAGTTATTCCTTGGTTTGTGTCAGCATAATTCCAATCTTTGCTTCCATCTCCACATGGTTTTCTCCTGTATCCCTTCACATCATTCTCCCTCTGTGTTAGATGTCTAACACAGTGTCCAAATTTCTTCTTTTAAAAATGACACCAGTGATATTGGATTAATATATTAGTTGTTCATCATGTCTGACTCTTTGCGACCCCACGGACTATATATAGCCTGTCAGGCTCCTCTGTCCATGGAATTCTCCAGAAAAGAAGTGGACGGGGTTGCCATTTCCTTCTCCACGGAATCTTCCCAATCCAGGGATCTAACCTGGGCCTCCCGTATTGTAATCAGTATTGAGCCACCAGGAAAGTCCAAAATTGGATTAGAATCCACCTTAATCTATATATGATATCTACTGATATTAACATTTTACCACTTCAAATCCAAGTCTATGTCCAATGAGTAATACTGAAGAAGCTGAAGTTGAACAGTTCTATGAAAACCTACAAGACCTTCGAGAACTAACATCCAAAAAAAATGTCATTTTCTTTATAGGGGACTGGAATGCACAAGTAGGAAGTCAAGAGATACCTGGAAAAACAGGCAAATTTGACTTTGGAGTACAAAATGAAACAGGGCAAAGGCTAACAGAGTTTTGCCAAAAGAATGCACTCATATCAAAAACACTCTTCCAACAACACAAGAGAAGAATCTACAAATGGACATCACCAGATGGTAAATAATAATATTTTGCAGGCAAAGATGGAGAAGCCCTATACAGTCAGCAAAAACAAGACTGGAAGCTGACTGTGGCACAGATCATGAACTCCTTATTGCAAAATTCAGACTTAAATTGAAGAAAGTAGGAAAAACCACTAGACCATTCAGGTATGACCTAAATCAAATCCCTTATGATTATACAGAGGAAGTGAGAAACTGATTCAAGGGTTTAGATCTGATAGACAGAGTGCCTGAAGAACTATGGGTGGAGGTTCATGATATTGTACAGAAGACAGGGATCAAGACCATTCCCAAGGAAAAGAAATGCATAAAGGCAAAATGGTTGTCTGAGGAGGCCTTACAAATAGCTGGAATAAGAAGAGAAGCGATAGGCAAAGGAGAAAAGGCAATATATATCCATTTGAATGCAGAGTTCCAAAGAATAGCAAGGAGAGATAAGAAAGCCTTTCTCAGTGATCAGTGCAAGGAAACAGAGGAAAACAATAGAATGGGAAAGACTAGAGGTCTCTTCAAGAAAATTAGAGATACTAAGGGAACATTTCATGCAAAGATGTGCATAATAAAGGACAGAAATGGTATGGACCTAACAGAAGCAGAAGATATTAAGAAGAGGTGGCAACAATATACAGAAGAACTATACAAAAAAGACCTTCATGACCCAGATAACCACGATGGTGTGATCACTGACCTAGACCTAGACATCCTGGAATGCGAAGTCAAGTAGGCCTTGTGAGTGAGTGAAGCCGCTTAGTCCTGTACCGATTCTTTGCGACCCCGTGGACTATAGCCCACCAGGCTCCTCCGTCCATGGGATTCTCCAGGCAAGAATACTGGAGTGGGTTGCCATTTCCTTCTCCAGGGGATCTTCTTGCCCAGGGATTGAACCCAGGTCTTCCACATTGCAGGCAGACACTTTAACCTCTGAGCCACCAGGGAAGTGGACCTTAGGAGGCATCAATATGAACAAAGCTAGTGGTGGTGATGGAATTTCAGCAGAGTTATTTCAAATCCTGAAAGATGTTGCTGTGAAAGTGGTGCACTCAATATGCCAGCAAAATTGGAAAACTCATTCATGGCCACAGAACTGGAAAAGGTCAGTTTTCATTCCAATCCAAAGAAAGGCAGTACCTAAGAGTGTTCAAACTACTACACAATTGCACTCATCTCACATGCTAGCAAAGTAATGCTCAAAATTCTCCAAGCCAGCCTTCAGCAGTACGTGAACCATCAAGCTGGATTTAGAAAAGGCAGATGAACCAGGATCAAATTGCCAGCACTCACTGGATCATCAAAAAAGCAAGAGAGTTCCAGAAAAACATCTACTTCTGCTTTATTGACTATGCCAAAGCCTCTGACTATGTGGATCACAACAGACTGTGGAAAATTCTGAAAGAGATGGGAATACCAGACCACCTGACCTGCCTCCTGAGAAATCTGTATGCAGGTCAAGAAGCAACAGTTAGAACTTGAGATGGAACAACAGACTGATTCCAAATCGGGAAAGGAGAACATCAAAGCTGTATATTGTCACCCTGCTTATTTAACTTATATGCAGAATACATCATGAGAAACGCTGGGCTGGAGGAAGCACAAGCTAGAATCAAGATTGCCACCAGAAATATCAAGAACCTCAGAAATGCCGATGACACCACCCTTATGGCAGAAAGTGAAGAAGAACTAAAGAGCCTCTTGATGAAAGTGAAGGAAGAGAGTGAAAAAGCTGGCTTAAAACTCAACATTCAGAAAACTAACATCATGGCATCTGGTCCCATTACTTCATGACAAATAGATGGGGAAACAATGGAAACACTGAGAGACTTTATTTGGGGGGTTTCCAAAATCACTGCAATGGTGACTGCAACCATGAAATTAAAAGACATTTGTTCCTTGGAAGAAAAGCTATGACCAACCCAGACAGCATATTAAAAAGCAGAGACATTACTATGCCAACAAAGGTCCATCTAGTCAAAGCTGTTTTTGCAGTAGCCATGTATGGATGCTAGAGGTGGGCTATAAAGAAAGCTGAGTGCCATAGAACTGATGCTTTTGAACTGTGGTGTTGGAGAAGACTCTTGAGAGTCCCTTGGACAGCAGGGAGATCCAACCAGTCCCTCCTAAAGGAAATCAGTCCTGAATATTCATTGAAAGGACTGATGCTGAAGCTGAAACTCCAATACTTTGGCCACCTGATGCAAACAACTGACTCATTAGAAAAGACCCTGATGCTGGGAAAGTTTGAAGGCAGGAGGAGAAGGGGACAACAGAGGGTGAGATGGTTGGATGGCATCACCGACTCGATGGACGTGAGTTTGAGCAAGCTCCAGGATTGGTGATGGATAGGGAAGCCTGATATGCTTCAGTCCATGGGGTCACAAAGAATTAATTACACAGGACTGAGGTACTGAAATGAACTTCATGAAATATCAAACCATACTTCCATTTACCATTTTCTACTACCATTATTATTCTATTTACCATTTCATTTACACTCCCCACCTTTAAATATCACTGTTTTTAGTATCAAATAGTATTATATATTTTTTTAATTATCAAGTTTTGCTTGAACAATTCATTCAGATGATAATCTATTTTATATATCAATATTTTTTGTTCTTTCCATTATTCTTTCTTTCTTCCTGATGATCTGAGATTCCTTCTTTTATTATTTCGTTTTCATCTGAAGAAATTTCTTTAAGCAATCTTTAAGGCTATATTTGCTAGTGAGAAATCCTTTTAGTTTTCCTTAATTTGAATATTTTAAAATTTCCCCTTAATTATATATTGAAAGATAGTTTCACCAGATACAGAATTTGAAGTTCATAGTTCTTTTCTTTCAGTGCTTGAAAAAGTTTTGCACTTCCTTCTGGCCTTCATGGTTTCAGATATCATTTTAATAGTTGTTCCTCTGTAGGTAATTTGGTGTTTCTCTTGCTGAGTTTTAAAGAGACTTTTCCTTTTTCTTTGATTTCCAGACATTTAAATATGATGTGTCTTCGTGTGAATATTTTTGAATTTATCTTACTTGAGTATCAATCAGCTTCTGAAGTCTGTAGGTTTGTGTCTTGCCAAATTTGGTGAGTTTTCAGCTATTATTTCTTCTTATAGTTTTCAACCCCATTCTTTACTTCCTCCTTTTTTTTTTTTTTATAAATTTGATGATAGGAAACTTCAATCCTCTGCCATTTTCTCTCAAGTCTTTAAGGTTCTGTTTGTTTCTCTTTTCAGTCTATTTTTCTCTCTGTTTCAGGTTAGGTAAATCTGTTAATACATCCTCAAGTTCTCTGCTTCTAGTTTATATCATCTTGACTTTACTATTGAACCCATCCAGCAAGGTATTTTGTTAATCTCTTATTGTATTTTTAAGTTTTATATTTCCATTTGATTCTTTTATAACTTTTGGTTCTTTGCTGAGATTTTCTATTTTTTCATTTGTTAAAAGAGAATTTGTAATTGGTTGCTGAAACATTTTCTTTTTTTATGGTGGCTGCTTTAAAATCTTTCTCTGATAATTCCAACATCTGGCTTGTCCTGATGTTGGTATTGCATGATTGTTTTTTCTCAGTGAAGCTGTGCTTTTCTCGCTTCTTGGAATTAAGGGTGATTTTTAAATAAGGTAGCAAAATATTTTGCTATTATGTTAAGAGACTCAGAGTCTTACTTAAATCTTTTCTTTAAGTAGGCTGTCATCCATTTTAGGTTTAGCAAGAAGGCCTTAGTCTACTTTTGTGGGCTCTAGTTCCAATGGCAGTTCAATTTTCAGAGTTCTTATATTAATTTGGTCTGCTCAGTTTATCTGGTGCCACTGGAATTCCCACTGGTCTCTGCTGGTGTTGTCTGAGGATGTGGAAAGAGTTTCTCCAGGTTGGGATGTCCAGTTTCTTTTGGTGGGAGAAGAGAATCTGTCTCAAGCTTGTGGGGATAAATAGTCTTCTCAGATTGGACTGCTTTGTGTGGCAGCACCTCTCTTGGTACTACCTGGCTTTTTTTTTTTTTTAAGCCAATGTTTTAAAAAATTAATAAATTTATTTTAATTGGAAGATAGTTACTTTATAATATTGTGATGATTTTTTGCCACACATCAATATGAATTGGCCATGGGTATACATGCGTCCCCTCCATCCTGAACCTCCCTCCCACATCCCTCTCCACCCTATCTCTCCAGATTGTCACAGAGCACAAGTTTTGGGTGCCCTGCATCATATATTGCACAGGCTATCTATTTTGCATATGGTAATGTATATGTTTCAATGCCATTCTCTCAAATCATCCCAGTCTTTTAAAGTTACTTTATTCTTTTAAAGTTACTTTATTCATACTTTCATTTACTCATGTATTAATTTATTCAGCAAAAAAATACTTATGGAGCACTTATTATAGGCTAGTTTCTGGAATTTTTGTGATTCTCTGGTTGTTGGCAGATAAGAGTTCTTAAGTATTCTTAAACATTACAATCCCACAATTGAAGTGGTTGTAGGAATGTAAGATCTTAATTAACTTTAATCAGAGTTTAAATTTAGCTAGCTCAGAAAAAAAGGTCTTGCTTTACTTTTCAGAGGTATAGCTAAGTGAGAAACAGCAATGGGACACATTTCTCCAGGGTATTACTCAATTATATGTTTTGGACTCTGTTTTATACTGTCAATTTAAGTATTTATTTATCTTTTAAAACATATCATTATGGAAATTCTACTCATCTTTCAAGACTGTATTCAACCTTTTCTGATTCTCACTCAGTTGATTACTATACATTTGATACTTTGATACTATTGTTGTTGTTGTTTAATTGCTAAGTTGTGTCCTCTTTTGTGACCATGGATTGTAGCCTGCCAGGCTCTTTTCGTGAGATTTCCCTTGCAAGAATACTGGAGTGGGTTGCCATTTCCTCCTCTAGGGGATTGTCCCAATCCAGGGATAAAACCCATGTTTCCTTCATTGGCAGGCAGATTCTTTACCACTGAGCCACCAGGGAAGCCCATATTTAGTGCTATAGAAATTGCAAAAATTGCCCCAGTCTTCCGTGCCTCCCTACATCCACTCCTTTTGCACTGATACTTTGCTGTTTCTTCTATCTGGAGGTAGTGAAAGTGAAGTCACTCAGTCGTGTCCGACACTTTGCGACCGCATGGACTGTAGCCCATCAGGCTCCTCCGTCCATGGAATTTTCCAGGCAAGAGCACTGGAGTGGATTGCCATTTCCTTCTCCAGGGGATCTTCCTGACCCAGAGATCCAACCCGGGTCTCCTGCATTGCAGGCCGACGCTTTACCCTCTGAGCCACCAGGGAATTGTAGAGCCCATATAATTACCCAATAAATCTGGGTTGGCCTTGTGGCTTTACTTGACCAATAGGATAAAGTGGGAGTAACAGTGGTCCAGTTTCAAGCTTAGGACTCAGGAGCCCTTATGCACTTCTTGTCATTTTTTCCCTTCCCCTTTCCATGAGAACTATCTTGGGCTAGGCTGCTGGAGGATGAACATGCTCAGGAAGCAGAGATAAGTGGTTCCCACTAAGATTTTCATAGACCATAAATAGTTGTGTCTATCTCTTCCAGTAGATATAAGCTTTTGGAGAGTTATAACTATTCATTTCAGTATCCTCTGAGTCTGGGAAAATGTCAAGTACATAATAAGTAGTTGGCAAAATGCTAATAGAAAGGATGAATAAACAAATGATCAACATTGATGAATTGAAGACCAAAAAGAGGCAAAACAAATGTGTTACTGCATAATAATTTATTGCCAATGTAAGATTATTTTTATTAGAAAAAAGGAATGCTAAATTATGTGATTAAACTGTGAGACTATTTAAAATAAATAGAAATCTTTCAACTAGATTGAGTTGGCATATGGTTCTTCTTTGGAGTGTCTTAATTAGAATTAAGGAAAGACCATCTCTTATTTCTCCAAAGAATGTGTTATCTTCCTTAAGCAATATCTGAAAAGTAGGGAGAAAGAAAGAAAAAGTATTATTTATCCCTGATTTAATGAGAAACCTTTGATTGGAAAATTCTTTTTAGCCTTTCCATTATACCTTTTGGTTTATTTATTTTTTAGTATGCAGTAATTAGCTAATCTTGGCAATATCCTTGTGAATGGCAAAAGCTATTACCCACAGTGCACAGCCAAGCAAAGTATTTAAACACAAATAAGAATTCTTAATAATACAAAGAAGGAAGGCCTTGATGCTTGGCCATGATATCAGAAAAGATGGAAGGTAGTCTCAGTTTTCTTAGAAAATTGGCACGGGACAATTTTCTTCCACTGTATTTTTGTTATGACAGGACTTAATTTCCTACTGACATTTTTTTTCAGGAACAGTTCTGGATCATTTCAGGAACAGAGGATTATAATTTGGTGGGTGTCTGCAGAGGCCTTTTTACTGCAGTGAAAGAAAAAGGGTAATAGGGAGTCAGAACATATTAATAAAGGGTTTGGGAATAACCAAGAGATAGGAAAGCTGGAGAGCAAATCTCTTTTCATCATATCTCTTTTTTATGCTCTCCATGACCTCTGTATTTATTGTGTTCTCTGAAATGTAGTGCTACACGGGTAATTAAGAATGGGTTCTACATGTGCTCTTTACTTTCAAACATGTAGTTGCTACCATGGCAACAGCAAAGGAACCAACAGAAGAGGCACTCTCTGATTAATGTAATTACACAGCAAGCTCTATAATACCCTTAAACACCATTTATTTCTGCATGAAGAAGACATTAAAATGGGTATTATGTTCAGCAAGTTAACATCCCCAAATTCTTTAGGATCATGTGACATTTTATATAATGATTAAAATAATATTTATCTTGTTCATTCAAGATCAGCATCTAGGAATAGCTGTTGTATTTCAGTTAAATTCAATTCCTCAGAATAATTATTGACTGCCAGCTATGGTCAGGAACTATTTAGGCCTGCTAATGTTACAACCACATATATGATATGATCCTTGTTGAAGGATCTGTTGAAGACCTCACAGTCTAACAGACCCAGATTATTACCAAGCAAATATAATTTTTTAAAACATGGAAAAAAAAAAAAACATGGAAAGTTACAGTAGACTGGAAAAACACTATTGATCCTTATAAGTTGTTAAGACATATTGTATCAGTCAGAGTTTCTGCTGGAAACAGATGGTGCATTGAAATTGAGTATTCTGAGAAGACTTTAATAAAGGTACTATTTACAAGAAGTGAGCAGGGTTCAGGAAAACCAGAGTTACAGAAGACGGTAACAGCAAGGTACCATCAACCCTGAAGGGACAAGAGAAGGAGAAACAAGGGAACCTGTAAAGAAAAATAGATTACATGATAGAAACTGTGATTTTCAGTTCAGAAGGTGGCCAGCCATAGTGACCCTACAAAGAGAGTCAGGGGAATAAAGAGAGTCAAGGGAATAAATAGAGTCAGAGGAATAAATATTCGGAGCTTCCTTTTTTACTGCCTTCTGATCTTCAGCTATTGCTCCTCCCATAGTCTGAATAGGAGGCCAGTGGGTGAGTAAACCTCCTGACATGATTTACATAGCTCAGGCTCCCAGAATACAAAGTAGGTAGAGAAGAGTGGAGAGTAAATCTGGGGAGGGATATGAAGAAGGGAAATGGAGGATATTCAGTATACATATACAGATGTGTGCATACTCACCAAAGGCACACACACACAGACATCTACACAATGTACCCCAGATACATATATCTGTAGAGCCAAACATTTCTTTTTGCCTATAGCATCTATATCCCCTCTTCTTTTTGCTGAGAATGTCTCCAGATACTTTTATATTTGCACAAGATCCATGAGGTCTGAGATAATTTCTGTCTCTAGCACCATATAGTTTCTGAATTAACTTTTAGATGAAGATGAAATTTCAATAAATGTGACCCTGTGCATCATTTTTCTCTCCAAGTGGCATATGGGCTGAATCACTTACAGGTATGTGTCATCACTATTTCTAGACTATGTCCCCATCAAAGTATGCTGCCATTGGAAGAAATCTGAAATGGGAGTTAGAAGACAAGCCCTTATGAGCTTGTACTGAGTTTCTGAGTTTGCTTCATTGACTCAGCTAAATGGAGGCACCAGCGTTAGACCACAGAACAAGAAGATAGAAAAGTTGGGATGTGTCTTCCCTATTCCACTCATCTCTGTGCCTTGGTTCTGGCTGTGCTCAAATCTCTCCATGAGTACAGCTTCTGCTCTGTGTCTCCTCCACGGTTGCAGCTCTCAGTGGTTTATTTCCTCCTGTTACCTCTTCAGTCCTAGGGTTGGTAATGGCTTCCAGTTATGACTCATCTTTGGATCCCTCAACCTTCCTTGTTTTCCTAAACCCCATTCACATATCTGAATGTAGTCCTTTATTAAAATCTCCTCATTGAGTCACCCAATAAAATTCTATTTCCTGCCAGAACCCTGACTGATATACTTCTCTATTAGAAATTGCTAAAAACTATAGTGCAGTTGAAGGGTAGATATGAATTCCTTGTATAGAGATAGGAATAGTAAGACAGGAAATGAGGCTTCTTTCCTGTCTATAGTCCTGAATCTTAGTGCCAAGATAAAAAGTTTTCCCTCCTTTGTAAAATTTATAATGAAACACAAACACAGCTGACTCTCTGGTTCCTGGGGTATCAAGGATGCTGTAAGCTATTCATACATACTATAAAGACTTATACTGTGAACAATAGTGAAAAGAAACTGTAATACTTAATTCCAGGTAATATACTGATATTTCATAAAAGCCAAAGCCAAAACAACTCTTGTAGGGTAATTCCTCTCAAATTGATTCCTCTTGAACATGAGAAGACTCTACACATGGACATCACCAGATGGCCAACACTGAAATCAGATTGATTATATTCTTTGCAGCCAAAGATGGAGAAACTCTATGCAGTCAGCAAAAACAAGACTGGGAGCTGACTGTGGCTCAGATCATGAACTCCTTATTGCAAAATTCTGACTTAAATAGAAGAAAGTGGGAGAAACCACTAGACCATTCAGGTATGACCTAAATCAAAACCCTTATGATTATACAGTGGAGGTGACAAATAGATTTAAGGGACTAGATTTGATAGACAGAGTGCCTGATGAACTATGGACAGAGGTTTGTGACATTGTATAGGAGGCAGGGATTAAGACCCATCCCCAAGAAAAAGAAATGCAAAAAAGAAAAATGGCTGTCTGGGGAGGCCTTACAAATAGCTGTGAAAAGAAGAGAAGTGAAAAACAAAGGAGAAAAGGAAAGATATAAGCATCTGAATGCAGAGTTCCAAAGAATAGCAAGGAGAGATAAGAAAGCCTTCCTCAGCAACCAATGCAAAGAAATAGAGGAAAACAACAGAATGGGAAAGACAAGAGATCTCTTCAAGAAAATTAGAGATACCATGGGAACATTTCATGCAAAGCTGGGCACAATAAAGGACAGAAATGGTATGGACATAACAGAAGCAGAAGATATTAAGAAGAGGTGGCAAGAATACACAGAACTGTACAAAATAGATCTTCATGAACCAGATAATCATGACGGTGTGATCACTCACACTCATCTAGAGCCAGACATCCTGGATGTGAAGTCAAGTGGGTCTTAGGAAGCATCACTATGAAAAAAGCTACTGGAGGTGATGGAATTCCAGTTGAGCTATTTCAAATCCTGAAAGATGATGCTGTGAAAGTGCTGCACTCAATATGCCAGCAAATTTGGAAAACTCAGCAGTGGCCACAGGACTGGAAAAAGTCAGTTTTCATTCCAATCTCAAAGAAAGGCAATGCCAAAGAATGCTCAAACTACTGCACAATTGCACTCATCTCACATGCTAGTAAAGTAATGCTCAAAATTCTCCAAGCCAGGCTTCAGCAATACATGAACCACAAACTTCCAATGTTCAAGTTGGTTTTAGAAAAGGCAGAGGAGCCAGAGATCAAATTGCCAACATCCGCTGGGTCATGGAAAAAGCAAGAGAGTTCCTGAAAAACATCTATTTCTGCTTTATTGACTATGCCAAATCCTTTGACTGTGTGGATCACAATAAACTGTGGAAAATTCTGAAAGAGATGGGAATACCAGACTACCTGACCTGCCTCCTGAGAAATCTGTATGCAGATCAAGAAGCAACAGTTAGAACTGGACATGGAACAACAGACTGGTTGCAAATCGGGAAAGGAGAACATCAAGGCTGTATATTGTCACCCTGCTTATTTAACTTATATGCAGAGTACACCATGAGAAACACTGGGCTGGAAGAAGCACAAGCTAGAATCAAGATTGCCGGGAGAAATATCAATAACCTCAGATATGCAGATGACACCACCCTTATGGCAGAAAGTGAAGAGGAACTAAAAAGCCTCCTGATGAAAGTGAAAGAGGAGAGTGAAAATGTTGGCTTAAAGCTCAACAGTCAGAATACTAAGAGCATGGCATCTGGTCCCATCACTTCATGGCAAATAGATGGGGAAACAGTGGAAACAGTTGCTGACTTTATTTTTCTGGGCTCCAAAATCACTGCAGTTGGTGACTGCAGCCATGAAATTAAAAGACTTTTTACTCCTTGGAAGGAAAGTTATAACCAACCTAGACAGCATATTAAAAAGCAGAGACATTACTTTGCCAACAAAGGTCCATCTAGTCAAGGCTATGGTTCTTCCAGCAGTCATGTATGGGTGTGAGAGTTGGACTGTGAAGAAAGCTGAGCACCGAAGAATTGATGCTTTTAACTGTGGTGTTGGAGAAGGCTCTTGAGAGTCCCTTGGACTGCAAGGAGATCCAACCAGTCCATCCTAAAGGAGATCAGTCCTGGGTGTTCATTGGAGGGGCTGATGTTGAAGTGGAAACTCCAATATTTTGGCCACCTGATGTGAAGAGCTTTCTCATTGGAAAAGACCCTGATGATGGGAAAGATTGAGGGCAGGAGGAGAAGGGGACGACAGAGGATGAGATGTTTGGATGGCATCACCAACTCAATGGACATGGGTTTGGGTGAATTCTGGGAGTTGTTGATGGACAGGGAGGCCTGGTGTGCAGCGGTTCATGGGATCAGAAAGAGTCAGACATGACTGAGCAACTGAACTGAACTGAAGTGCAATGACTCTGGACTCTTAACTGCTAGTTCAGCATCCTCTTTCATACCTGGAAACTGCACAGAACCTAGAAACTTAGAACCCTAAAAAATTAATTATTTTACCCTTCAGTCCCATCCCATTACCTGGTTAACCTCTTTTATAATGCTTCTTGAAATATGCAATTCACTTCCCTATGGTGCTATCATATTTCTGCATGGCTCTCCCTTATGTTTATTCAGATCAGTCTTCCTGAAGCTTTCACCCATTGATCCAAGTTCTGTCCCTTGAGGAACAAATCACATCCAGCTTGCATGTGACACTTCTTTAGATACCTGAATTCAGTTATCAAAAGTGTTTCCCTTGCCCCCATGTTCTTCTCCAGAGCTTAATAATCAAATTCTTTAAAATGTTTACCATGCCGTATGGCTTTGGGTATCTAAATCTCCAGTCTATTTATCTCTATCTCCAAGCTCAAAGTGTGTCTCCAAGCATTATTAATGGCTGTGTTAGCTGTGACTACTAGTAGACTGCTATTTCTGTCCTTTGCTGGGGGAGGTGCTATTTTGAGAAGAAATGGTAGATATTTTACATTGTAACTTCACAATGATAGAAGAAAAGGAAGTGGCACTTAATGGAGAAGATAAATGGAAAAAGGACTAAGGATCCTAGGAACAAATTTCTAATATAATATCCTATTTCCAGTGCTGAGATTAAAAAAATACATATAGATAGAGATATATAGATATATGGCAGAGATGTCAACAGGATAGTGGTTTCTCTGTCATCAGCCTCTTTCATGAATTATGATACTCATTAGAATGACTGTAAATATGAAACAAACAAACAGAAACCCTCAACTGAGCTCCCACAGTTGATGATGAGATGACAGTTTTTGAAGCTTCCTGAGCACAGTCCCATAAAGAGTTAATAAAATCAGGAGGGTGAAGGGGAGCGGGAGAAGAGCACAACTAGTAAAGGGCAGCAAGATATTCCATACAAATAAAGCTATTATTTTTTTCAGATGATAAATAGTTTTATAATAATGGCTTTTTACCCTTGATTATCTTAGACTTTTACCTTATAGTTATCTTTACTTTTGCCTGATTTTGAACTTTAAATAAATGGACTCTTGCAACATGATGTCTTTTCCAACTTCATTCTCTGATTTTTATGTTTTAGAAATTCACCCATGTTGTGCTGCGTAACTCTAGCTGATTCATTTTACTGCTCTGTAGTATTACATTGTATACATATACTGTAATTTATTTACCCACGATTAGTGAATAATTGTGGGGTTGTTTAACTTTTTGATGATATGAGCGTGCACGTGCTGCTATAAACTTATACATGTCTCCTGATACACATGTACAAGAGTTTCTCTAGATTAGTCCCTTTGTTTATTTTTATCATTTTTATTTTTTATGTTAATACTGGATGCTTGGGGCTGGTGCACTGAGATGACCCAGAAGGATGGTATGGGGAGGGAGGAGGGAGGGGGGTTCAGGATGGGGAACACATGTATACCTGTGGCAGATTCATGTTGATGTATGGCAAAACCAGACGGCAGCCCACCAGGCTCCCCCGTCCCTGAGATTCTCCAGGCAAGAACACTGGAGTGGCTTGCCATTGCCTTCTCCAATGCATGAAAGTGAAAAGTGAAAGTGAAGTCACCCAGTTGTGTCCGACTCTTCACGATCCCATGGACTGCAGCCTACCAGGCTCCTCCATCCATGGGAGTTTCCAGGCAAGAGTACTGGAGTGGGGTGCCATTGCCTTCTCCAATACAATATTGTAATTAACATCAAATTAAAATTAATAAATTTATATTAAAATTTTTTTTCAAACCTAGCAGGAAATTGTAAGAATTAATCTGTATTCATAGTTATTTTTCACAGAATCATTTGGCAAGAAATTATAGACATGATATCTCTTGACCTAAAAATACTTCAACATGTGTTTCCCAGGAATAATGCATTCTTTTAAATAACCATAATACAATTATTCAATTTAGGACATTTATCACTGATATGATAGCATTATCTTATATAACATAATCATTCAAATTTCTTGAATTGTTTATCTATGTCCTTTAATGCTTTTTATTTTTATCCAAGGTCACTTGTTGCATTTATTTGCCAACTTTTTTTAGTCTTCTTTAATTAAGAACAATTTTTTGGACTGAATTTGCCCTTACCATGCTGACCTTTTGGAAGAGTAGAGGTCAGTTGGTTTGTAGTGCTTGCATGCATGCTCAGTCACTCAGCTGTGTCAGACTCTTTGTGATCCTACAGACTGTAGCCATTGGTTTGTAGATTATTCCTGTGTTTTAATTTGTGAAATATCTCATCATGATTAGATTCACGTTAACTCCTTTCTTTTTAAATTCTCTTCTTCCAAGTTTTAAATTTTATATGTGAAATGTTGCTAACAAAGAGTTGTCTCAATGGCTTATTGAGTTATATAAAAATCCAAATCTGCTGTAGATGTCTAATTTAAAAAGTATGAGTAGTTCTTGGTGACTTCAACTATTCTTGTTGACATGTTAGTTTTAGAGAATAAAGAGGAGTAACATGGATTTTTTCTGCAAGTGTAGATCAAGTTGCTTCAATTATGTCCGACTCCTGGTGACCCTAAGGACTATAGCCTGCCAGGCTCCTCCGTCCATGGGATTCTCCAGGCAAGAATACTGGAGTGGGTTGCCATTTCCTTCTCCAGGGGATCTTCCTGACCCAGGGATCAAACCCGTGTCTCTTATTTCTCTTGCACTGGCAGGCAGGTTCTTTACCACTAGCATCACCTAGGAAGCCCCCTTTTTAAATTTAGATTTTAGAGTTTTATATGTGCTGAGTGATGTAATTTTCTGGTGACCTTGATTAAGAATTTATTCCTACAATATGTATAATACAAAATGATGCTAACCTAGTGACCACCTCCCAGCAAAGGAACAGGAATGAAAGCACATATAATAATCTTCTAGTGCAAATGCCTACTTGACCTTTTATCAAGTCCAAGAACATTTCTTCTTCATCCCTAATCATTATCCCGAGAGTTGGAATTTACTCACATTTACTAATTTGAACTGCAATTCTATTTCAGAGCGTTTTGTTTTTAGTTTGTTATGTATTGTTAGAAAAACTATTCACCTCAGTTTAATTCAACAGATACATATTTAGTATCTAATGTGTGGCAGACAATATGTTAGGCACTAAGGCAATGATGGTGAAAATGCAGCATTTTTTCCCTTTAGGTGTTCATAGTTCAATAGGGGAATCATTTATCTATATAAATGACAGTATATTGAGGTAAGCACCTTAACAGCGTTACAAATGAAGTGTGGTGGGAGCTCAGAATAGGAAGCAAGTAACTGTTCTTGAGGAGCATGACGGTTGGCTTCTCAGCTAAGCCTTTAAAGATCAGTAAGGGGTTCCTACACAGAAAAGAAGAGACAGAGACTACATGCTGGGCACAATTCTGGATACTTTGGGGGAGTCTTAATCTAACCAAAGAAACAGGCATAGATGTAAACTGAGTTAGCAGTCCTACTGTTCTAGAAGCACAGAGTGCAATGAAAGGACTGAAATGTAGAGATATAGTCTGACCTGGAGGAGAGCATGTAGAGGGGCGTGCATCTCAGCGTTCATGTCTACAAACAAAATCCTTATACAAAAATCTCTTTTTGTGTGGTTCAGAATATAATACAGGTCAGTAAATTCCCTCAAAGAAAGTTGAACAGGCAGCAAAATTCTATGTGGATAAAAAATGCGTGAGTTCTACATTTTGGTGTGAGTGGAACACTCACTGAACATGTCCTTCCATTAAGCTGGCATAGATGTCATCAATCCTAAGAATTAGATGAAGCGTCCAGCTAGGCAGTTTTATTTCCAGCCCACTAAAATAACATGTTATTATGTTCTTGTCAGGTTTAATATAGACAACTATAGGATTTGCTTTGCTTTGAAAATCATTCAGTCCCAATAATTACCCTCTATTATTAAATAAATCAGATTGCTCACTTCATGCTCACCGTTCTCATTTTTCCTCTTATAAATGCCTTATCATAATCTAATCTATGAATACAGTTTAAGCTCTAAAATATTATTTTGAAATGTTTTAAAGTTTCTGTCCTGAAAGTAACCTTTCCCTAACTAATAATGCCTTATTTCTATTAAAGTTTGGTAGTATAGTCAAAGGTACCTACACATCATCCACCTGTCTGCTTATCATATCAGTCCATCTATTCATATCATCATTCAGTTCATTTCAGTTCAGTCGCTCAGTTGTGTCCGACTCTTTGCGACCTCATGAATCGCAGCACGCCAGGCCTCCCTGTCCATCACCAACTCCCGGAGTTCACTCAGACTCATGTCCATCGAGTCAGTGATGCCATCCAGCCATCTCATCCTCTGTTATCCTCTTTTCCTCTTGCCCCCAATCCCTCCCAGCATCAGGGTCTTTTCCAATGAGTCAACTCTTCGCATGAGGTGGCCAAAGTACTGGAGTTTCAGCTTTAGCATCATTTCTTCCAAAGAACACCCAGGTCTGATCTCCTTTAGAATGGACTGGTTAGATCTCCTTGCAGTCCAAGGGACTCTCAAAGAGTCTTCTCCAACACCACAGTTCAAAAGCATCAATTCTTCAGCAATCAACTTTCTTCACAGTCCAACTCTCACATCCATACATGACCACAGGAAAAACCATAGCCTTGACTAGATGGACCTTTGTTGGCCAAGTAACGTCTCTGCTTTTCAATATGCTATCAAGTTTGGTCATAACTTTTCTTCCAAGGAGTAAGCGACTTTTAATTTTATGGCTGCAATCACCATCTGCAGTGATTTTGGAGCCCCCAAAAATAAAGTCTGACACTGTTTCCACTGTTTCCCCATCTATTTCCCATGAAGTATCATCATTAATCTTTGTCAATTGCACATGTACATGGAGAACTTTCCTCAGGCTGTAGCAAATCTACAAACCTGACATTTTTGGGAGGACCTCCATTTTTCAGGATAGATCAGGAGGTGGCCTTCCTGGTCTGTGCTAAAAATCACATTCGTTTTCACAAACAAACTACCTTCAATCCACCAGCCTTTTCATCATCAAAACAAACCGGGCTAAGCCAGTTTCTTCCCTTTCATATGCATTCTTGAAATCACATGTCACCATTTTTGACATGTTATCCCCTTAATGATTTCCCTTGATGTTCATTGTAAACTGACTTGATCTGAATAAAAATGCAAGAAATGGAGGCACAAGGCAGGGTTTACCTTCACATTTCCAGTGGGATTATCGAAAAAGCAAGTGAGTTCCAGAAAAACGTCTACTTCTGCTTTATTGACTATGCCAAAGCCTTTGACTATGTGGATCACAACACACTGTGGGAAATTCTTCAAGAGATTGGAATACCAGACCACCTAACCTGCCTCTTGAGAAATCTGTATGCAGGTGAACAAGCAACAGTTAGAACAGGACGTGGAACAACAGACTGGTTCCAAATAGGGAAAGGAGTACGTCAAGGCTGTATATTGTCATCCTGCTTATTTAACTTACATGCAGAGTACATCATGAGAAACGCTGGGCTGGATAAAGCACAAGCTGGAATCAATATTGCTGGGAGAAATATCAATAACTTCAGATATGCAGATGACACCACCCTTATGGCAGAAAGCAAAGAAGAACTAAAGAGTCTCTTGATGAAAGTGAAAGAGGAGCTTAAAGAAGTTGGCTTAAAGCTCAACATTCCAAAAACGAAGATCATGGCATCTGGTCCCATCACTTCATGGCAAATAGATGGGAAAAAGTGGAAACAGTGAGAGACCTTATTTTGGGGGGCTTCAAAATCACTGTGGATGGTGACTGCAGCCATGAAATTAAAAGATGCTTACTCTTTGGAAGAAAAATTATGACCAACCTAGACAGCATATTAAAATGCAGAAACAGTACTTTGCCAACAAAGGTCCATCTAGTCAAGGCTATGATTTTCCCAGTAGTCATGTATGGATGTGAGAGTTGGACTTAAAAAAAGCTGAGTGCCAAGGAGTTGATGCTTTTGGACTGTGGTGAGGAGACGACTCTTGAGAGTCCCTTGAACTGCAAGGAGATCCAACCAATCCATCCTAAAGGAAATCAGTCTTGAATATTCATTGGAAGGACTGATGTTGAAGCTGAAACTCCAATATTTTTGCCCCCTGATGCAAAGAGCTGACTCATTTGAAAAGACCCTGATGCTGGGAAAGATTAAAGGTGGGAGGAGAAGGGGACGACATAGGATGAGATGGTTAGATGTCATCACCAACTCAATGGACATGAGTTTGACTAAACTCCGGGAGTTGGTGATGGACAGGGAGGCCTGGCGTGCTGCAGTCCATGGGGTCACAAAGAGTTGGACACAACTGAGCGACTGAACTGAACTGAACCAAATGAACTGTCCATCTTCGTCTATTCTTTCATGTGTGTATGCTTATTTGCTCAGTCATGTCTGACTCTTTGCAACCCCATGGACTGTAGCCCACCAGGCTCCTCTGTCCATGGGATTTTCCACACAAGAATATTGGAGTGTGTAGTGATTCCCATTCCCTTCTCTGGGGTCTCTTCCCAAGCCAGGGATCGAATCTGGATCTCCTGCATTGTAGGTGGATTCTTTATCATCTGAGCCACCAGGGAAGCCCATTCTTTCATAAGCATTCACAGAACATTTGGACACGAGTATACTGAAAAGAACAAGCTGGTCTCTGCTCTTAAGGACTACAAATTTTAATAGGGGAAACCCAACATTGACAGACTTATTCTCGGAGTATATAATGAGAGCAGAAAGAGAGTGGTGACTGGGGAGACTAAGGTTTGCATAAAGAGCAATTGCCCTGAAGGAAAAGGAGAGCATGCAAAACTTAATATCCTCTTATAAAATTCATGGTGATGCAAGAGGGCACAGGAGTTAAACCTACCAAATATGCAGGGTACGATTATATTCTGAAACATTATCCTGTGTTTCTTTCCCTATTATTTCTTGTTTCTCAAACTGATCATTCATTCAGATAATGGTAAACATAGTCCTAACAGATACTGACAGAACAGAATTTGCAGACTGGGATTTTATGCCAGTCTCCACATTCTCTCCCTCCTTTTCTCCTCTCCCAGAAGGCAACTCTTAACCAGTTACTGATGGGATGAGATGAGAGGATAAATATTCCAACTCATGTCCCATGAGGGGGAACACTTTGAGGAGTGACCTCTATTGTCTCTGGGGATAGACTCTGAGGTAGAGTCAAAGTTACTTTCTTATAGGACTTAGCTTAATATTACATGCTTGCTTGGCTCCTTCCTTTCCTTATTCCAATTTCATATCCCTCTACTGTCTTTTTAGGAGAACATGTCTTAATAAACTACTTTCACACAAATCTTCATCTCATGATCTGTTCCTGGAGACCCAGCATGAGAGAATATTCTATGCTTATAAGAAATACACAGGGCAAAGAAAGGAGTCAGTGCTCAACTTTTTAGGCTCAAAACAGCCCTTTGAAGCTCCCCAAAGAGATGATAATGTTAAGAGTAAAAAATTTTGAGTTGAAGAGTCAGAGCCTCAAGGGTTCAGGAGACAAAGTTTATGACATAAATAGAAGACATGAAAAAATACAAAATAAGTCATGTCAGTTTTCGCCACCTGTTTAAATTAGATAGAGTTCTCACAGACTGGACTAAAGGATTAGAGGGTCAGGAAACACATTTTTTAAAAAATTTATTTTAATTGGAGGCTAATTACTTTACAATATTGTGGTAGTTTTTGCCATACATTGACCTGAATCAGCCATGGGTGTACGTGTGCTCCCCATCCTGAACCCCCTCCCACCTCCCTTCCCATCCCATCGCTCTGGGTCATCCCAGTGCACCAGCCCTGAGCACCCTGCCTCATGCATCAAACCTGGACTGGCGATCTATTTCATATATGATAATATACATGTTTCAATGCTGTTCTCTCAGATCATCCCACCCTCGCCATCTCCCACAGAGTCCAAAAGTCTGTTCTTTATATCTGTGTCTCTTTTGCTGTCTCTCATACAGGGCCATTGTTACCATCTTTCTAAATTCCATACATATGCATTAATATACTGTATTGGTGTTTTTCTTTCTGACTTACTTCTGTCTGTATAATAGGCTCCAGTTTCATCCACCTCATTAGAACTGGTTCAAATGCATTCTTTTTAATAGCTGAGTAATGTTCCATTGTGGGTATGTACCACAGCTTTCTTATCCATTCATCTACTGATGGACATCTAGGTTCCTTCCATGTCCTGGCTATTATAAACAGTGCTGTGATGAACATTGGAGTACATGTGTCTCTTTCAATTCTGGTTTCCTCGGTGTGTATGCCCAGCAGTGGGATTGCTGGGTCATAAGGCAGTTCTATTTCCAGTTTTTTTAAGGAAACTCCACACTGTTCTCCATAGTGGCTCTACTAGTTTGCGTTCCTACCAACAGTGTAAGAGGGTTCCATTTTCTCCACACCCTCTCCAGCATTTATTGCTTGTAGACTTTTTTTTTTAATATAGAGGAGAACATAGGCAAAACACTCTCCAACATAAATCACAGCAGGATCCTCTATGACCCACCTCCCAGAATACTGGAAATAAAAGCAAAAATAAACAAATGAGACCTAATTAAACTTAAAAGCTTCTGCACAACAAAGGAAACTATAAGCAAGGTGAAAAGACAGCCTTCAGAATGGGAGAAATAATAGCAAATGAAGCAACTGACAAACAACTAATCTCAAAAATATACAAGCAACTCCTACAGCTCAATTCCAGAAAAATAAATGACCCAATCAAAAAATGGGCCAAAGAACTGAATAGACATTTCTCCAAAGAAGACATACAGATGGGTAACAAACACATGAAAAGATGCTCAACATCACTCATTATCAGAGAAATACAAATCAAGACCACAATGAGGTACCATTTCATACCAGTCAGAATGGCTGTGATCCAAAAGTCTACAAGCAATAAATGCTGGAGAGGGTGTGGAGAAAAGGGAACCCTCTTACACTGTTGGTGGGAATGCAAACTAGTACAGCCACTATGTAGAAGAGTGTGGAGATTCCTTAAGAAACTGGAAATAGAACTGCCCTATGACCCAGCAATCCCACTGCTGGGCATATACACTAAGGAAACCAGAATTGAAAGAGACACATGTACCCCAATGTTCATCGCAACACTGTTTATAATAGCCAGGACATGGAAGCAACCTAGATGTCCATCAGCAGATGAATAAATAAGAAAGCTGTGGTACATATACACAATGGAGTATTACTCAGCCATTAAAAAGAATACATTTGTATGATCTTTTAAATATGTTGTTGGATTCTGTTTGCTAGAATTGTGTTAAGGATTTTTGCATCTGTGTTCATCAGTGATATTGGGCTGTAGTTTTCTTTTTTTGTGTGGCATCTTTGTCTGGTTTTGATATTAGGGTGATGATGGCCTCATAGAATGAGTTTGGAAGTTGACCTTCCTCTGCAATTTTCTAGAAGAGTTTGAGTAGGATAGGTGTTAGCTCTTCTCTAAATTTTTGGTAGAATTCAGCTGTGAAGCCATCTGGTCCTGGGCTTTTGTTTGTTGGAAGATTTCTGAATACAGTTTCAATTTCTGTGCTTGTGATGGGTCTCTTAAGATTTTCTATTTCTCCTTGGTAAGTTTTGGAGAGTTATACTTTTCTAAGAATTTGTCAATTTCTTCCAAGTTGTCCATTTCATTGGCACATAGTTGCTGATAGTAGTCTCTTATGATCTTTTGTATTTCTGTATTGTCTGTTGTGATTTCCTCATTTTCATTTCAATTTTGTTGATTTGATTCTTCTCCCTTTTCTTCTTGATGAGTCTGGCTACTGGTTTGTCTATTTTATTTATCTTCTCAAAGAACCAGCTCTTGGCTTTGTTGATTTTGGCTATGGTCTCCTTTGTTTCTTTTGCATTTATTTCTGCCCTAATTTTTATGATTTCTTTCCTTCTACTAACCCTGGGATGCTTCATTTCTTCTTTTTCTAGTTGCTTTAGGTGTAGAGTTAGGTTATTTACTGATTTCTCTCCTGTTTCTTGAGATAGGCTTGTATTGATATGAACCTTCCCCTTAGTACTGCTTTTACTGAATCCCATAGGTTTTGGGTTGTTGTGTTTTCATTTTTTGTTTCTATGCATATTTTGATTTCTTTTTTGATTTCTTCTGTGATTTGTTGGTTATTCAGAAGGAGACACAATTATTGATATAGATTTTGGTGTGCATCCCTGACAATGGGTCCTCAGGTCTCATTTCTGAAAACTGCTCCTTGAGCCCCCATCCCAGACCTCTTCCTGTGAGGAAAGAAGAAGGAGCTGAGTGTAAAGATGGTAAAGGACATATGGGGCTGTATGGTCATAGGAAGGAGGGCACAGATTTCCCTGCATTTCCTTGACAATTGGAGACTAGAAGGAAATGAGGATGCCTCCAAATCTGAGCAGAGCTAGAAGATAAAGACTAGATAAATGGAGCCTTAATTGTCACAGTAGATTCCATCGTGGATAGATTCTGACACCTGGATATCACTCACACAGTGGTCACCATGTCTTTTCTCCTGGACTGTGGTAGAACATTTTGGTGTCCCATATCACATTCTTTTGGCAATCCTCAGATAGTAATTGCAACTCCAGTGGATCGTTCTTGTGTGCTCAGCAAACTACCCCAAGTATGCACACAAGATTTATACTTTATTGTCTTAGGACATTTTCTGAAGATACAGGGGTTTTCTCAACCTGCGTGCAAGGTAGTGCAAAAGTACAGGGCAATTAATGCCTCCAGGAAAAATTTTAAACCAATGAGGAGTGAGCATTGAAAGATAAGTGTTCCAACACCCTATTTTCCAAAGGCAATAATGGGTTGCATTCTAACCAGCTATTAAGGGGTCACAGTGGGATAGAACCCCAATTGCCAACAGCTCAATAAAAAAAATCTGTACTGTTTTTTTCTTCTCCCATGTCTCAGTTTTTTTGCTCTCTCATTGTTAGTTTCCAAAGATACACCTCATATAAACTACTAGAATCCAATTCTCCATCTCAGATGTTGCTTTTATGGCACCCAAACTAAGAAATGTGAAAAAGTGGTAAGGGAAGAACTCTTTTTTGACCTAGAAAATCCTGAATTGAGTGACTTACCTTAAATTAACAAACTCTGACTTTTTGCTATCACTAGAATAAAGTTTCAAAATAGGGATTTAGTTCAGTTATAGAGAAATAAAATTTATATTTTTGCCTACCTCAATTCATAGTTTGTAACTATTTTATCCACTGTATGTGCTAGTTGTCACTGACAAGCCCACTATCTCTCTCTCTTTATTTATTTATTTATTTTTTGTATTTTTACTGACTGAAATAAAACTAAAACCACAGCTTCTGGAAGAACCGTTTATTCTTGCCAGTCTTGTATCTCTCCTTGAACTTGACCTTGGCCTCTCATTGAGCCTTGCCATTTGAAAGAAGAGTCTCTGAAGACATCCCTGTTGACAACAGTTTTGTCCAAGGGGCTATTGACAGAAAACCTTGTGGGCATGAGGTGATGATAAAGTTTCACAAAAGACTTGATCTTTGATCTCTTGCCCATTTTCTTCTTGCCCATGGCACTTTGTAGGGATAGCGATCAATTCTAGCTACCAGAGCATGGCTGTAGGGTCAATCTGAGATGCCATCATCAATGTTCTTCATGATGATCACTTTGTGTCCAGAATAGCAACTGGCCAGGAACAGCCTCACCAGCATCACCTGGGGTCAGAGAAACATAAGCCCTCTTGGAGGAGGTCACCATTAACCCCACCATAGAGCTGCCAGAACTTACTCAGGACTGGGAAATAGACTCTTGGAGGGTATGAATATAACCTTGTGCACCAAGACCCAGGAGAAAGGAGCAGTGGCCCCACAAGAGACTGACCCAGACTTGCCTGTGAGTGTCCAGGAGTCTCCAGCAGAGGCGTGGGTCAGCAGTGGCCTGCTGCAGGGTTGGGGGCACTGGTGTAGCAGTGCATGCATGGGATCTTTTGAAGGGTCACCATTATCTTCATTACCTCCACCATAGTTTGGCCCCAGGTAAATAGCAGGGAGGGAACACAGCTCCACCCATCAACAGAAAATTGGATTAAAGATTTACTGAGCATACACCTCCCCATCAGAACAAGACTCAGTTTCCCCCTCAGTCAGTCTCTCCCATCAGGAAGCTTCCATAAGGCTCTTATCCTTCTCCATCAGAGGGCAGACAGACTGAAAACCATAATCACAGAAAACTAACCAATCTAATCACATGGACCACAGCCTTGGCTAACTCAATGAAACTAGGCCATGCCGTGTGGGGCCACCCAAGATGGGAGGGTTATGGTGGAGAGGTCTGACAGAATGTGGTCCACTGGAGAAGGGAATGGCAAACCACTTCAGTATTCTTGCCTTGAGAACCCCATGAACAGTATGAAAAGGCAAAAAGATAAGATACTGAAAGAGGAACTCCCCAGGTCAGTAGGTGCCCAATATGCTACTGGAGATCAGTGGAGAAATAACTCCAGAAAGAATGAAGGGATGGAGCCAAAGCAAAAACAGTACCCAGTTGTGGATGTGACTGGTGATGAAAGCAAGGTCCAATGCTGTAAAGAGCAGTATTACATAGAAACCTGGAATGTTAGGTCCATGAATCAAGGCAAATTGGAAGGGGTCAAACAGGAGATTGCAAGAGTGAATGTCGACATTTTAGAAATCAATGAACTAAAATAGACTGGAATGGGTGAATTTAACTCAGATGACCATTATATCTACTACTGCGGGCAAGAATCCTTTAGAAGAAATGGAGTAGCCATCATAGTCAACAAAAGAGTCTGAAATGCAGTACTTGGATTCAATCTCGAAAATGACTGAATGATCTCTGTTCATTTCCAAGGCAAACCATTCAATGTCACAGTAATCCAAGTCTATGCTCTGACCAGTAATGCTGAAAAGCTGAAGTTAAACAGTTCTATGAAGACCTACAAGAACTTTTAGAACTAACACCCCCAAAAGATGTCCTTTTCATTATAAGGGACTGGAATGCAAAAGTAGGGAGTCAAGAAACACCTGGAGTAACAGGCAAATTTGGCCTTGGAATATGGAATGAAGCAGGGCAAAGGCTAATAGAGTTTTGCCAAGAAAATGCACTGCTCATAGCAAACACCCTCTTCCAACAACACAAGAGAAGACTCTACACATGGACATCACCAGATGGTCAACACCAAAATCAGATTGATTATATTCTTTGCAGCCAAAGATGGAGAAGCTCTATACAGTCACCAAAAACAAGACCAAGAGATGACTGTGGCTCAGATCATGAACTCCTTATTGCCAAATTCAGACTTAAATTGAAGAAAGTGGGGAAAACCACCAGACCATTCAGGTATGACCTAAATCAAATCCCTTAGGATTATTCAGTGGAAGTGAGAAATAGATTTAAGGGACTAGATCTGACAAATAGAGTGCCTGATGAACTATGGATGGAGGTTTGTGACATTGTATAGGAGACAGGGATCAAGACCATCCCCAAAAAAAGAAATGCAAAAAAGAAAAATGGCTGTCTGAGGAGGCGTTACATATAGCTGCGAAAAGAAGAGAAATGAAAAGCAAAGGAGAAAAGGAAAGATATACCCATCTGAATGCAGAGTTCCAAAGAATAGCAAGGAGAGATAACAAAGACTTCCTCAGTGATCAGTGCAAAGAAATAGAGGAAAACAATAGAATGGGAAAGACTAGAGATCTCTTCAAGAAAACCAGAGATACTAAGGGAATATTTCATGCAAAGATGGGCTTGATAAAGGACAGAAATGGTATGAACCTAACAGAAGCAGAAGATATTAAGAAGAAGTGGCAACAATACGCAGAAGAACTATACAAAAAAGATCTTCACACCACAATGGTGTGATTACTCACCTAGAGCCAGACATCCTGGAATGCAAATTCAAGTGGCCTTAGGAAGCATCACTATGAAAAAAGCTAGTGGAGGTGATGGAATTCCAATTGAGCTATTTCAAATCCTGAAAGATGATGCCATGAAAGTGCTGTACTCAATATGCCAGAAAATGTGGACAACTCAGCAGTGGCCACAGGACTGGAAAAGTTGTTTTCATTCCAATCGCAAAGAAAATCAATGCCAAAGAATGCTCAAACTACTGCACAATTGCACTGATTTCACATGCTAGTAAAGTAATGCTCAAAATTCTCCAAGCCAGGCTTCAATAATATGTGAACTTCTGGATTTACAAAAGGCAGAGGAACCAGAGATCAAATTGCCAACATGTGCTGGATCATCTAAAAAGCAAGAGAGTTCCAGAAAAATATCTACTTCTGCATTATTGATTATGCCAAAGCCTTTGACTGTGTGGATCACAACAGACTGTGGAAAATTCTGAAAGAGATTGGAATACCAGACCACCTGACCTGCCTCCTGAGAAATCTGTATTCAGGTCAGGAAGAAACAGTTAGAACTGGACATGGAACAACAGACTAGTTCCAAATAGGAAAAGGAGTACGTCAAGGCTGTATATTGTCACCCTGCTTATTTAACTTATATGCAGAATACATCATGAGAAACGCTGGGCTGGATGAAGCACAAGCTGGAATCAAGATCGCTGGGAAAAATATCAATAACCTCAGAAACACAGATGACACCACGCTTATGGCAGAAAGCGAAGAAGAACTAAAGAGCCTTTTGATGAAAGTGAAAGAGGAGAGTAAAAAAGTTGGCTTAAAGCTCAACTTTCAGAAAACTAAGATCATGGCATCTGGTCCCATATTTCATGGCAAATAGATGGGAAAACAGTGGAAACAGTGGCAGACTTTAATTTGGGGGGGGGCTCCAAAATCACTGCAGATGGTGACTGTAGTCATGAAATTAAAAGATGCTTACTCTTTGGAAGAAAAGTTATGATCAACTTAGACAGCATATTAAAAAGCAGAGACATTACTTTGCCAATGATAGTCCGTCTAGTCAAGGCTATGATTTTTCCAGTAGTCACGTATGGATGTGAGAATTGGACTATAAAGAAAGCTGAGTGCTGAAGTGTTGATGCTTTTGAACTGTGGTGTTGGAGAAGACTCTTGAGAGTCCCTTGGACTGCAAGGAGATCCAACCAGTCCATCCTAAAGGAAATCAGTCCTGAATATTCACTGGAAGGACTGATGTTGAAGCTAAAACTCCAATACTTTGGCTACCTGATGTGAAGAGCTGACTCATTGGAAAAGACCCTGAACGTGGGAAAGACTGAAGGCAGGAGGAGAAGGGGAGAACATAGGATGAGATGGTTAGATGTCATCACTCACTAAATGGACATGAGTTTGAGTAAGCTCCGGGAGTTGGTGATGGACAGAGTGGCCTGGTGTACTGGGGTCCATGACGTTGCGAAGAGTTGGACATGCCTGAGTGACTGAACTGTCTGACTGAGCATCACCTTCCCGAGTTTTGTGAACTTGTCCATTTCGACAGCAACCACTCGGGCCTACAGCAGAAAGCCCATTATCTCTTTTTGAGAATTGCCTAACTCAATCTTCCAGCCTGAGGAAAGGCATCTTGGTGAACATTAGCCACTTAATGGCTAGGAATGCTTCAAGAGCTGACAACCCTGGTTGGCTGGCTAGTAATATAGGAGGAAATTTGTGGCCCAAAACTGGGCCTAGAAAAGTAATGACAATTAATTGTGTCAATCATCGACTGTACCTTTGGCATCTCAACGAAGTATGGAAAGTATCAAATAATTGCTAGTAGAAAGAGACATAATATAGAAAGATAAAGATAGCATGGAGTGAAAAGAATAGTGTTAGAACACTACTGAAAATTTCCATAGAATCTTGGTGCTTAAGGGTTGACCAATTGTCTTGATGCCTTAGGTCCTGAGTGGCAGCTATTCCTAGTTTTGTGTGAGATTCTTTCCTGCTACAATAAAAGTTTTGCAACAACCCCAAATACCTTAGGTGGATAGAATTAGTCTCCATTTCCTGTAATCTAAAGGGTCTAATTTTACCCTAATTGCAAGTAGTTCAGTAAGGAACTGAAGTGAGAGATAAGAGTTAAGACTGGAGACCTAGGCAGTTAGAATAACAGTCTTGAAAACAATAGGGAGATAATGGAGAATTTTAAACAATGGAATGATTCCCTCCAAATTCCCAAGTGCTGAATTGAATATTTGAAAGTCACACAATTGGAAGTGTAGAGGGTAGTTTGAATGTTTTTTCTATAATCGGAAGAAGAAATGAAGGCCTGATGCTGAAGTTATGCCATGTTTGGTTGGGAAAATCATGAGATCAGTTTTAGACTCTGTGAGTTTGAAGTCCTTCTGGCACTTTCAGATGAGGTGTCTAGAAGTTGTTGGATTTATGGGTCTGAAACACAGAAGAGATATTCTGATTGGTGACATAGATGTTAGTCATTTGTTGTTAGTATTGGTGGAAGCCATGGCTGAAGGTAGAACCTCCCCAAAAGATTATCCAGTGTGAAAAGAAAAGAGGACAGAATGTGGATTTGTGGCAGCAGCAAAATCAAAAAGGGAGGGGAGAAGAGGAGGTACTCGTAAGGTAGATTGAAGAGTTGCCAGATAGGTAGAAAGAAAACCAAGAGGTACTCTCTCTATGAGTTATAGCAACTGTGTAATATGATGATTGAATAAATGTCCCCCATAAATCCTTGGAAATTATCCTTTGTAATTTATAAGTATTTGCATTTATTTGGTTAAAATATATCAATTTACCTGTGTAATACTTGGTAAACCTGTTAAATGAGTGCGATGCAAGACAGGAATGAAACACAAGGATTACTTTTTTACTCACACATAGCAGTAGATGTGCTACACTTTGACTCACAGCTCAAATGCTTGATTCATCATTACAGTTCATGGGCCCATCGTGCTGTCTGTTGCCACATATTCACAACATCCACTTATTCTTCCAGTACTTATTTTTTAAATAAAAACTAATTGTAAGCTTTCATATATTGATAAATTATAAAATGCTGCTTCTGTCTCCTCCATTCTTATGTTTGCTCCCTCTTCTCTATTCATATTGGTGTGTGACATTGTTGCTCTCACCAAATGAGTCATTTGAAGTGGGAATATGAATTTAAAAGGTCAAGCCATCTCAAAAAGGACTCCATTCCACTCTCTTATATTAATGACAAATATAACTGTAGAATCAAGTGTAAATTCACAACTCTTAGTAGTTTAGACTGGTAATACAGTTTTCCACCATTATAATTTTACAAGTAGAATTTGTTGATAACACTTTGCTTTGTGTTTCTCTTGTAAGTATAACCATGTTTCAATGAGATCTATCCAGGTAGTATAACTGTGTCAATTGAAATGTACCTCTCAAAAGATATGAAGTGGAAGTTACTCTACTTTTCAGGATTGGTTAAATGGTTGGATGCACAGCAATATAATGAAAATTAGGTAAATTAAAGATGTATACAAACCTCATCAGGGATGGTGTTGAGGATTTTTTCTCTTACTATTTTCTTTTGACCTTGCTTTTACATGTATAAACTTTTAGTTTTGAGTTAAAATCCTAATACATGTTCACTGTAGAAAACTTGGAAAATACAAAATAGCATAAAGAAGCAAATGAAATTATCTATAATCTCACTACCCTCTTGACATTTTCTTCATATACACACATGTAATTGAAACAACACATATTGCAATGTATATACATACAGTTTGATATTAAAATTAATATATTATGCACATTTCCCCTGACAATGTATATTCTTAGATACTGTTTTAGTGGCCTTGTGATTTGCCATGACATTGATTTACCATCTTTTATCTTCTCAGGCTCTACTGTGCAAATGAATATTTTAAATGACAATACAAAGTTGTTACTTAATTGTTCTAGTTGCATTACAAATGACTGACAGCACTACAGAGGATCAAATGGGGGTATTACACATGGAACACTTTGAAAAGGCATGAAAGCAATTCTGAAAATATTCTTATAATTGAATTAGGAAAGTAAACATATCAAAGGTAAGAAAGGAAAAGTGGAATAAAGCTCCACATTAAGTGAAGTTTTAAAAAGGAATAGTTCTCTATAACATTCTGTAAGTGGAATAAACATCCACTGAGTTTTCTGAGATGACTTTGTCTTTATATACTTTGTCTTGCTGACCCCCCATTAATCATCAAATGTTCAAAATTCTCAGTATTTAAGCACTCAAACTATCTCTCAGACTGCTTTTTATATCTGGAAGCAGCACAAACACCAAAGAATCAACACTGGGATTAGAAAATATGATTTTCATATAGGTATGAAACACCCCAAAGTTGACTGTGCTTCTATTTTCCTTAGCAGATTATAAGTCCTGTTTAATGTTACAAAAGAATTATACCTATATGTATTCAAAATTTTCAGCACCGAATATATTATTATTTGTACAAGTTAAAAAATGTATATTGTCGGAGACTATATTTTCTAATGATGGCCATAACCATATCTCTCATTCTACATTCTCTTCTTAAAATGTACTTTGCCATTCTCTCATAGAGAGGTGGTATATATTCTCTCCTCCTGAAACCAGGTGAATTTCTATGGCTATTTGGATCAGTAGAATATAGCAGAAGTTAAGCCATGTTACTTCCAATATTAGGTTAGAAAAGGTGGTAGAGCTTTCATCTGGCTTTTTCTCTCTGGGATGCTTGCTCTTGGAATCTAACTGCCATGCTGTGACGGAGTCTAGGCAACATAGAGGGGTCATATGTTCATGTTCTGGCCAACAATTCCAGCCAACTGAGGTCCTAGTCAACTGCCAGCACCACCACCAGACATGGGAGTGAGGAAAACTTTGAGATGAGTCCAACTTCCTGCATGTAGCTGAACAAGAAACCATGAGCAAGAAGTACCTAGGTGAATCCAGTCAACCTCAGAAATGTGAAATAATAATAGTAATAATAATAGGTGATTGTTGCTGGTTTATACCACTAAGTGTGGAGTTGTTGTTACGCAGTAATGGACAACCAGAACTTACATCAACAATTAAATTAGACGGCGACAAAACATTATCAGTTTGCTTGCATTGATGAAATGCTTGGACTAATCTAGTCCTACTATACAATGGTAGGCAACAAACGCTCAAATCCCTATCAAATGGAGAAGTGAAGTAACCATAAACTGAGAAAGCAAAAAAGGAACCTTTTAAAAACCACTTTTCTCACAGCTATGAGAGGACAACATTGCTGGGCATGGCTGGAAGACACTAGCAGCTGTTGGACAGGGCTGGCAAAAATCTGAAGGCTGCAGGAGAGCCCAGTTAGAACAATAGCTTGAGGACAACAGTGTCTGTGAGAGGCAGGGTAGAGAACCAAGTGACTCTGCAGACAGTGGTCACAGCTGCAAATCAAAGAGCCATTTCACATTTGGATTTTGGCAATGTGATGGTGATTTTTATTCAATACTCATGCATATGAGCATGAAGAGACATATCACTGCTTGAACCAGTACTTTGACTGTTAACATTCCATCATGCATATTTCATTAGTAGAGTGGTTCTCTCTATAACTTTGTTGTTTAGTCACTCAGTTGTGTCCGATTCTTTGAGACCCCATCGACTGTAGCTCCACAGGCTCCTCTGTCCCTGGGATTCTCCAGGTAAGAATATTGGAGTGGGTTGCCATTTCCTTCTCCTCTATAACTTTATCCACACTTTATTTTTTCTTTGTAACTGATTAAACAAAAGCACAACCTAAAACAAGTCAAAACTATTCTTGAAGGATCATACAAGTATGAGGGAGATTATGAGAACTGGGTCACAAAGCATCTGTCACAGGAATACTAGTTTCCAGTGACAGTAGGCTATGAGGAGGGACTTCAGGGTCTGTGAAATCAAAGGCCACAGTTGAGAGTTGGGAAAGTAGATGGATCTGGAGAGTGAATAAGGTTGGGCCACAGACTACAGAGAGAAAACCAACAAGGGGAATTTGGAAACTACTTGAACATTTGTCCATTGCTTCATCCTCTTGAATTTGGCGCTAAGTGTTTTGTAAGGCTAGGGATTAAATCTTAAAGGACAAGTCTTGCTCTCCTGGCTCTCAGAGTCATGCTAGGCTTTCTTTGAGCTCATCCAGTGCTAGATTTCACACACTTAAAAGTTTGTTTGAGGTAGAATGAATAATCAGGTTGATTCTTCTGTCCACACTTGTCCATCTCATGCTTTGTTATTCTGGGGAACTGTCCCAGGAAATTTACTGTGTGCTTATCCTAGTTCTAGGACATTGTAGAGGACTATTTCTTTCTAAAACTTCCCTTAATTCAGAACTTTATGCCACTATGGCTTTCTTCTCTTTGATTTGTTTGCTTTCCTGATCAACTTACAAGAACATTTTCAAGTCTCTTTCATGCCTTTTCAAAGTGTTTCATATGCATTACCCCCTGCACTGAATATTATTAGCCACCTTTTTAATTGCTGGGAACCAAGTGAGACGTGGGTTTCCATGAGGTCTGGCAACATAGAGAATGTTGAAATGCAAAGTATGTGCACACATGTGGTGGTGATAAGCTGGACATAGTGAATAATCAGGTTGACTGCCTATGTGACTCAGAGTTACAGGTTGGGCTCACTGGGAAGCAGACTCTGAGAGAGAAATTAGCTTCCAGAAGGTTTATTGGGGAGTGCTTTACAGACCAAAACCTGGAGGAGAAGGGAAGGAAGTGTACTGGGCATAGGGAGAATTTGGGTGTTAATAGTCTTAGAAGAGACTTTAACCAATCCCACAGGTAGAACTGCATCCTGAAGAGTTGACCCACATTGCAACAAAGGGGCTATGTGTATATAATTCTCCATTATGTTCATGGGGTGCAAGTTGCCCCTGGGAAAGACACATGACCTTAAGCGTAGCAGCTCTTTCTAGCTGCAGTTTTTGAAGAGGGTTGACAGCTGAAGACTGTCTCTTGGTTGCATTTTACCAGAAGCTGAGAGAATGAAAAAGGATCTAGATGGCCCAACACAGTATCTACTCTACTCAGAATGGAACCAAGGACATATCTTAAAATTTGTGCCAAATCTGACTGATACATTTGGCCTGTGAGCAAATGCTTGAGAGGAAAGGGGAAGCAAAGAAATATTTGCTGCACCTGACTACATTCTCTCAAAGTGGAATCTTTAAATGCTTCTCAAGACAGCTATAAGTTGAAAAAATATTAGAAGAACTAGTTGGAAATACCTTAGGGAAAGGCTAGTGTTCAGACCATGAAATGAGTAGAGATGGTAATCAAAGTGTGGTGCCTTGTATATGAATGGTCTGTAAAAGTAATTCATTCAAAATGGAAGAGGAGAACCACTAAAGAATTATGTCATGAAAGCCAAGGTAAGAGATAGTTTTAGGAAGGAAAGAATGTTCAGCAGTATAAAATGTCAAGTAAGAACCACCCCCCCCAATTAAAGGGCTCAGAAAGTAGGCTGGTACTGGTCACTTTGGACAAAATCATTTCAGATGAACGATTGGGGCAAAAATCAGATTGCAATAGATTAAAGTGTGAGAGTAAAACTGGTAAGAAATATGAGAGCTAATCACTTTTTTTTTCCTTGAATTGCGGAGGAATAAACTACAAGCTCATCACTTGTATTGAGATTTTGGTCTGAGGAAAGTTTTCTTTTGAAGATGGCAACAAAGTGAACATGGGTATAGACTGAGAGGAAGGAGCTAGGGGAAAAGAAAAGTTGAAGATAAAGACAGTTAAGGATAATCCATAAGTTCTGCTCCTGAAGCTGATGGGAGGCAATGGAACCCATGGCACATATGTAGGAGTTAGGTTTTAATGGTGACCCCCTTCTCCAAAAGCAAAATAAAAAAGGTAAATATAATTGTTTTAAAAATTCATGAATAATACCACAATAACCTTGTTTTTATTAAGGAATAAGTAAGGATGACCTTAAGCTAATAAGGTCATCCATACATCATACATCCACACATCAAGGATGACCTTAAGCTAATAAGAAACCAATATGGCTGCTTCATGGTTCCTTAAGCTCATTTAAGAAGTAGGTGACTTATTTAGGATTATAATACTGCATCAAGCATACACTTATCATTGTCCACATGCTTGGCTGGGATATTAATAAAATCATACAGTTTTAAATAGGAAAGGGACTATTTTAGGCAACTATGACTTCAAGTGTAAGGTTTACTAAGGAAGTGTAAGGTTTACTAAGGAAAATGATTTAGGCAGTTTCAGATGCTCAGATGACCTTGTTGTGTACCATATGCTTGGCCTCAGCTGCCTGGAATGGGGAGACCATCCAACTCTAAAGCAGCCAGACTATAGGCTATTGAGTGATTCACTGGCCTAGAGGTCCTAGTAGTCCCAGTGGCCTGTGAGAAAATTGTCTATCAGGGATGATGGTGATGGATTGAATCAATTTAATCTCCTTCAGTTAGTTGGAGTAAGAAACAAAAGGAAAGAACAAGGAAATTGTTAGTAGCAGCAGAAGCTGAAAGAAACACAAAGAGAAGCTGGTAAGAGAGGCCCTGAGACAACTTGGACTGTGAGAAATTCATGGATGAGAGGAAGCTAGGAATGAGGAGGAACTAGAAAACATACAGAGGAGAGCGTGAAGTCAATGTAATTTTAAATACTTGGCCCAAGGTCACAAACTCAGTGATTAGCAACATCTGAATCAGAATTCTATTTAGCCATTTTCTTTCTGCTTCTATAACAAACAGATACCTTTGACTGTCCCACAGTGCCTTCCAAATGTGGCTGTGAATCAGAATCACTGGAAAGCTTTTGAAAAAATACATTGCTGATCCCTAGGCCTTACTTCTGGTAATTCTTCTCCACTAAGTCTGGCTGTAACGTATGGGACTGTACATTTGACAAACTCCACAGGTGATTCTGATGTGAGAGATCAACTGACCTGTGTCTAAGAATCACTTTCCCAGGACATAGCTCTGTGCCCAAGTGCTCTTAGGTACTTATTTTAAATTCAGGTCCAGGAAGACTTCATTATTACTATGGTGACAGAGCAGGTGTTAATAGGAATATTTATATTACTAAGATAGGAAATAAAGGGAATTACATTACTGGCATAACAATTACTCTTTCCTGGACTGGCATCAAACTTAGAAGCTCCTGATTAGAAAGCAGATCATATATTCTTTCCCCTGACTCTATAGCAAAATGACTAAGCCTGAGTTTCCACTGCAGTTTTGTGAATTTTCACATCCTTGTAAGCATACCTGTACATAGGAAAGTATTTTTCAAGAGTGCCTTCCACAGAGTAAAGTCTTAATACAATTATGCTTGAAATTTATGGCACAAACATGGGGCACATCAGAAAAGGGCCTGTGCATATGAAATGGATATTTACAGAATGGAGCCATTTTTTATTTTAAACACTGTACTCTATATCTTTTGTATCTGCATGCCTACACAGCACAGTCAGAAAGCAATAACTCACTTGTTGATTGATTGATGAGGACCTCAGGTCAAAGTCATGGTAGTGTTATTTTTATTTCCTTTCTGTGATTACCCTTCACTCTTCTTCCTTCTCCTCCAGATAAAATGGAAATTAAGTGAACCAGTATCCTGTAATTTTGGAGGCCTCCAAGTAGTCCTTCAGTTCCTCCAAGTAAGACATGCCTTCTCAATGGAGGTGATATCACCTCCAAGGGAGCAAACTGGTTTTTGGTAGAGCCAAAAATATCTTAGATATTGTAATGACTTGTGGCCCTCTAGGGCCACATAGTACATAAACAGGTGCAAAGTGACCTGGTATTAAAATTTCACGGTGTTGAGAATTACTTGGGCAAATATGTCTTAAAAAGTCTCCTTAGGTGGGGAGTAATAAAAAAGGTTGAGAGGAGTGAGACACCAAGGTGTTTCATGGATTCCACACACACGGGGGTCTACTGAGGTCTCCTGGGGGGCAGCACCCATATGCAGGTTGATTATAATTAGCCACTGGACAACCATATCAGAGCTAGCAGTTCAGCACCAAATCAAGAAAGATAAAAGTAATTGGAAGATATGCAAACAATTAGGATGCTGAATTTCAGGGTGAGGAGAGTCCCCAGTAAGATGCAGAAGCCTTCTGCCCCTCAACCACAAACTTCACCACAGACCTGGAAGAAACCTCGGTCCTCAGAGACTTGGAAAAGGCTGTCTTGGAACCTGTGTGGAGGTTACAAAAACCATCCCTCTGGTGGTGGCCTGAGCAGATTATCTCAACCCCAATGTTGCCCTGAACATTGCATTCAAGATTTGAGAAGATTAGGACTGTTAAGAGATCAAGCCCAGAGCCTTTGGAGTGGGAACACTGGCTCCAAGACCTAGACTACCAGAGAAGCAACCCGAGGGAGTATCAAATAGTGAGAACTCACACAAAGGAAACCACTTGAATACAAGACCTGGTATCACCTAACAACCACTAGCACACTGTGCAGGATGCCTCATCTAAACAACAAACCAAAGAAAAATACAGACCCAATCATCAGCAGACAGGATTACCACCTCACACAGCCTTGCCCATCAGAGAGAAAACAAACAAACAAAAAAAACTCAGCAAAAATCTCACCCTATATGAAGCTTACACAAACCATTGGACCAACCTTAGGAGGGCAGAAATGAAAATGAAGAAAGAATTCAACCTTGAAGGGAGAAAGAGCAGTTACTGCAAAGCCTACCCTAAATCACAATCATCAAAAACACTTGGTCCTAGGGGATTAGCTAACAAAATGCTGTTCACCAAGTAGTTGTTTAAATCCACTCTACAAATTTAGTGACACAAATCATCATGGCATTTGAAGACTTTCTGTCAGATCCCCCCCCAAATAAAAATGGTCAACCTGTCCTCATTAAATAAATTCACAGAATTTATTAAAAAAAGAAAAAAAATGATTCAACATTGAAGCCTGGGAAAAGGAGACCTCAAACACAATAAGTTAACAAAATAATGAAAAAGCAGAGAAATGCTACACAAATGAAGGAACAAACTAGAAACCCAGAAGTCCAAATAAATGAAGAGGTAATAGGCAAACTACCTGAAAAAGAATTCAGATAATGATAGTAAAGATGATCAAAACCCTTCAAAATAAAATGGAGAACATGCAAGAATCAATTAACAAAGACCTAGAAGAATTAAAGGATAAACATACAGAGGCAAAAAACACAATTACTGAAATTAAAAATACTCTAGAAGGAATCAATAGTAGAATATCTGAAGCAGAAGAACGAATCAGTGAGGTGGAAGATAAAATGGTGGAAATAACTTCTGAAGAGCAGAATAAAGTAAAAAGAATGAAAAGAACTAAGGATAGACTCAGAGACCTCTGGGACAATATCAAATGCACCAACATTCAAATTATAGGGGTCTCAGAAGAAGAAGAGAAAAAGAAAGGACATGAGAAAAATTTTTGAAGAGATTATAGTTGAAAATTTCCCCAACATGGAAAAGGAAAAAGTCAATCAAGTCCAAGAGGCACAAAGAGTCCCATACAGGATAAACCCAAGGAGAGACATGCCAAGACACATATTAATTAAACTAACAAAGACTAAACACAAAGAAATAATATTAAAAGGAGCAAGGGAAAAGCAACAGCTGATCTTTCAGCAAAAACTCTTCAGACCAGAAGGGAATGGCAGGATATATTTAAAGTACTGAAAGGGAAAAATCTACAACCAATGTTACTGTACCCAGCAAGGATCTCATTCAAAACTGATGGAGAAATAAAAAGCTTTTCAGACAAGCAAAAGGTAAGAGAATTCAGTACTACCAAACCAGCTTTACAACAAATGTTAAAGGGACATATATAGTCAAGAAATACAAGAGAAGAAAAAAGATCTACAAAATCAATCCCAAATAATTAAGAAAATGGCAATAGGAACATATATATCAATAATTACTTTAAATGTATATGGATTAAATGCTCCAACCAAAAGACACAGACTGGCTGAATGGATACAAAAACAGGACCCATATATATGCTGTCCACAAGAAATCCACTTCAGACCTAAAGACACAGATAGACTGAAAGTGAGAGGATGCAAAAATATATTCCATGCAAATGGAAAGCAAAAGAAAGCTGGAGCAGCAATCCTCATATCAGACAAAATAGACCTTAAAATAAAGAAGATTACAAGAGATAAGGACACTACATAATGATCAAGGGATCGATCCAAGAAGAAGACATAACAATTGTAAGTATCTATGCACCCAACATAGGAGCACCTCAATACATAAGACAGACAATAACAGACATAAAAAGAGAATTTGACAGTAACACAATAATAGTAGGAGACTTCAACACTCCCACTCAAAACAATGGACAGATAATCAAAACAGAAAATTAATAAGGAAATACAAGTCTTAGATGATACATTAGAGGAGATGGATCTCATTGATATCTTCAGGACATTCCATCCAAATGTGGAAGAATACACCTTCTTCTCAAGTGCACATGGAACATTCTCCAGGATAGACCACATCTTGGGACACAAATCAAACCTCAGTAAATTTAAAAAAATTGAAATCATATCAAGCAACTTCTAATACAACACTATGAGACTAGATATCAATTACAAGAAAAAGCTGTAAGAAACACAAACACATGGAGTTTAAACAACACATTCCTAAATAACCAACAGGTTCCTGAAGAAATCAAAAGGGAATTCAAAAAATTTCTAGAAACAAATGACAATGAAAACACAAGTGAAAACCTATGGGATGAAGCAAAAACAGTTCCAAGAGGGAAGTTAAGCAATATAATCTGTAGCTAGGACTTCGAGAACTATGTTGAATAATATTGGTGAAAGTGGACACCCTAAAGAAAGAAGAAAAACATTGAATAGACAACCTAACATTACACCTAAAACAATTAAAAAGAGAAGAACAAAAGAACCCAAAAATTAGGAGAAGGAAAGGAAAAGGAAAAGAAAGTTGCTCAGTCTTGTCTGGCTCTTTGTGATCCCATGGACTGTAGCCTACCAGGCTCCTCCGTCCATGGGATTTTCCAGGCAAGAGTACAGGAGTGGGCTGCCATTTCCTTCCCCAGGGGATCTTCCTGACCCAGGGATCGAACCTGGGTCTCCCACACTGTGGGCAGACTCTTTACCATCTAACCCACCAGGGAAGCCTAGAAGTAGAAGGAAAGAAATCATAAAGATCTGAACAGAAATAAATGAAAAAGAAATGAAAGAAACAATAGTAAAGATTAATGAAACTAAAAGCTGGTTCTTTGAGAAGATAAACACAACTGACAAACCTTTAGCAAGACTCATCAAGAAAAAATAGAGAAGAATCAAATCAACAAAATTAGAAAGAAAAAGGAGAGGTTAAACAGACAATGCAGTAATACAAAGGGTCATAAGAGACTATTATGAACAACTATATGGCAATAAAATGGATAACCTGAAACAAATGGACAGATTCTTAGAAAAGTTCAATCTTCCAAGACTAAACCAGGAAGAAATAGAAATTATGAACAACCTGATTACAAGCACTGATATTGAAGCTGTGATAAAAATCTCCCAAAAAACAAAATCCCAGGATCAGATGGCTTCACAGGAGAATTCTATCAAACATTTAGAAAAGAGTTAATGCCTATCTTTCTAAAACTCTTTCAAAAAATTGCAGAGGAAAGAACACTTCCAAACTCATTTTATGAAGCCACCATTACCCTGATACCAATCAAGACAAAGACAACACAAAAAAAGAAAACTACAAGCCAATATCACTGATGAACATAGATGCAAATATCCTCAACAAAATTTTAGCAAACAGAATTCAGCAATATGTCAAAAAGCTCATACACCATGATCAAGTTGGGTTTATTCCAGGGATGCAAGAATTCTTCAATATATGCAAACCAATCAATGGGATACACCACGTTAACAAATTGAAAGATAAAAACCATATGATAATCTCAATAGATGCTGAAAAAGTCTTTGACAAAACTCAGCACCCATTAATGATTAAAACTCTTCAAAAAATGGGCATAGAAGGAACCTACCTCCACACAATAATGGCCTGATAAACCCACAGCAAACATTCTCAATGGTGGAAAATCTGAAAGCATTCTCTCTAAGATCATGAACAAGACAGGGGTTTCCACTTTCACCACTATTATTCAGCAAAGCTCTCAAAGTCTTGGCTACAGCAATCAGAGAAGAAAAAGAAATAAAAGGAATCCAGACTGGAAAAGAAGATGTAAAGCTCTCACTGTTTGTAGATGACATGATATTGTACATAGAAAATCCTAATGATAGTATCAGAAAATTACTACAGTTAATTAGTGAATTTAGCAAAGTTGCAGGATACAAAATCAACACACAGAAATCACTTGCATTTCTATATACTAACAATGGAAAATCAGAAAGAGAAATTAAGGAATCAATCCCATTCACCATTGCAAAGAAAAGAATTAAATATCTAGGAATAAATTTACCTAAGGAGACAAAAGAAATGTACACAGAAAATTATAAGACACTAATGGAAGAAATCAAAGATGACATAAACAGATGGAGAGATATTCCATGTTCCTGGGTAGGAAGAATCAATATTGTGAAAATGACTATACTACCAAATGCAATCTACAGATTCAATGTGATCCCTATCAAATTACCAATGACATTTTTCACAGAACTAGAACAAAAACTTTCACAATTCATATAGAAACACAAAAGACCCCGAATAGCCAAAGCAGTCTTGAGAAAGAAAAATGGAGCTGGAGGAATCAACCTTCCTGACTTCAGCTTATACTACAAAGCTACAGTCATCAAGACAGTATAGTACTGGCACAAAAACAGAAATATAGACCAATGGAACAACATAGAAAACCCAGAAATAAACCCATGCACCTATGGGTACCTTATTTTTTGACAAAAGAGGCAAGAATATACAAAGGGGCAAAGACAGCCTCTTCAATAAGTGGTGCTGGGCAAACTGGACAGCTACATGTAAAAGAATGTAATTAAAACATTTCCTAATACCATATACAAAGATAAACTAAAAATGGATTAAAAACCTAAATGTAAGACCAGAAACTATAAAACTCTTAGAGGAAAACATAGGCAGAACTCTTGATGACATAAATCAAAGCAAGATCCTCTATGTCCCACCTCCTAGAGTAACAGAAATAAAAACAAAAGTAAACAAGTGGGACCTGATTAAACTTAAAAGTTTTTGCACAGCAAAAGAAACTATAAGCAAGGTGAAAAGACAACCCTCAGAATGGGAGAAAATAATAACAAGTGAAACAACTGACAAAGGATTAATTTCCAAAATATACAAGCAGCTCATACGACTCAACACTGGAAAAACAAACAACTCAATCAAAAAGTGGGAAAAGGACTTAAACAGACATTTCTCCAAAGAAGACATACAGATGGTTAACAAACACATGAAAAGATTCTCAACACCACTCATTATTAGAGAAATGCAAATCAAAACTGCAGTGAGATATCACCTCATACCGGTCAGAATGGCCATCATCAAAAAGTCTACAAACAACAAATGCCAGAGAGGGTGTGGAGAAAAGGGAACACTCTTGCACTATTTATGGGAATGCAAATTAATACAGCCACTGTGGAAGACGGTATAGAGATTCATTAAAAAACCAGGAATAAAACCACCATATGACCCAGAAATCCCATTCCTATGCATATACCCTGAGAAAACCAAAATTGAAAAAGACATGTATCCCATTGTTTGTTGCAGCACTATTTATAATAACTAGAACATGGAAGCAACTTAGATGTCCATCAGCAGATGAATGGATAAAGAATTTGGGGTACATATACAGAATGAAATATTACTCAGCCATAAAAAGGAATGCATGTGAGTCAGTTCTAATGAAGTGGATGAACCTAGAACCTATTATGCAGAGTGAAGTAAGTCATAAAGAGAAAGATAAGCATCATATTTAATGCATATATATGGAATCTAGAAGAATGGTACTGAGGAACTTATTTACAGGACAGCAATGGAGAAAGAGACATAGAGAATAGACTTATGGACATGGGGAGAGGGGAGGAGAGGGCGAGATGTATGGAAAGAGTAACATGGAAACTTACATTACCATATGTAAAATAGATAGTCAATGGGAATTTGCTGTATGGCTCAGGAAACTCAAACAGGGGCTCTGTATCAACCTAGAAGGTTGGGATGGGGAGGGAAATGGGAGGGAGGTTCAACAGGAAGGGGATATGAAAAGGAACCAAAAAGCCTCTTGATGAAAGTGAAAGTGGAGAGTGAAAAAGTTGGCTTAAAGCTCAACATTCAGAAAACGAAGATCATGGCATCAGGTCCCATCACTTCATGGCAAATAGATGGGGAAACAGTGGAAACAGTGTCAGACTATTTTGGGGGGGGGCTCCAAAATCACTGCTGATGATGACTGCAGCCATGAAATTAAAAGACGCTTACTCCTTGGAAGAAAAGTTATGACCAACCTAGATAGCATGTTGAAAAGGAGAGACATTACTTTGTCAACAAAGGTCTGTCTAGTCAAGGCTATGGTTTTTCCAGTGGTCATGTATGGATGTGAGAGTTGGACTGTGAAGAAAGCTGAGCGCCAAAGAATTGATGCTTTTGAACTGTGGTGTTGGAGAAGACTCTTGAGAGTCACTTGGATTGCAAGGAGATCCAACCAGTCCATTCTGAAGGAGATCAGCCCTGGGATTTCTTTGGAAGGAATGATGCTGAAGCTGAAACTCCAGTACTTTGTCCACCTCATGCGAAGAGTTGACTCATTGGAAAAGACTCTGATGCTGGGAGGGATTGGAGGCAGGAGGAGAAGGGGACAACAGAGGATGAGATGGCTGGATGGCAT
>NW_024070207.1:113342900-113589787 GCF_014754425.2 Oryx dammah
CCTGACCTGCATACAGATTTCTCAAGAGGCAGGTCAGGTGGTCTGGTATTCCCATCTCTTTCAGAATTTCCCACAGTTTATTGTGATCCACACAGTCAAAGGCTTTGGCATAGTCAATAAAGTAGAAATAGATGTTTCTCAGGAACTCTCTTGCTTTTTCCATGATCCAGCGGATGTTGGCAATTTGATCTCTGGTTCTATAGCCCACCACATTTACAATACAATGTACTATTTCTTATATAGTTTACTTAAATTATTATATTTATGGTTCAGCCGTTATCTCCAACTCTTTGTGACCCAGTAGACTATAACCCTCCAAGCTCCTCTGTCCATGGAATTTTCCATGCAAGAATGCTGGAGTGGTTTGCCATTTCCTACTCCAAGGGATCTCACTGACCGAGGGATCGAACCTTCATGTCTTGAGTCTTTTGTGTTGGCAGGCGAATTCTTTACCACTGTGCCAACCTGGGAAGACTACCACATTTACAATATAGTGTACTATATATTATTATTTATTAAGCCCAATTTTGGAGAAGGAAATGGCAACCCACTCCAGTACTCTTGCCTGGAAGATTCCATGCACTGAGGAGCCTGGTAGGCTACAGTCCATGGGGTTGCAAAGAGTCGGACACGACTGAACGACTTCACTTTCTTCTAAGCCCAATTTATTATATAGTTTATTAAATTATTATATTTATGGTACAGTACATGCTGTATCAATCTTGCTTTTCACCTTGTGACATGAAGAGGTCTTGGCATTATCATTAATGTCCAAAACACCCAATGATGAGGCAGGGCTTCTTGGCTTAAGGTCTTACACGTGCCCTTTTATGTCCCATATCCTTGTATTATTCTGCTTGCTACTCTGTGCTCAGAGACATTGACCTCTGCAGACTGCCTCAGTAAATTCCCTTGCCATTTGACTTCCCATTTGACCAATATAAGGCACTTGCAAGAAATAGGAAAGTGAGAAGAATGAAAATATTTACCCCTGGTTCCATCTCTGCCTAGTCCAGAAGCTCACTGCTTCCCCCTTAATGAAGGTCTTAACTGTCTCCTTATAGATACTCTCTCCAGCTCCTAGTAAAGACACTCTCCCCTTGTTTCTTCAGGCTTCAGATTCCCACACCTTTGTAAATGGTCCAGTCCTTAAATCCTCCTCAATTATCCAGTTGAGTGTGCCATCTCTTTCTGCAGGACACTACACCATAGTAGACTATAAGTTACGTCAGATCATTGACTTTTTACTCCATTATGCTCTCTATAAGCTAAATTGGTAGAAAAGGACATTTGACTTTCTAAGCCCCAGATATTAGTAAATGAATTAGTTATAGCCCAAGTGTGAAAACTGGAGTATTATGAAAAGGTGTGCATTGCTGCAGTGTAGAATATTGTTGCATGTCATTTAAGACAAATTGAGGTGCCCATTAGTTGTGAAGAAGATCTGTTGATAATGCAAACATTTTAAAACCTTCAATTTAAAACAAGCAGAATAAACAATGGACATTTTTGAAGGTACTCGTGAAACACTGGATCCAGAGAGTTTTGCCTTTATTACCAAGAAAGGTAACAAAATTAATTTCCTGTGGAAACAGAATAATTTCATTACTCCCCTTAAGCCAGAATCAATAATTTAGAATGGTTCAAAATAATCTGAAAAATGCCTCAACCTTGGTGTGGACTTGTCTAAAAATATTCATGTCTGCCTATCAATGTTCAAGTTTTCAAATATAGGAAATACAGGTAAGAGTTTATTTGCATTTATAGGTAGCTCTAAAGCTAATAGACTAGGCCAATTCAGGTTTGCTCTTTTATCCTGAAAAGTATACAGAGGATTACCACTGACTGTGCCTGCCACTGAGAAATATTAGGCAATAAATTCCAGAGCAAAGGAAACTTAGAAAATTGTCATCAGTTCACATTTGGAAATCTTTTAACTCAGCTTTGTTCCATAGAGAGCTGAGAGAACACTAGGTTATCTCTTTATGCCTTCTTTTTTGTAACCAGATTAATCTGAAACTAGTTGCCAAATACATTCTAAGTGTCAACATTATTACTCTCCATTTTGTTTTTTGCAGAGAAAAAGAAATGTGCATATTTTTCTATAGTTGGGATTGTGGTTTGTTGACATCCTCTAAACATCTTATTACAGGGAGTTGTATAAAAAGGTCCTTGGCACAGGCAAAGGCAGATCTATCAGACAGATGTACCTCTTACTTGCAGTGGAATTCCTCTAGGGTCATATATGTCTACATAAGGCAGATGGCTTAATAATTACTTCTGAAGAGTTCATGTAGACCAGCAATTCAAGGTCAGTGGGGGTGCTGGAAATTTCCATATTGATGAATACATTCCATACTAGTAATATGGGCAGAGAGTGTGACTGTCCTTATTTGGTCCCCTACCTCCAGCTGGGCCTAACTTACTGTGGACACTTGATGAATATTAATTAAGGTAGAAATTAATTGAAGCAATGAACTCCCAATGAGGGAGAAGGATGAAGTCTGACAAAGACATGTTATCAATTGACATGTGACGGATTTTCCTTTTTCCCTCAAACCCTGGAAGAAATATAGACTCAAGACCTAGTCATTTTCTCCTACTGGCAGCTCCATCTGGCTTCCACGTAAAGAGGTGTATAATGCAGCCTTGTGTTTTGTAGTGATACAGAATCCAGCACTGGATTTCCATGGGGGTTAGTCAGTGGAGAAGCCCTCCAAGTAGACTCCCGCAGCTAGAGTGGCAAAGAGCCTTTGCTAATCTTTTTCATCTCTATGGGCTTAGCCCTTAGAATTATGGGACCAGGCCATAACACGGCATGCAAAAGCCATAATAATGATGATTTCATCTCAGGTTGTTTGTAGAACTCTGACTTCCCTGTGGAGTATGAGAGTTAGGGGAAAGACAGGTTACATAACAGGGAGAAGTAAACACAGATTGGCTGGCTGTGCACTATCTGGGGTTTTCATTGGTATGAGTAGAAAAATATTTGTTCTGTGAAGGAAAGCAAGAGAGCCTTTTTCATTTATGTCATTTTGGCATTTTGTACTCGGGTCTTTTCTAACACTCAAACTGTTATACAGCCAGAGTCTTTTTCCTCCAAAGGCAAAAAGCACTGTGTACACATTCTCTCTGTGTCTCTCCCTCTCTCTCTTGAACAACTTGGGCATATTTGTGATTTACAGGTTTCCATAATGTTTTTATTTTATAGTTCATTTTCTTCTCCTGTTTTCCTATATTTCACATGATAATATTTTGGACAATCCTTAAGCATACTTTATAGCCATTTATTATTGAATTATATTATCTCAGCTGACCTTGACTGAATGTGTTAAAATATGTAGACTCACAAAACTTCCTGTTTTGTGATGATAACAAGTGAGGCATTTATCTTGTACCAATATCACACAATTAATAATGAAAAAAAGTTTGACACATAAAAGGTTCAGAAAATCTTAATTTAAGTGTTATTATATGGGTTTATTATTAATGAAGATACATACTTTATTATTTTCTTGAAAGTAAAAAAAGATGGAACTATTTAAATTTATCCAGTCATCTGGATCATTCAAGTGAAAAACCTGTCTTATAGGTGACAAGACACTCTCAGGCCCCAGGATAATCATCAAAGACACTGAAGTCTTGTTGACTTACCAAGTGAGCTTAACAACACTCAGATTTGTCTTAATGATTGGTTTACAGACAGTGAGAAGATGGTACCTTAGAATTTGAGAGTTGATTTCATGTTGAAGCAATTTACTTTGAGAGAATCAGAACTGAGGTGAGCCTACTCTCAAAGCATCAGATATTTTAACAGCTCCTTTTCAGCTTCCTCAAGTGCATAGAGCATATTTTTAAAAGGAGATCTCTGAAAAATAAACAAGCAAAGAATCCCACCCCTGCCAGTCCCATGATTTGAAATCAAGCACAGCCATGCCAGGATAATGCTCACAATCTCTTTCGATTGTGGATGGCTGTGCACTGTGTAATAACTCTGTATTGAATAGAACATATGGTTTAGCTTTCGTGGGAAATCAATTTGCTTCCTGCTTTGGAATAATATTAATATTAAGTTGCATTTTTCCCATCTGTGCCTGTGAGCACAGACCAATGGAGGATTCAATGGAAAAGTTTTCAGAGATTTGATTCAAATAAATCTTCATGTTGCACACACATTTAAAGCTCATACAAGATTTAGTGCATGTGTGCTCAGTCGTGTCTGATTCTTTGCAATCCCATAGCCCACCAGGCTCCTCTGTCCATGAGATTGTCCAGGCAAGAATACTGGAGTGAGTTGCCATTTCCTCCTCCAGGGGATCTTCCCGACCCAGGGATCGAACCCGCATCGCCTGCATCTCCTGCTTTGGCAGACAAATTCATTACCACTGAGCCACCCAGGAAGCTCCAGGGGAACATAATGGCCAAAGTTGTATGTCTGTAATCCTTAAAGATGTGCATAGACTGATATAGTGGATATTTCCCACAGGTAGATTGGTGCAAATGTAATTGCAGTTTCAGACCTTGAATTTTAAATCATTATAACTAGGAGATCAAACCAGTCAATCTTAAAGGAAATCAACCTTGAATACACATTGGAAGGACTGATGCTGAAACTGAAACTCCAATATTTTGGCCTCCTGATGTGAACAGCTGACTCATTGGCAAAGTCCCTGATGCTGGGAAAGATTGAGGGCAGAACGAGGAGAGGGCAACAGAGGATGAGATGGTTGGATGGCATCACCGATGCAATGGACATGAACTTGACCAAACTCCGAGAGATGGTGAGGGACATGAAAGCCTGGTGTGCTTCAGTCCATGGGATCATGAAGAGTTGGACACAACTTGGTGAATGAACAATAACAACAACAACAACAAACAACTAGGCTCAAATATATATTTATTAATCAAAATAAGAATGATTATAATTAACACATTTCTGCCAATGAGAAATAAGTTAGTTTATTCCTATAGCATAAAAATCTGTGCTTCGAGATTTGACAAACTCTTGGAAAACATTTTCTGCATCCTGCAGGTTGTAGAAGTGTTTTCTCTGCAAAATGTTGTCAAGATGCTTGAAGAAGTGGTTGTCAGTTGGCGAGAGGTCAGGTGAATATGGCAGATGAGACAAAACTTTGTAGCCCAATTCGTTCAACTTTTGAAGCATTGGTTGGGCAACATGCAGTTAGTTGGGTGTAGTCATGGAGAAGAATTGGGCCCTTTCTGTTGACCAGTGTAGGCTGCTGGCACTGCAGTTTTTGGTGCATCTTGTTGATTTGCTGAGCATACTTCTCAGATGTAATGGTTTTGCTGGGATTCAGAAAGTTGTAGTGGATCAGATGGGCAGCAGACCACCAAATAGTGACAGTGACCTTTTTTTGGGTGCAAGTTTGGCTTTAGGAAGTAATTTGGAACTTCTTCTAGGACCAGCCACTTCAGCTTGTCGTCACCAGTTGTCATACAAAATCCACTTTCCATCACAGGTCACAATCCAATAGAGAAATGGTTCGTTATTGTTGCATAGAATAAGAGACAACAACACTTCAAAACAACGATGTTTTTGATTTGCATTCAGCTCATGAGGCACCCACTTGTTAAGCTTTTTCACCTTTCCAATTTGCTTCAAGCACTGAATGACTGTAGAACGGTCAACGTTGAGTTCTTCAGCAACTTCTCATGCAGTTGTAAGAGGATCAGCTTCGATGATGGTTCTCAATTGTCAACTTCCGACGGCTGGCCACGCACTCCTCATTTTCAAGGCCCTCATCTCCTCTGTAAAACGTCTTGAACTACCACTGCTCTGTACATTTGTTAGCAGTTCCTGGGCCAAATGGATTGTTGATGCTGCAAGTTGTCTCTGCTGCTTTATGACCCATTTTGAACTTAAATAAGAAAATCCCTCAAATTTGCTTTTTGTCTAGCATAATTTCCATAGTCTAAAATAAATATAACAGTCTAATATAAATATAAATAATAAGTCATTAGCAAAAAAAATCATAAATTGAGAAATGCTCATTAAAATGATATATAACATAACCACATTTATTTAAGAATGTATTTCTATATCAAAGGCAAATTTCAACAATGAGAAAACTGCAATTACTATTGCACCAACCTAATATTTCATGAGCATCTCTAACTCAGTATGTTTCAAACTGAACTCATTATACTACCTCCCTCCAATCAAACCTGTATTCCAGTCATCTAGTTATTTAATCTGAATTCTGGGAGTTACTCTAAGATCTTTTCTTTCCCTCAATGATCATGTTGAGAATTCTAGATGTTTTCCAAAATCCGTTTTTCATTCTTTGTGGGCATGCAGCTAGACTACATTTCTCAAACTTCAGTAAGATATGGCCATGGTACTAAGTACTAGTGAGTGGAATGTGTGTGGAAGTGTTGTGAACCATTTCTTGGCCAAAGTATTTCAAATGAGGATGTGCCGCCTTCACATTCTCCCTCCCCTTTTGCTGACTATCATGAAGATTCTAATGGATATTTGAATCAGAAGATGGAAGGAGACTGGATTCTGGAATCATCAAATGAAGGAGAGTCTCCAGCTGACAAGGAACATCTTTCTTGGAGAGTAAACAAGAAATAAACTTTTATATTGTTTATACCATTGTATATATTTAGGTGTATTTTTTACTGCAGCTTAGCCTACCTTACTAGTACAATGCTGTTCCTAAGTTCATCAGTTCTATCTTATAGATAGGTATCAAATTTTTCCCATCACCTCCAGGCCAGCTGTCCTTTCTTTTATCTGTGTTCTCACCCTCCTTCAGCTGAGACTCTACAATAGTCCTAAATTAGTTTCCTGGCCTGCCTTTGGTCTTGCTTCTCGGCAAAGCATTATCTCAAACTCCCAATAATTACCTATTAAATGGGAATACATACCTGGCTTGAAAACTGTTCAATGGTCCTTATCATCTATATTAAAAATTGTATGCCCTTGGCTCAGCACTGAAGGCTCTTCAGAGTCCCCTGCCTTTTCTGGTCAAATCTCTTGCCTCATTACCACCCAGTACTCTGGTATGTATAGTCATTGATCTGCTTTCATTTCCAAGAAGATGTTCCATGTTGCTCCTTCTCTCCAGAAGGCCCTTCTTTTCTCCATTCAATCCTTTAGTTGAAAGGGCAGTTCATAGAATATCTCACTGCTCCTGCTCTCAAGGGGGAGGAGTATTGCTATTGTCACTCAGGTCTTTTTTATTTTTTTGGCTGTGTGTTGAGCATTGTAGGATCTTAGTTCCCCAACGGGGGATTGAACCTGCACCCTCAGCAGTGAAAGAGCAGCATCCCAACCACTGGACCACCAGGGAATTCCATGTCACTCAGGTCTTTTTGGGCTCCTCCAAACTGAAACTCCATTCACTTAAAATGATTAGTGAATAGTGAAAGTTGTATAAAGGATTTCAAAGGGGACTTACAGGAGAGAAGCTTTAGTTCACAACACACAGCAGTATTGAAATGGTCTCCACTCAACACTTTGATTCTTCCTCTAAATCTTTCTTCAGGCACTCCAGCAGTTAGGGGCCTCATCTCCTTGATCCTTCCCCCAGGAAACTCCCAAACATGTTCTTATTTAATAGACTGTGACCCTCTCTCATTTCTGATGAAACTTCAGCAATCTGAGAATTATTTCTACCCCATAGTGAGCTTATGAAACCTTTTTAAATAAAACTGTTCTTTCCCTACAAAAATGTTCATATACCACCTGCTAATAAAATGAAATGTTTTCTCACATAATTCATATCTGTTGTTCAAGTATGCAAACTGAGACATGTTCAGAGAATGAGACTTTAGTGGGAGTAATAGAAATAGAACACTGTTGGGACACTTGTTGTTCTTCCTTTCAGGAACACTGAGAGTAGCCCTATAAATTTTTCACTCTTTTTCTTTCAATACTGCACCTACATCTATGATTTCTATTACTACCATGCCATTATTAGCAAATGACAACATTTAATGAGCTCTCATAGGGTGCTAGGCATTTTTCTAAGATATTTACATCTTATAATTTTATTGATTTTGTTTAGTCTTTCTTTAGTCTTAACATATATTTGTGGGGAAATGGATAAGATGGTAAATTAAACTGAAAACTCTCCTATAATGTAATAGTTAGAAAATACAGAAATAGTTAGAAAATACAACTATTATGAAAATTGTTAGAGTCATAGCTGAGCTTGCAAGAGAGTAGGAAACCTTTAGGGGTCAAAAATGAAAGGAAAAAGGAAAACTGGCAGGCAGGCACTATGAAGTATATAGTATATAACTCTACAGGATAACTTATGTGATCTCCTAGAAATTGTCAGCAAGATTCTGTCCCAGTCATCCACCGTGGAATGTACTCTTCATTAGCCTTCTTCTGTTTCTTGTCTCCCCTCTCTCTTCCTGGAGCTTCCTAGAGTCAGTTCTCAAATAAGCTGCTGCTGCTAAGTCACTTCAGTCATGTGCGACTATGTGCGACCCCATAGACAGCAAACCACCAGGCTCCCCTGTCCCTGGGATTCTCCAGGCAAGAACACTGGAGTGGGTTGCCATTGCCTTCTTCGTCTCAAATAAACTACTTACACTCAAATCTTCTACTCAGGCTCTGCTTCTTAGGGAACCAAAACTAAGACTTTCACTCATCTGTTCATTTTCAGTATATTGTGTTATCTTGTACTTTAAATGTGCTCTAATCATAACTGCTCTAAATGTGCTCTAATCATAGTTTTTCCAGTGGTCATGTATGGATGTGGGAATTGGACTATAAAGAAAGCTGAGCACTGAAGAACTGATGCTTTTGAACTGTGGTGTTGGAGAAGACTCTTGAGAGTCCCTTGGACTGCAAGGAGATCCAACCAGTCCATCTTAAAGGAGATCAGTCCTGAATATCCATTGGAAAGACTGATGATGAAGCTGAAACTCCAATACTTTGGCCACTTGATGCGAAGAGCTGACTCACTTGAAAAGACCCTGATGCTTGGAAAGATTGAGGGCAGGAGGAGAAGGGGACAACAGAGGATGAGATGGTTGGATGGCATCACCGACTCAATGGACATGGCTTTGAGTGAACTCCGGAAATTGTTGATGGACAGGGAGGCCTGGCGTGCTGTGGTTCATGTGGTCACAAAGAGTCGTTCATGACTGACTGACTGAACTGAACTGAACTGAATCATAATTGCTATTATATTAATCTAATTATAGTCAAGATGATTGACTATTTGTCACAAAATTGACAAATAGCCTAAAAGATTTCTGTGAAGAATAACAACAACAACAATTCAAGCACAAATGAATAAAAAGAAAATTGAAGTGCTCTTTAAGAATTAAATGCGGGGAGTTCCCTGGTGGTCCAGAGGTTAGGACTCTGTGCTTCCACTGCAGGAGTAGGAGTTCAGTCCCTGGCTGAGGAACAAAGATACTGCATGCCCTGTGGTGCAGTCAAAGGAAAAAAAAATAATTCAATACAATGATAATTTAATCAGTTTCAGCCAAAGCCAACCCCTAAAATTCTCTGATAAACTATTGCAAATACAGGTTTACGTACATCCTATCTGATGATGAAGCATGACTTAGCCATATTGTGTGCCTTGAGATATTATCTACTGGTAGATAGCACGACAGGCCTCCCTGTCCATCACCAGCCCCCGGAGTTTACTCAAACTCACATCCATTGAGTCACTGATGCCATACAGCCATCTCATCCTCTGTTGTCCCCTTCTCCTCCTGACCCTAATCCCTGTCAGCATCAGAGTCTTTTCCAATGAGTCAACTCTTCGCATGAGGTGGCCAAAGTACTGGAGCTTCAGCTTTAGCATCATTCCTTCCAAAGAACAACCAGGACCTATCTCCTTCAGAATGGACTGGTTGGATCTCCTTCCAGTCCAAGGGACTCTCAAGAGTCTTCTCCAACACCACAGTTCAAAAGCATCCATTCTTCGACACTCAGCTTTCTTCACAGTCCAACTCTCACAACCATACATGACTACTGGAAAAACCACAGCCTTGACTAGACAGACCTTTGTTGGCAAAGTAATGTCTCTATTTTTTAATATGCTGTCTAACTTGGTCATAACTTTCCTTCCAAGGAGTAAGCATCTTTTAATTTCATGGCTGCAATCACCAACTGCAGTGATTTTGGAGCCCCCCAAAATTAAGTCTGATGCTGTTTCCTCTGTTTTCCCTTCTATTTCCCATGAAGTGATGAGACCAGATGCCATGATCTTCATTTTCTGAATGTTGAGCTTTAAGCCAACTTTTTTGCTCTCCTCTTTCACTTTCATCAAGAGGATTTTAGTTCCTCTTCACTTTCTGCCATAAGGGTGGTGTCATCTGCATATCTGTTATTGATATTTCTCCCGGCAATCTTGATTCCAGCTTGTGCTTCTTCCAGCCCAGCATTTCTCGTGAGTTACTCTGCATAAAAGTTAAACAAGCAGGGTGACAATATACAGCCTTGACGTACTCCTTTTCCTATTTGGAACACCAAAAAGATGTCCTTTTCATTATAGGGGACTGGAATGCAAAAGTACGAAGTCAAGAAACACCTGGAGTAACAGGTAAATTTGGCCTTGGAATACGGCATGAAGCAGGGCAAAGGCTAATAGAGTTTTGCCAAGAGAACACACTGATCATAGCAAACACCCTCTTCCAACAACACAAGAGAAGACTCTACACATGGACATCACCAGATGGTCAACACCAAAATCAGATTGATTATATTCTTTGCAGCCAAAGATGGAGAAGCTCTATACAGTCAGCAAAAACAAGACAGGGAGCAGACTGTGGGTCAGATCACGTACTCCTTATTGCCAAATTCAGACTTAAATTGAAGAAAGTAGGGAAAACCACTAGACCAGTCAGGTATGACCTAAATCAAATCCCTTATGATTATACAGTGGAAGTGAGAAATAGATTTAAGGGACTAGATCTGATAGATAGAGTGCCTGATGAACTATGGACAGAGATTTGGGACATTGTACAGGAGACAGGGATCAAGACCATCCCCATGGAAAAGAAAAAAGAATTATCAGAGTACAAATAAGAGCAACATTATTATTATTGCCAAAATATAAACTGAATGAAAAGACATGAATAAAATAATCAAAGAAATCTGTGATAGAAGTGAAAGATGAAGAATGTAAAAATATGAGAAGAAAGATTAAGAAGACGGATCCACGCTAAATTCCTAAAAATAAGACAGTGGTAATGAGGGGATAAAATTATGGAAAATAATATAATATTTCTAAGAACTGAAGAAAAATTATAATGTTCATATTGAAAGAAACCTTTCTGATGTCCAGCAAGACAAATTAGACATATTCTTATGAAATTTCAGAATGTCAAAGATGAAGAAAAGAACATAAAGTATTTTAGAGAGGAAAAAACATCTTAGCTACAAAAGAATCACAATAAAATTGTATACCTGTGGCAGATTCATGTTGATGTATGGCAAAACCAATACAATATTGTAAAGTAATTAACCTCCAATTAAAATAAATAAATTTATATTAAAAATTATATTAGTCAATTATCAGGAGGGAACACCACAATACTTTCACATTTCTAATGGAAAATTATTACTATTATTTTTAGCATTAAAAATTAGAATTGTATAAAATGCACATAGCACAAAATTTACTGTCTTAAAAACTTACCATTTTTAAGTGTACGGATTAGTGATGTTAAGTACATTCAAATTGTTATCCAACAAAATTCCAGAACTTTTTCATCTTGAAGCACTGAAACTCTACACCCATTAAACAATAACTCCCCATTCCCCCTACCTTAGCTCCTGGAAAAGACTGTTCTACTTTCTGTCTCTATGGATCCAACTCATCTAGGCACTGAATGTAAAAGGAATCATACAGCTTTGTCTTTTTAAAAAATATTTATTTGTTTGACTGTGTGGGGTCTTAGCTGAGGCACCTGAAGTCATTGCAGCGTATGGACTCCCTAGTTGTGGCATGCAGGCTTAGCTGCTGTGCAATCTCAGTTCCCCAACCAGGGATCAAACCCTCATCCCCTGCACTGCAAGGAGGATTCTTATCCACTGGACCACCAGGGAAGTCCCTAGCATTTATCTTTATGACTGACTTGTTTCACTTAATAAAATATCTTCAAGTTTCATCCACGTTGAAGCCTGCATCAGAATTTCCTTCCTTTTAAAAGCTAAATAATATTCCATTGTATGTAATACATATGACATTTTGTTTATTGATTTGTCCATTGATTAACAGTTGGGTTGCTTCCACCTTCTGGCTATTGTGAACAATGCTCTTATGAATTGGGTGAATAGAGAGACCTTGCTTTCAGTTCTTTTGGTGATATATCCAGAAGTGAAATTACTAGATCATGTGGCAGTTTTGTTTTTAACTTTTTGAGGAACCACCATACTGTTTTCCATGGTGGCTGCATCATTTTATTACGTTCCCACCAAAAGGGTACAAAGATTCCAATTTATCTACATCTTCACCAACAGTTGTTATTTTCTTTCTTTTTTTAATATTAGTCATTCTAACAGGTACATGTTTATTTCTCATTGTGGTTTTGATCTGCATTTCCCTATACATGCAGAGTACATCATGAGAAACGCTGGGCTAGAAGAAGCACAAGCTGGAATCAAGATTGCCAGGAGAAATATCAATAACCTCAGATATGCAGATGTCACCACCCTTATGGCAGAAAGTGAAGAGGAACTAAAAAGCCTCTTGATGAAAGTGAAAGAGGAGAGTGAAAAAGTTGGCTTAAAGCTCAACATTCAGAAAACGAAGATCATGGCATCTGGTCCCATCACTTCATGGGAAATAGATGGGGAAACAGTGTCAGACTTTATTTTGGGGGGCTTCAAAATCACTGCAGATGGTGATTGCAGCCATGAAATTAAAAGATGCTTACTCCTTGGAAGGAGGGTTATGACCAACCTAGATAGCATTTTCAAAAGCAGAGACATTACTTTGCCAACAAAGGTCCGTCTAGTCAAGGCTATGGTTTTTCCAGTAGTCATGTATGGATGTGAGAGTTGGACTGTGAAGAAAGCTGAATGTTGAAGAATGGATGCTTTTGAACTGTGGTATTGGAGAAGACTCTTGAGAGTCCCTTGGACTGCAAGAAGATCGAATTAGTCTATCCTAAAGGAAATCAGTCCTGAATATTCATTGGAAGGGCAGATGCTGAAGCTGAAAGTCCAATACTTTGGCCATGTGATGTGAAGAACTGACTCCTTGGAAAAGATCCTGATGCTGGGAAAGATTGAAGGCAGGAGGAGAAGGGGATGACAGAGGATGAGATGGTTGGATGGCATCACCGACTCGATGGACATGAGTTTGAGTAAACTCCGGGAGTTGGTGATGAACAGGGAAGCCTGGCGTGCTGCAGTCCATGAGGTCGTAAAGAGTTGGACATGACTGAGCGACTGAACTGAACTGAACTGAACCACTAAAGTATCAATAAGTGAAATTTTAGTTGCATTATAAAATTAAAATGGCAATCAATAGAGAAATCAAACCTAAAATAATGTTACAAAATGTTGAAAGGGAGAGCAAATTGTGTGCTAAAATTTCCCATCTTCAATATTGAAAAGTCACTGCTAATAAGTTGTTTGGTTAAAATATAGAGATATAAATGCATAATTTATAATTTATAATAGTGTCTTTCAAAGTTCATCCCATAAACTACTTGAGTCAAAATTACCCACTGTAGTTTTAAAAAATTCAGATTCCTTGGCTATACCCCATATGTTTTTGGAGTGATGCCCAGTAATTTGCTTTCTAAGCAAGCAGCAAGCTTTTCAGGTAATTCTTATGTACACAGAAATTTGAGAACCACTAATTTATAGTAATGGAAGTAACCACCAGAAAAATTAAATATAAAAACTGCCTGTTACAATGGAAATTAGGATTAGAGGTGGAACAAAGGTGGGAAGGAGAAGCATTTTAGGCTTTCCTTTTATTTACCTCTGTATGGTTTAATTTTTTTCCCCACATGTAAATATTATATTTATAATTTTAAAAAGTGAGGCAGAATGGGAGTCGTTACTGAACCCTTTCATCCTCAGATTATTAGGAGACGAGAACCGCTTGAGGAGGACCCAATATACCTTGTTCAGTACTAACTCTGAGTCATCTGTGGAATCTGGGTGCTCCCTACTATTAACAGTAACAATATTTGTAACCTCTTACTTATCTCTTAGTTATGTATGTAATGTCTGAGATGGCATCTACATACAGTTCATTGCTTAAAAGAGAGAGGAAGGGAGACGGGTAGTTATAAAATTATCTTCAATATACACTGAGTGTAGAGGCTGGGATAAAATAATTTTGTACTGATTCCATAAAGTCCTAAGAGTCCACAGAAAGTTAACTCTGCCCTTTTTCTCCTCCCCCAAGTCCCTTCAGATTCACCCAGTCCTGTTTATCTCTGGAGAAGATGTTTAATTTCCTTCTGTTGTTGAGAGCAAAACACAAGAGAAACACAGTTGTTTTTTTCCCTAATATTGACCTCGCCTCATCTTGTGATTTCTGTATCTTACCTCACTAGTACAGTTTCTGCCTCTTTACTCTATTTTGCTAAAGTTACCATCCAGTTCTACACTGTAGCAATAAAAGGTGCCATGCATTGAGTGTTGATTCTATGCCAGGAGCTGTTCCAGATGCTTTACAAGCATTATTGCCCTTAATCCTCAGATCAGACTTATTTAGTAAAGGCATTAGTTTCATCTTATAGATGAGATAAGTGGGTCTTAGAGAGATTTAGTGACTTGCACAAAATGAAACAGAGAGAAAGTGGCAGATTGATTGAAATTCAAGTTGATCTGTCAACAGAGACCAAGTTCTTAATTCAACAACATCCTGTCTCCCTAATTAGTCCCTATTTGACTGCCATACTTTTAGTCATTCCCATATCTTTTATTCCAACTCAGATTTTATCTCATAGAGGTATATGTAGCTCAAGACTAGCATCGTTCTGGGACTTGAGATGCTCACATGAAGGCATTAGATTTCTTTTATTAAAGTGAAAGAGTAGGACTCCTTCTTTCTCCCTTACCCCAAATGGAGTTATAGGCTCACACTTCAGCAAATACTCCAAATTTCAAGGGATATGGTCTAGGGAGGTAGTTTGAGCATTCGTTTTGGATTCAGACACACTTCAATTCACCATTTATTAGTTCTGTGATCCTACACAAATAGCATGAACTACCTGAGCTCCTTGCACCTCATGGAAAAGTAGACAATACAGTTATGTTTAACTTAAGGAATTATTGTGAGGTAAATTTGTGTAAAGCTCCTAGCATGATGCATGCCAAATGGTAGCTGTTGCTTTTGTTAGAATGATTGTCTTTCATCATCATCATCAAATTTACTGTTGCTAGCTCAGCAGCAATATTGTTTTTCTTCTATAATAGCTTTAAAAGATATAATTCACACACTGTACAATTTACCCATTCAATTTTTTTGTATTTTACATTATTAATATTTTTAAACTGTGGTAAAGGTATACTTATAAAAATGTTACATTTTCATCATTTCTGAGTGTACAGATTCAGTAGTATTAGTTATGTTTATGTTTTGCAACCTTCACTACTATTTCCAAAATTTTTTATCACTCCAAACAGAAACTCTGAAATCAGAAAGCAATAACTCTCTGTTCTCACCTTCTCCCACCCCCTGTTAACCTTTAATATACTTTCTCCTTCTATGAATTTGATTTCTAGATAACTCAAATAAGTGGAATCATGCAATATTTGTCTTTTTGTGGCTGACTTATTTCACTTAGCATAATGTTTTCAAGGTTCATCAGTGTGGTAGCATATGCCAGTACCACATCCTCTCTCTTTTTTTTCCATTGAAGTATAGTTGATTTACAATGTTGTGTTAATTTCTGGTGTACAGCGAAGTGATTCATTTATATGTATACATAGTCTGTATTCTTTTTCAGATTCTTTTCCATGATAGGTTATTACAAAGTACTGAATATGGCTTTCTGTGCTATACAGTAGGATTTTGTTGTTTATCTGGTTTATGTGTAGTAGTATATATCTGTTAATTCCAAGTACTTTATTCCTTTTAAAGGCTGTATAAGAGTCCACTGTATGATTATAGTACATTTTGCTTATTCATTCATCTGTTGATAGACATTTAGGTTATTTTACCTTTTGGCTATTGTTGTTAATGCTGCAATGAACATTATCGTTTAAGTATCTCTTTGAGCCTCTGCTTTCAATTTCTTTGGGTAAATATACTTAGGAGTGGAATTGCTGGGTCATATGATAATTCTATGTTTAACTTTTGAGGAACCACCAAACTGCTTTCCCATAGCATCTGCACCATTTTACACTTCCACCAGCAATGCACAAGGGTTCTAATTTCTCCATTTCTTTTCACACACTTGTTACTTTATTGTTTTTTTTTTTAAATTATAGCCATCACCATGGGTGTGAAGTGGCTCAGCAGTAACTTTGTCATCCAAGATCCCCCATGAATGTGATATTTGACTAAGACAATAGGTAATGAAGTTGGACTACACTTTTGTATACTGTACTCAATACTTAGCCCAGAAGGGACTGTTGGCAGAATTTTGCTATAATCTCTAGACAAAAAAGACAGCCTTCCCATGTCTACAGGATTCTTGGAGAGTAATTTCATTGCCAAGAAGTTGCATTAATTTGTAAGGCTTTTGGTAGGTTACAGGTATTTGCAGGCAAACAATCACAACAGACAACTAAACAAGCTTTACAGATGAGGTCCAGTGTAGTAACAAACTAAACAATCAAATTTTAAAAGTTTACTTAAGATACTAGTTAGAGTTTTGTAAAATTGGCAACTAAAACATGATTCCTGTAGAGACAAGCATATGATAATAGTGGCTGGAAGAACAACTGAAACAACATCAAAATGATCCACTACATACTTAATAGAGTTTCAAAATCTAGCAAAAACATTTAAAGTATGTTCATGTGATATCAGGTGGAACATGAGTTTTCTTTTATTTTCTTTTACCTTTAGATATTATCCTCTGTAATGCTGAGAGTACATGCTGCTCTGGGTGGATATATTGGGTTGACGTCATGTCAAATCAATGTTTATCTGCCCTTTGGCACAGAGAAAGTGGAAAAGAGTATTTCAGGGTGAACTTGAGCTGAAACAAAGGATAGGTCCCATGGCCATAAAAGTGGGACATTTTCTTGTCTCCCACTATGGCATGAACTGAGGGCACTCTTCCCTAGTGATTTCTAGCAACACTGGCAAAATATGTGCTTTTGTGAATTTAGGTTTTCTTCTTTTTTTTTTTTGCTACTGCTGGACATGCACACAAAAGCTGACACACACACAGAGCTAATGTCTGCAATACTATGTAAAGCCTTGTGAGTGAACTTATCTGACCCAATGCAAGGAAATGTTTGCAGCAACTTTGCATGGAGCTACTCTCTTGATTTGGGAGGTGGTACAGACTAGTTTTTTGAGCACCAACTTAGGACCTAGGAAACCTGACTTTACCGCTGAGCTGTATGCCTCTGAACACAACTATGGTTTTCTTTGAGTCTCAGTTTTCTGATCTGCAATACAAAAATCATGACATCTACCTCAATATGATTGTGAGAATTTTATGAGTAAGTATCCATGATGTGCTTAATATTATGCCTCAAAGATCTCCTAAGTGCTCAATAACAATAAAATAACTAATGTTTTTGATCTTTTTATAATGGCTCAATAAACAGTACCTATTATTATAATTTTATATGTGGGGGAAATACTTGTCAAATATCTTGTTAGTAGATACACACTGTGATAAGTATAAAACAGTAATAGCTATAATGATAATAAAATCTAGTTATGGTAACCTTAAAACAATAATTTACTACTATGAAGGGACTGGAAAGGAAGAAATGTTTCACTCTAAAATGATGATGAGCCACCCAAAGATGGAATGAATCAACCTTGGAATCCAAGTATTCTCTGGAATGCTTTTAAGTATAGGCAATGACCAGTTGGTGGGAACATTGCAGGAGATAAATAACTTCTGAATTCTCTTCCAGCTCTGAGAGCCAATACTTCATTCTCATTTCCACTAATCCCTTGATATCAACAATGGCTTCCCCATCATTCATCAACAGAACAGAAGGTTCAGAAAACTTCACCCCAAACCTTCCTTTAGAATAGCTGCAGAAAGAACTAGACTCAATTTTGTTCTAATTGGTGGAGAACAGAGTCCCTTGGGCTCCCTGAATGTCAGGTATAACTTGATCTGTTTCCTTTCTATTGAAAATGGGTTGTGTTTACTTCCTTTTCTAAGCTGAGGTTTCTCAACCCTCGATAGGTGGATGAAATATAGTTCTACTGCTAAGGAAATGAAGCAAAAACACCCACACGATAATCATTCCTCTTTTTCTATCCTGGGTGAAATAAGCCAAGAGACAAATAGCAAAATATCAAGCTGAAAATCTTTCAAGGATAAGCAATCTTGGGGGCTGTGTTGTCCTTCCTAATTTTGCCACAGACAGAATGGCTGATGTAATAATAATTTGCAGTTAGATTAAGAAGTGCAGAGATGCATCAAAATATTAGCACAAAGCTAATTAACTTTTAGGAGCTTTATGGTTTCAGAGGAATGTATAATTTTCGTTTTCATCGTAAGCAAAAAATTAGTTATTGCTTTGGCTAACTTATTCCGATATTTCTTTTTTTCCCCTTATTAGAACAAATATTTTTAGAACATTGTAGTTTCTGCTTATTGAATTACTTTCTCTTACATGTAAATCAGTGAAATTAGCACACTCCCTCATACCATACACAAAATAAACTCCAAATGGCTTTTAAACTTAAATATAAGACATGACACCATAAAACGCCTAGAAGAAAGCATAGGTAAAACATTCTCTGACATAAATCGTAGCACTGGTTTCTTAGGCCAGTCTCCCAAGGCAATAGAAATAAAAGCAAAAATAAGCAAATAGTACCTAGTCAAACTTATAAGCTTTTGCACAGCAAAGGAAACCATAAACAAAATAAAAGGACAACTTACAGAATGGGGGAAAATATTTTCAAATGATGCAACTGACAAGAGCTTAATTTCCAAAATATACAAACAGCTCATACAACTCAGTAGTAACAAAATACAAAACAAAGCAAAAATCAACCCAATCAAAAAATGGGCAGGAGACCTACATAGATGTTTCTCCAAAGAAGATATACAAATGGCCAACAGACACAGGAAAAGATGCTCAACATCACTAATTATTAGAGAAATGCAAATCAAAACTACAATGAGGTATTACCTCACACCAGTTAGAATCAGTTCAGTTCAGTTGTTCAATCATGTCCGACTCTTTGTGACCCCATGGACTGCAGCACACCAGGCCTCCCTGCCCATCACCAACTCCCGGAGTTTACTCAAACTCATGTCCATTGAGTCAATGATGCCATCCAATTATCTCTTCTTCTGCTGTCCCCTTCTCCTCCCGCCTTCAATCTTTCCCAGCATCAGGATCTTTTCAAATGAGTCAGTTCTTCATATCAGGTGGCCAAAGTATTGGAGTTTCATCTTCAGCATCAGTCCTTCCAATGAATATTAAGGACTGGCCATCATCAAAAAGTCTTACTGCTGCTGTTTAGTCACTAAATTGTGTCTGAATCTTGCAACCCCATGGACTATAGGCCGCCAGGCTCCTCTGTCCATGGGATTCCCCAGGCAAGAATACTGAAGTGGGTTGCCATTTCCTCCTCCAAGAGATTGTCCCTCTCCAGGGATCAAACCCATGTCTCCTGCATTGGCAGGTGGATTCTTTATCATTGAACCACCAGAGAACCCCCTCAAGAAGTTTTCAAATAACAAATTCTGGAGAGGATGTGGAGAGAAGAACCCTCCTACACTGTGGTTGGGAATGTAAATTCATATAGCCACTATGGAGAACAGTATAGAGGTGCCTTAAAAAACTAAAAATAGAACTACTTATATGATACAACAATCTCATTCCTGGCTGTGTATCCAGAGAAAACCATAAGTCAAAAAAGATTCGTGCATGCAGTGTTCATAGAAGCACTATTCACAGTAGCCAAGACATGGAAGCAAGCTGAATGTTCATTGACAGATGAATGGATAACGAAGATGTGGCATATATAGACAATAGAATACTACTCAGTCATAAAAAGAATGAAATAATGCCATTTGCAGAAACATGAATGGACCTAGAGATTGTTAGAGTGAGTGAAGTCAGTCAGACAAAGACAAATATATGATATTGCTTACATGTGGAATCTAAAATATGATACAAATGAACTTATTTATAGAACAGAAACAGTCTTACATCATGGAAAACAAGCTTATGGTTACCAAAGGGGAAAGGGGTAGAGAGGGGAATAAATTAGCAGTTTAGGGTTTGCAGATATAAACTACTATATATAAAATAGATAAATAGCAATGTCCTATTGTATAGAACAGGAAACTATATTCAATATCTTGTAATAAACTATAATGGAAAAAATATGAAAAATACACACACACACACACACACATATATGTGTTGGTTATATGCCAGAAACTAATACAACAGTGTAAATCAATATACTTCAATTTAAAAAAAAATTATAAAAGAAGTAGGGCTTGAGGGTTTTTCTTGAAAGGTTGGAAAATTTTGATTTAGGTGGAAAGGGAAAGCAATGATAGAAAAATGAGTAAAAACCCATAGATATAAATGGATATAGCTATTCTTGGTAGTTGCCAGATTAGAGAAGTCAGAATGTCTTGGTAGGAAGCAATGTTAAGTCATTAATTCTAGACTTGATTCTAGAGGCTTAATTACCAAATGTCGACTACAGTTCTGACTTCACATGTTCTTTCTGTTTAAGTGTCCACCATCTCTAATTGAAATCAATGTTCAGAGTCTTAATTTCATTCCCAGAAAAGAATTTGACTGTGGTCAAATCATCTGTGGTCTAATCATCTGTGGCCAGGGGTGTGAGTAATGAGGCATATTAAGTTGAAGAAGTTAAGAAGTAAGGCAATGATTAGCAAAGTAGACATCATTTTGCTTATATATGTGGGTTGGGGGCTGAGGCAGGACAGCATAAGCTATGAACAATTTGCACAGAGACTTTGTCTATTCAGGGCTTCCCTGGTAGCTCAGACGGTAAAGCGTCTGCCTACAATGCGAGAGACCAGGGTTCGATCCCTGAGTCGGGAAGATCCCCTGGAGAAGGAAATGGCAACCCACTCCAGTACCCTTGCCCGGAAAATCCCATGGACGGAGGAGCCTGGTAGGCTACAGTCCATGGGGTTGCAAAGAGTTGGACACAACTGAGCGATTTCACTTCACTTTGTCTATTCATTGTGGTCCCAGTGTTTGGCACATAGTGTCACCTAAACAAATGTTCACTACATTGAACAAACACTCAAAAAGAAGGATTATATTTAGAAATTATCCATCTCCTTACTCAACTTTATGACATATATGCACAGACGAGCCTCTCCATTGGTGTCACACACAAAACAATGTCACTTAAACTGCTTGAGTGAACAAGAAAGCCCAGGCCAGGTCTACAAGTGCTTTTCAATTACTTTCTTCAAAGAAGTGGTGCATATAGTTTTTAAGTTTCAGCTTTCAAACTCTTTGTAAAGTGTAGTCGTACAAATGTATCCACAGTCAAGATTTTCTATATCATTGCATTAAGACTTAAGAAGAGTCTCATTTGCTTAAGCATAAAATCATTCAGTTTAACCATTTCTTAATCTGTAAAGTTTTTACTCTTCTGACAATTTGCCTATTATAGAAATAGTTTATGTACTGGTTAAGAAAAGTCCATTTAGAAGATCAAATAGCAGATGTCAAGACATCAGGCATAATGTTTTAAAAAATACAATAAATAAATATTTTTATTTATAAAAGTTTTCCCTATTTTTCTTTAATTGGAGAAGGAAATGGCAACCCACTCCAGTACTCTTGCCTGGAAAACCCCATGGACGGAGGAGCCTGGTAGGCTAAAGTCCATGTGGTTGCAAAGACTCATACACGACTAAGCGACTTCACTTTTCTCCCTATTTTTCTTTAATAACTCCTTCAAATATATTCTAAATTAAAAGCAAGCAATTTTCAAATGGTTTAGTTTTGCTTCTGCTTATCTTAATTCTGTATCACTTTTTATTCTCCTTTATCTAATTATATGTCTATGAAGCTGTCACCCTTCTACAATGAAGCATATCTGAAGAGGTCTTTTGAATGATGGAGGCATGAAAATTTCAAAGGTCTTCATTAAAGTCAGCTAAAGGCAGGGGGAAAAAACTATGGGCCATGATCCTCAAAGCTCAACTGGTCTCATGTATTCTAAACTTAATTTACATCCCATGACTTCATCACTTTTTACTCTTTAAAAGTATCCTGTTCACAAACTCAGTCATCTTATTAAGATCTGGAAAACATTTTTCCTACTTAGCTGCACTCCTTAAACACTTTCTTTTTGTCTATAAAAACTAGCACCACCTCAGTCCTAAAAAGGAAAATTAATTTCTAAGGAAGATTTCAGTGGCAAATTCGACCACTTTAAGTATTATGTTACCAATATTTTAAACTTTTTTTTTCATTTAAATTGCATTCTGAATCATTTAAGGGCCTAAATTACTAAGGAGAACAACAGTATAGCATGCTTTTTTCCAGAATACGTTTTGTACTTGTCGGGCCTTGTGATATTATATGTATATGGAAACCCTTAATTCACTGTTTATTAGCCAGGCTGTCATTGACAGTCTTTTGGCCAGGCTGTCATTCTCTGTCCTTGTTCCCAATGGTCTTTGGTGAGTGACTTAATTGAAAGTCTGCCCTTGTATGTACTCTGCCCTTCATGCGTACTGATAGGAGCATTCTGGAATGAACCAAATGCACTATCTTATGGCAGGTCTGCAACTTTTTTCCTCTCTTCATAGCTTTACAGAGATAAAGCAACTAATATTTTGAGTGACCTTCTGTGCTTACAGTTCCCATCTGTTGTGGCCTGAAATTACCATCTAAGTTCTTGCCGTGTCAGCAGGGTGCCCCCTTGATCTGTCAACCAAGCACGAGCAGTTACACAAATAGCACACAATTTCAAAGGCAGACAGGCTGGTAGAATCAGGCTCCATTTGCCCATTCTTTTACCATGTTATAAAACTAAGCTGTTCCCGTCTACTGCTCACAGACAGAGGTCTTTTTAAAATTCTAGCAAACCTGATCCCAGGCACTTACCAACAAAGTCTTAGTCTTGTTAACTGATACTGGTAATGAAGAGCATCTGAAACCAAGCTTCTTATGATCAATAAGTATTTCCACTTTCAGATCAAGTTCTTTTATTTTTCAATTGATTTTTTTCCTGATTATAATCATGACATTTGTGTATTATGCAAAGTTTGGAAAATACATAAAAGGATAGAGAAGGAATTAGCATTACTCTAAAGCCAATACCTGCAGATAACTAGTTACTAATATTTTACCAATATTATCTTCCAAACTTGAGATTTGATGCTATACATAATTTTTATAACATTATATCATAAACATATTCATTTAAATGAATATTTTAAAGCATTGTTTTAATGAATGCATATCAGCCCATTATCTGAACACACTAATTTTTTTAGTATGCTATTTTATATATTCATTCACTCAATATCGGACATTGTACATTTAGATTTCCAATTATTCAGAATGATAAATAACCCTGTCAAAATATTCATTAGTCTCTCTAATTAATTCCTTAGGATAGGTACTCATGTCCATCTTTTAAGTTCTTAACAGTCTCTCAGATTGCTTTCCAATAAAACTGTAATACTCCCACCTATATGCTAATTTTATAGGTGAAAAATTGTATCTTACTATTCCATTTTCTTCTAATTAAAATTTGGCTAGTATAGAGAGCATTCTGGATGCAAATCAAGAAGAAAAGAGTAGAATAAGTGGTGACTTTGACTCTTACATTGGTCCAACTATGGACCATGATTTCCACTGCCATCTTCTCTGAGTTCTTGTTTTGTGGCCAAGGAGCTGCAAACAGAGACCTTTCTGTAAGAAGACTTCTTGTAATAAAACCACAATTCACATTTTATTAGCATTCTTCAGCTTATTATCCCTTCACATCTATCATAGATTCTCAAAAAACCCTTCTAAGGATGATGTTCTTATGGAGATTCATGCTCCTGGGTTGCTGGGTCCTCCATTTCCCTAGCCTCTCAGACCATGGAAGTATTCTAGGCTGGAAGTAATAGATTAGGGGCTTGATGGTAATCATCAAAAAGTCTACAAACAATAAAGAGTGGGGAGGGTGTGGAGAAAAGAGAACCCCCCACACTGTTGGTGGGAATGCAAATTGGTACAGCCACTATGGAGAACAGTATGGAGGTCCCTTAAAAAACTACAAATAGAACTACTATATGACCCAGCAATCGCACTCCTGGGCATATATCCAGAGAATACCATAAGTTGAAAAGATACATGCACCTCAATGTTCATTGCAGCACTACTCACAATAGCCAGAACATGGAAGCAACCTAAATGTCCATCAAAAGAAGAACAGATAAAGAAGACGTGGTACATATAGAGAACAGAATATTAGCCATAAAAAGGAACAAAATAATGCCATTTGCAGCAATGTGGATGGACCTAGAGATTCTCATGTTGAATGCAGTCAGAGAAAGACAAATATCATATGATATCACTTATATGTGGAATCTAAAATATGATACACATAAACCTATTTACAAAACATAAATAGATTCACAGACACAGAAAACAAACATACAGTTACCAAAGGGTGGGGGGATGGGATAAATTAAAAGTTTGGGGTCAACATGTAAACTACTATATATAAAATACATATAAAACAAGGACTTATTGTATAGTACAGGGAGCTATATTCAATATCTTGTAATAACCTATAATGGAAGAGAACTAAAAATAATATACATATATAAAAGAATATGTATATATATACATATATATACATATGTATACACACATATACATATATATATACACACACATATACATACATACACATACATTTACATATACACACATATATACATACATACATATACATATATACATACATATACATAAATACATATATATACATACATATACATACATACATTATATATATAATATGTGTATATATATGTGTATATATATTTCTAAATCACTTTACTATGCACCTGGGACTAACTAACAGCATTGCAAATCAACTATATTTTAATAAAAAAATTTTTTTAAGATAATATTTGGTGTAATGTATTCTGTATCATGTGACATGGTAACTAAGTGGCATATATCTAAAAGACAAGATCCAAGATTATGAAAAGCCTAGGGAGCATGTCATATGAAGAATATTTGGGATTTCCCCTTGTGGCTCAGTGGTAAATAATTTACCTGCCAAAGCAGCAAACACAGGTTCATTTCCTGACCTGGGAAAAACCCACGACTCCGAGCAACTACACTCACATGCCACAATTACTGAGCCTGTGCTCTCGAGCCCTGGAACAGCAACTACTGAGCCCATGTGCCCTAGAGCTTGTGCTCTGCAACAAGAGAAGCCACCACAATGAGAAGTCCTCGCACTGCAACTGGAGAGTAGCTCCCCCTCACCACAACTAGAGAAAGTCTGTGAGGCAATGAAGACCCAACACAGTGAAAAATAAATAAATAAAATATTTTTTAAAAAATGAGTGAGTGAAGTCACTCAGTTGTGTCCGACTCTTTGCGACCCCATGGACTGTAGCCTACCAGGCTCCTCTGCCCATGGGATTTTCCAGGCAATAGTCCTGGAGTGGATTGCTATTTCCTTCCCCAGGGGATCTTCCCAACCCAGTGATTGAACCCGGGTCTCCTGCATTGTAGACAGGCGCTTTACCATCTGAGCCACCAGGGAAGTCCCTTTTAAAAATAGTTGGAAGTAATTGGGAGATTCAGCATGGAGAAAAGATGACAAAGGGGAAATATAGTATCTTCACATATAAGTTTTAAAATGTACAATTTATCAGTCTTCTACTGCGAGGAACTGGATCTGGGCTTCCCTGGTGGCTCAATGGTAAAGAATCTGCCTGTCAATGCCAAAGTCGCAAGTCTGATCCCTGGGTCAGAAAGATCCTCTGGAGAAGGAAATGGTAACTCACTCCAGTATTCTTGCTTGGAAAATCCCATGTAGCCTGTCGGGCTACAGACCTTGTGGTCGCAAGAATCAGACATGACTGGGAGACTAAACAACAAGAACAACGCTATGAGGAACTGAACCTGTTCCTGGTACTCAATGTGAAATATCTGTAATTGTCTTAACAACTTTGCAAGATGACCTTCTCACTCCAGTTTGGATATGAGATAAATAAGGTCAGCTAGGTAGTAAGAGAAAGAGATAGAACTTGAACCCATGGCTGTTCCACTAAATGCTATTTTTTACTATCACATCATATGGAAAAACAGTTTAACTTATTCCACTGTATTTTGGGGGATGGAACTTTAATCAATGGTGGAAGTCATAGGAAGATGATTTTAATGCATCTAAGGAAGAACTTTATAGTATTAACAGTGATTCAACCATGAATTTGGGAATCTTGAGTGAGGGTCTCTGAAAGTATTTTGGCAGAGAACCATAAGCTGTTGGAGGAAAGACTTTTGTATCTAGTTTGTGGGTTGGATTAGATGACCCTAAGATTCCTTCCAACTCCATGTAGTTGTGTGTAGTTTTAGTTTGCTTATTTTCAAAGCTGTATAGTATTTCTTTGTGTGAATATACCCCATTGTGTGAATGTATTTATCTATTATACTGATGATGGACATTAAGATTTTTTCTAGTTGAAGTTATTAAGACTAATGTTGTTGCAAGTGTAATTTTATCTCTTTTTAAATTAATTTTATTGTGCTAAAGTAGACATAAAATTTACCATTTTAGCCATTTTAAGTGTATTTTCTTCACAATGTTGCACAAGTTTCATCATTATCGATTTCCAGAAATTTCTCATCATCCCAAAGAGAAAATCTGTACAGGCATGCCTTATTTTATTACACTTCTTTTTATTGTACTTTTCAGATACTGTTTTTTTTTGTTTGCTTTCATATATATATATATATATATATATATATTGAAGTTTTGTAGCAACCCTGCATCAAGCAAATCTATTGGTGCCATTTTCCCAATAGAATTATTTTTAAATTAAGCTATGTACATTTTTAGACATAATGCTATTGCACACTTAATAGACTACAGTTTAAACACAACCTTTATATGCACTTGAAAATAAAAAATTTGTGTGACTCACTTTATTATGATATTCTCTTTATTGGAAATAAACCCAGAATATGCTCTGAGGTATGCCTGTACTCATTAAACAAGAACTCTTCTCCTTCCTTCCTCCTCCCAACCTCTCATAACCTTTCTCTACTTTCTGTCTCTGTGCATTTGCCTAGTCTAGGTACCTCAGATAAGTGGAATCATATAATATTTGTCCTTTTGTGACTGGGTTCTTTCACTTAGGTCTTTTTAAAAGTTCATCCATGTGGTAGCATGTGTCACAACTCCATTCCTAAGCATTCTTATACACATATTTTGGTGAACACATATATTCTTTTCTATTGGGTTCCACCGAGAAATGGGATTGTTGGGTAATATGGTCCAACATTTTCCCGAGGCTATCACAATCTGCTTCACTTCTCCCAACACTTTTTTTCTCCTTATTCTTTTTCCTTGCCTTACATCCACAATCATCGCAATACTACTTCAGTATGAAAAAAGCTTCCCATTACTTTGTTTTTCTCTTCAATCTACTAGATCATTATTGTTGCCTTTGCTGTTTATATGTATATATGTGTGTGTGTGTGTATATATGTGGTGGTGGTGGTTTAGTCACTAAGTTATGTCTGACTCTTGTGACCCCATGGACAGAGGAGCCTGGCAGGCTACAGTCCATGGGATTCTCCAGGCAAGAATACTGGAGTAGGTTGCCATTTCCTTCTCCGGGGGATCTTCCTGACCCAGGAATTGAACTGGGGTATCCTGCTTTGTAGGTGGATTCTTTACCAACTGAGCTACAAGGGAAGCCCATATATATAACAAAAAAATAACACAATTAACATTATATACCCATTACCCAGCTCAAGAAATAAAATACTAGTAGTATCTTGGAGCTCCTCTCTAATCACATCCGCCCCCTTCTGCTCCTCCTAGCTCCTCCTCACAGAGATAACTACAATCCTGAATTTTGTGCTAATCATTCCCTTGCTTTTCTCTATATTTGGCCACCTATATATCCCTAACATATTGTTTAGTTTTGCCTATTTATGAACTAGGCAAGGGAGCTGGGGTATTTATAGTGTTGCACTTGTCAGTCATTACTTAAGGGCTGTCCCTAAAGGACATCAATTTCCAGGCCCTGCCGGCTCTGAAAACAGGCGACAGGAAGGCTCTGGCAGCCTGGAGGCAGTCCTCAGACCACAAGATGCAGGTGCTGGCTGTTGGGAGGGAAAGCACCCTGGGGGTCAGTGTGCTGCAAATTGTAAAAGAATGGAGTGGACTGAAGTGGAGTCTGCTCTGTCTGTTGACTGTGATAGCTACCTAAGTGAGCCTTCCTGCCTTGGTTTCTCTCCATACAACTCATTTTCCAGTCACAGTTATTCATTCAAAAACTCAACAAATACTTATTGAATACTTATGACATGCCAGGCATGGTCCTTGCCTGGTGAATCTTACAGTTTAGCAGGGCAGACAAATTCTAGACAAATAATTAAACTGGGATGCACTGTATGAAATAGGAAGTAAAATCACGATATTATGGGATCATATGTCCAGGAAAGCCTACCAGAATACTTCACTGGAGTCCTGAAGGAGTTGTCTAAACAAAAGAGGGAAGAGGGCAGGGTGGGAGGGTAAGGGATGAGGGTGGTGGGAAAGCATTCTAAGCAGAGCGGACTGCTGCTGTTGCTGCTGCTAAGTCACTTCAGTCGTGTCCGACTCTGTGCGACCCCAGAGATGGCAGCCCACCAGGCTTCCCTGTCCCTAGGATTCTCCAGGCAAGAACACTGGAGTGGGTTGCCATTTCCTTCTCCAGTGCATGGAAGTGAAAAGTGAAAGGGAAGTTGCTCAGTCGTGTCCAAATCTTAGCGACCCCATGGACTGCAGCCTACCAGGCTCCTCCGTCCATGGGATTTGACAGGCAAGAGTACTGGAGTGGGGTGCCATTGCCTTCTCAGAAGCAGAGGGGACATTTTGTGTCAAACTTCAGAAGTGAAAGAGAGCATTTCAAAGAACAGAAAGTACCAAGCTCAATTCCGTGGCTGTCTGGAGGAACATATCTCAGAAATTCTGTCACAAATAAAACTTATGAACTGGTTTGTGGCTAAAATGAGGTTTGAGAAACAACTGGGAAGTTTGAGCCTTCAGATCTAGATTAGGAAAACAGAACAGATTCCTCAGCTTGAGCAATGTTTCAGAAACTGCCTTGTCTGTTGAATTAGAAAAGGCATAATCAATGGAAGTAGCACTTTGTATTTATTGGCCTGATATTTATCTATATTTAAATCTATATATTTTAGCCAATACCTGATATGTGGCCTGTCTGAAAGCAGGAAAGGTGAATTACCAAATTAATTATTTAGGGCTCTGGTCACTATTCTAATCATTGCTTGATGTGAAACCAAAACGTCTTCCTCTGTTAGAGTCATCATTACCTATCATTGAATGCATTTGGATTTCAACATGAATGTATGCATTTCACATATTTTATGTGCCAAGTCAGGGAATGGAGCCTCATGTAAATTTTAATATACTAAATTTCATATCAAAGTCAATAGCCTTGCTTAGATTTCAAATGTGTATCTGTATGTGATCTCAGTAGCACCTCAAAGTGCCTCACTCCCTTGACCTACCGCCCAGTCAGTCTGGGCAGTTCCCAGCTCTGGGTAAACTTTCTTATCCATTTTCTCACCTTCTCAAAACTCCCAAGTATTGTTTGAGAAAGTCATGTAACCCTAATGATTAGTTACACTTGAAATGCCTTTGACATGATCTCCGGTAAAAGCTATTTAATTCCTTTGTTTGAGTCCTTTATTGCTTTCCTTATATTCATTTTTCCAATCCTACCCTTTCACTTTCTTCAAGCTCCTCCTTATTACTCTCCCATCATCTATCTCAGCTTCTCTGAAAAAAAAAAAAAACAAAAAACAAAACCTTTCCTCTTTTATTAAAGGAAAAATGTCACTTTCCTTTCCAAAAAAGTTAGCTTTTCTCTCCTCTTGAATACCAGAGTCCATCTTTTCTAGGACCCCAACTCTCTCACTTTTACCTGCAATTCTCACTTCCCATGGGCCCTTTTCTTTCAGCTCACAGATGTTCTCATTTTTTTATCCTTCCAAAGCATTTTCTCAATCTACAGAACTCCTGAGTGGCTATCGACCTCCCTTCACCTCCATAGTGATTACTGTAAGAATGATCTACATTCACTTTCTCTGTGTCCACTTCCAATTTACTTTTCAACGCACTTGAAACCCGTGTCACTCAAACCTGTTCCCCTTTGCTGTAGTGTTCCCCTATCAATGCCTCACTTCACCACTTGCTGCCTCTGTAGCCTAATTTCCTCTCATTCTTCAAACCATTTTCCTCCTCTGCTGACACAGCACATACCACAGTGGTTCTCAGCCTTGGCTGCACATTGGAACTACCTGGGAAACTTTTTTAAAAGTCCTAATCCCCCAGCTTGGAGAAGGCAGTGGCACCCCACTCCAGTACTCTTGCCTGGAAAATCCCATGGGCAGAGGAGCCTGGTGGGCTGCGGTCCGTGGGGTCGCTAAGAGTAGGACACGACTGAGCGACTTCACTTTCACTTTTCACTTTCATGCATTGGAGAAGGAAATGGCAACCCACTCCAGTGTTCTTGCCTGGAGAATCCCAGGGACGGGGGAGCCTGGTGGGCTGCCATCTATGGGGTTGCACAGAGTCGGACACGACCGAAACGACTTAGCAGCAGCAGCAGCAGCAATGCCCCAGCTGCACCTCAAAGCAATTACATTGAAAACTCTGAGAGTCTGACCCAGGTATTAGCAGTTTCCATATCTCCATTTCTGTTACCATTGTGCAGCCAGAGTTGAGATCCCTTGCACTGAGCCTTATCTTTGGCTTCTGTGTCAAAATCCTTTCCTAAAACTCCTGGCACAGAGGCAGGGTGATGTTGGAACCAGACAAATCTGGCTTTGAATCCTGGTCCCATCATTCATTATGTAACTTTCAGAAAGTTATTTAATTAATATTTATTCATCTCATTTTTCTCAACTGTGAAGTTCAGTTCAGTTCAGTCACTCAGTCGTATTTGACTCTTTGCGACCTCATGGTCGCACGCCAGGCTTCCCTGTCCATCACAAACTCCCTGAGCTTGCTCAAACTCATGTCCATTGAGTTGGTGATGCCATCCAACCACCTCATCCTCTGTTGTCCCCTTCTCCTCCTGCCTTCAATCTTTCCCAGCATCAGGGTCTTTTCTAAGAGGTCAGTTCTTCGCATCAGGTGGCCAAAGTATTGGAGCTACAGCTTTAGCATCGGTCCTTCCAATGAATATTCAGGACTGATTTCTTTTAGGATGGCCTGGTTGGATCTCCTTGTAGTCCAAGGGACTCTCAAGAGTCTTCTCCAACACCACAGTTCAAAACCATAAATTGTTTGGTGCTCAACTTTCTTTATAGTCTAACTCTCACGTCCATGGGCTTCCCTGGTGGCTCAGCTGGTAAACAATCCACCTGCAATCCAGGAGACCCCAGTTCGATTCCTAGGTTGGGAAGATCCCCTGAAGAAGGGATAGGCTACCCACTCCAGTATTCTTGGGCCTCCCTGGTCGCTCAGCTGGTAAAGAATCCGCCTGCAATGTGGGAGACCTGGGTTCAATCTCTGGGTTGGGAAGATCCTCTGGAGAAGGGAACCACTACCCACTTCAGAATTCTAGCCTGGTGAAGTCCATGGACTGTATAGTCCATGCGGTCACAAAGAGTTGGACATGACTGAGTGACTTTCATTTTCACTTTCACTTTCTCACATCTATACATGACTACTGGAAAAACCATAGCTTTGACTAGATGGACTTTTGTTGGCAAAATAATGTCTCTTCTTCCTCTTTTTAAAATTTAAATTTATTTGTTTTAATTGGAGGCTAATTACTTTATAATATTATATTGGTTTTGCCATACATCAACATGAATCTGCCACGGGTATACACGTGTTCCCTATCCTGAATCCCCTCACACCTCCCTCCCCAAATATGCTGTCTAGGTTGGTCATAGCTCTTCTTCCAAGGAGCAAGTGTCTTTTAATTTCATGGCTGCAGTCACCATCTGCAGTGATTTTGGAGCCCAAGGAAATAAAGTGTGTCACTGTTTCCATTGTTTCTCCATCTCTTTGCCATGAAGTGATGGGACTGGACGCCATGATCTTAGTTTTTAAATGTTGAGTTTTAAGCCAGCTTTTTCATGCTTCTCTTTCATTTTCATCAAAAGGCTCTTTAGTTCCTCTTCGCTTTCTGTCATAAGGGTGGTGTCATCTGCATATCTGAGGTTATTGATATTTCTCCCAGCAATCTTGATTCCAGCTTATGCTTCATCCAGCCCAGCGTTTCTCATGATGTACTCTGTATATGAGTTAAATAAGCAGGGTGACAATATACAGCCTTGACGTACTCCTTTCCTAATTGTTCCATGTCTGGTTCTAACTGTTGCTTCTTGACCTGCACACAGATTTCTCAGGAGGCAGGTTAAGTGGTCTGGTATTCCCATCTCTTGAAGAATTTTCCATTTTGTTGTGATCCACACAGTCAAAGGCTTTGGTGTAGTCAATAAAGCAGAAATAGATGTTTTTCTGGAACTCTTGCTTTTTCTATGATCCAATGGATGTTGGCGATTTGATCTCTGGTTCCTCTGCTTTTTCTAAATCCAGCTTGAACATCTGGAAGTTCATGGTTCACGTACTTTTGAAGCCCTGCTTGGAGAATTTTGAGCATTACTTTTCTAGTGTGTGAGATGAGTGCACTTGAAACTGACCTTTTCCAGTCCTGTGGCCACTGCTGAGTTTTCCAAATTTGCTGACATATTGAGTGCAGCACTTTCACAGCATCATCTTTTAGAATTTGAAATCGCTGTGCTGGAATTCCATCACCTCCACTAGCTTTGTTCGTATTGATGCTTCTTAAGGCCTACTTGACTTCTCATTCTAAGATGTGTGGCTCTAGGTGAGTGATCACACCATTGTGGTTATCTGGGTCATTAAGATCTTTTTTGTATAGTTCTTTTCTATATTTTTGCCACCTCTTCTTAATATCTTCTGCTTCTCTTAGGCCCATACCATTTCTGTCCTTTATTGTGCTCATCTTTGCATGAAATGTTCCCTTGGTATCTCTGATTTTCTTGAAGAGATCTCTAGTCTTTCCCATTCTATTGTTTTCCTCTGTTTCTTTGCACTGATCACTTAAGAAGGCTTTCTTACCTCTCCCTGCTATTCTTTGGAACTCTGAATTCAGATGGGCTTATCTTTCCTTTTCTCCTTTGCCTATCACTTCTCTTCTTTTCTCAGCTATTTCTAAGGCCTCCTCAGACAACCATTTCTCCTTTTTGCATTTTTTTCTTCTTGAGTATGGTCTTGATTGCTGCCTCCTGTACAATGTCACAAACCTCCACCCATAGTTCTTCAGGCACTCTGTCTATCAAATCGAATACCTTGAATCTATTTGTCACTTCCACCGTATAATTGTAAGGGGTTTGATTTGGGTCATACCTGAATGGTCTAGTGGTTTTCCCTACTTTCTTCAATTTAAGTCTGAATTTGGCAATAAGGAGTTCATGATCTGAGCCATAGTCAGCTCCCGGTCTTGTTTTTGCTCACTATATAGATAGGATAGCAATGCTTAATATTTGTAGAAATTACATGAGTTAGCCTGTGCAAGATACTGGGCACATGATAGGCCCGCAGGACGTGTGCTCTCCACGGTTCTCTGCTTCCTCCTTCCCTTCTCTACATGTGCTCTGTGTTCTTGTTCCATCCTCCTTCCATAACAATGCCATTTCCTTCCTCCCCGTTTTCTCTATCTGTATCTGTATTTTTTTCCTTAGTTTTACTTTTCAGTCCTATTCAAATAATTCCCCTGTTTTGTTCTCGACGCCAACTGTCCTCCTATGCTTTGTGCTCCTTTTCCAAGTCTTTGTCAGGCATCTCCTGATGTATGTCTTACCACTCTGGGTTCTTACTTTGCAAACCACAGAAACTGACTCTTACAGATTTAAGCAGGAAAACAACCTATTGAAAGGATGTTGGCTACCTCCCAGCATCCCTGGGAAAGCTGGAAAACAAGGGTAGAAAACAGGCAAGATTGTAGAGAGGTTTCATACCTGGGACTCTGACCAGAATCCCTTGTGGTAAAGACAGCCCTGCTGAATGCTGGAGACTGCAGCTTCTAATGGACACTGGAGCTTTACATTTTTGCATCACTAACTCCAGATTCAACCCACAAGACAGGCATGTCTGTTTAGCTAAATCTAGTCTCAGCTGTACCCTAGCAGCAAGAGGAGCGAGAAAGCAAATATTTGGCTTATTAAACCGCTGTAGTAGGAAGTGAGTTTCTACCTTCTAACCAGACTTGGACAGTGGGGATATTCTCTGGTGGGGGATGAACACTGACAAATGGCAAATATCTACTACACTGTCCTATGAATGCCTCAAGCTTCACATACCCAACCCGGTCTGTATTTTACTCCACCCTCACTCTTCCCACCCTCTGCCCAAACTGGGCTTGCCAGTTGGTTTTCTTATTCAGTCAGTGATATCACAACTCTGATATTTCTTGAGCAATTTTCAGACTCCTCTTCTTCAGGTTAGATCCTACTCCTTCAACCTTCTACATTTATATCTACTTACACCAAATGTGCCAGAGAAGGCGATGGCACCCCACTCCAGTTCGCTTGCCTGGAAAATCCCATGGGTGGAGGAGCTTGGTGGGCTGCAGTCCATGGGGTCGCTAAGAGTCAGACACGACTGAGCGACTTCACTTTCACTTTTCACTTTCATGCATTGGAGAAGGAAATGGCAACCCACTCCAGTGTTCTTGCCTGGAGAATCCCAGGGGCGGGTCTATGGGGTCCTACAGAGTTGAACACGACTGAAGCGACTGAGCAGCAGCAGCAGCAACACCAAATGTGCATAATGAGACTTTCTCATTTTTCAAGATTCATCTTATAAATCACCTCCTCCATGGGCCTTCTCTGATCCTTTAATCAAGATGACTTTCTCCTTCCTTTGTGTTCCCATAGCATTAAAATTTGCCCTTCTTTAGTTGCTTTTCTGTGATTCCACCTTAACGTGCTGTTAACTCTGAAATCAGGGATACATTCTATTTATCTTTGCCTCCCCATTGCCTAAACCTAATGCCTTGTACTTAGTAAGTCACTCAAATTACGATTTGTTAGTTGAAATGTTTCATGCTAAAGCTCTTTCTTGTTGTAGATAATTATGCATATCACCAAATCAAAGACAGCATTGAGTATAAACCATATTGTTATATGTGCTGAATAAAATAACTAAATTTTAAAAATTGTCAACAAATTCACAATATGATACATCATTGACTGTAAGATGCATCCTGATTTTTCAGATGTAAAAATGTATAAAAAATTTGCACCTTAGAATTTATGAAGGAAGTAGTTATCATTGTTGTTTAATGGTTTAATAGCAATATAATTTATTCTACAAAGCTATTAGTTATGGATAATTTGCAGTATATTAAAAAACAGAAATAACTATTTTGAGTTAGACTCTCTCAAAACCCCACAGAATGGATACTTACACTAATCCACTTATGCTTCATTTATTCTTGATGCTTATGCATTTGACAAATGTCTTCTCTGTTATCAGGAACATTTTCTTTAAATATTATAGTATTTACCATATTATGGTATTCTTTAGGTATATGGCTTGTATCTAAAACTAATGAAGCTTCATTTAAATTACATGATTTGAATGTCAAGGTCCCTACATTTGAGAAGGTAGCTTTTCACTTGTTTTTGTTTATTGTTGCTCTCTCTAATCTGAGATTCTGGGAGAGGCTTGGGAAAGAACAGGGCTCTGGACTCATGGCCTGGGATAGGGAGGTGGGAAGCCACAAAGAGGGGACTCTGTACAAGTGGCTAGACACACAGAAGTTCTGGCTTGGGCAAATTTCCTAGGAGAAATCACCTCACCAAGAGATCCACAAATAGTATATAGTTTTCTATGTAAAAAGAAAACGTTGCCCAGAGTGAAATCTGTTGCTTCTAACTCAGATTGACTTAGGTTGCTCTCCATCATACCTCTGACAGCCCCAATTGCACAGATGATAAGAGCTGCAGAGACATTTCAGCTCAATTTATCAAGAGCACAGAAACAGGAAAGAGATGAATGATCGGCGATATATTCATTAAAATGAAAAAAAAATTTTAAATGTCCTACTGCTTGCTGTGTGGTTTTTGCATCAAAAATTATGGACAAATGGAAATATTTTAAATTTAATGTTCTCCTTTTCTTCTTCCTCCTTCCCTCCCCACCCCAAGGCCAAATCTAATGGATTCCACTTTTTGCTGTATAAATAAGACAGCGCTGTGCCCAGAGTTCCTCTTCTCCAGAGGTAGGTAAGGGAATTTATCAACCTTGTGTCCATCCCATCCCCCATCCCGCCCACGCGGATACTTAAAATAACTGCGGAGTCATTGTACCAGAGGCTTCCTCAGCCAGCAGTTTCGTAACAAGGCAAGTGGGGAATAGGCTCTTCTGGGTGAAAATGAAGCTTCATTGCTTATGTTTTGTTTAACTACAGCCATTTTGTCATTTTGAAAAACCCGAGGCTACTTTGAAGCTTGGTTCTCTTGAAGATTTCTGTGAATGTTCTCAGTTGACGTATTAGCAAAAGTTCTTTTAGTCAAAATGCCATATACGTTTTGGGAAGCAAAGAAAGCTTTTTTTTTTTTTTTTTAAGACAAACGTGTCCTTAAAATATTTCACTATTTAAATTCACTTACAAGTATCTGGACTTTCAGACTGGTATTTATTTTGCTTGATTTCCCATTCACCAGAAACAGAAAACATTAAAGATTGCTCTGCACACTTTCAGGAGCAGCTTTCACAAGGATAATAGCTGTTGACATCGTTTAAATTTGGGAGTAATTTGTTCTTTACGTAACAAAATATTCCAAAAAGCTTCAGAGTACAGGAGAGGAGTGCACTTGTCAAAAAACAAGGCTTTTAGTATGGGAATAAATTATTTAAATCATGTTGCTTCTCAAAGCCCTGAGGACAAAACTAGGGAAGTGGGGGCCTGGGGATTGAATGAGATTTAAGGTCTCTAGGCTTCAGTTAGAAAACATCTTGGGTGCAATCTGTTATTTTGAGAACATTAAATTGATTTATGGTTAACATATAAGAGTCCATGTGACTTGCTATTTTCATTTCTATTGATTGCAATGACTTCAAAGAAATCTGTAGACCAGTTTCTCCAAGTATGGTCTCAGATCAGCAGCATAAGTATCTTGTTAGAAATGCAAATTCTCACCCCTACCCAGAACTGATGAATCAAAATTCTGGAGATGGGGCTTGGCAGTCTGTGTTTTAACAAGGCTTCCAGGGGAGTCTCATGAATGCTAAGCTTTGAGAACTACTGATCTAAGAATGGTCTTAGCTAAATAATTTTCCTAAAGAATATATCTTTTTCCACCCATACTGATAATTTGAAATTGGCTTACCAGATAAATAACCCTCTTGTTTATTCCTATCAAATGCATCTACAAACAAGTACCACTTGAGAATATTCAAGTGCATGGAGTTTTAAGTGATCCTTATATGTGGGCATATACTGTTTTGCTATACGTTATTCTAACACTGGTCCATATCACAAATAAATTATTTGGGAAACTCAAGGCAAGCACACCCATTGCAATCTTGAGCATCCAGGTGGATGGAGGCCTTCCTAAAATGTAGCCACTCCCACACATACAGTTTATCCTCTGGTGTCTATGCCTTTGCATATGCTGTTCCCCTTACCTGGAATATCATTCTTGATTTTTAACCTGTCCTGTTCCTCCTCCTTCAGTCCTGAAGAGGCCTTTCCTCAACTCCTAAACTGGTATGTTCCTTAGCTTGTCCATAACTTGTAACATGCGGTTTTATATATATATATCTTTGTCTCTCTGTGCACCAGCTTAGATACTACTTGAGTGAAGGGTTGTCTTTAATAACTGTATACCTCAGTACCTAGCACAGTACCTGGATCAGATTGGGGCATAATAACATTCTGAATAAATGTATGACTTAGAAACCACGTGCCACATATACAAATTGTCAGTGTTCAGAAAGAAATTAAAGGATTAACTATGCTCTCAAATATCACCCTTGTGGTATATTTCTCTTCTCCTTTAGATTTTGTTCATTAAAGATTAAAACAGTCCAGAGATTATATTAGTAGTGTATTATGTTTTATATAGAATATTCAGAAGATATGAATGAGGGGTTAATAAACTCCCAGGAGAGCTAATTTCAAAGGACTTTATTTTTTGAAGAACTGTCACACCCCATTGTTTCATTTTATGGAACTGTATTCATCTACCTCAGGCTAAGCATGCATAACAGGAATATTTCACAATTTTAAACAGTGAGAATGGTAATGAATGTTTCAAAAGCAAGTTGAAGGCAGAGGTATTGTGTCAGTTCCTAGTAAGGTGATTGAATGAATAAGAATTAATGCTAATTGTTTGGAAGCTAGATAAAATGTAGGGAAAAACTCAGTAGTCTATTAGGAGCAAAATGAATGGAATAAGCACAATTAGATTAAACAAATTAATGAAATGATATGAATGAATAAAGAGGGCAAGGTGTTACTGAGGGTCTATTTGCCCACTAAATATGTTGGGGAAGCTGCTATGGTGAATATTTAGAAGAAATTTGCACCACGAGTTGCAAAATACTCACAACTTGGTACTGCATTTCCATTTTTTTTTTTGATCCTTCAGTTCTGGTGGATTAGAAGACATCTTTCTCCCCAAATGTGTGTGAACTAACTGGTAAAATGGACTTTTTTTTTCATGATGTTGATAATAAATAGTAATGGGTAGGAAGGATTGGCATCCCCATCTCTGAGGTCATTCTGGAAAATCTACTCTTAAACCCAAGACCAGATGTAGAAGGATATCCATTGTCCTTCCTTGAAAGAATAGTGTTGGTTTAAAAAGATGGCATGCAAATAGAAGCACGGTGCTAACACACGTAGGGAAGAAAACAATTTAATTTTACTATTTCCAGCTCTTCATTGTCAATATTCTTAGGTGACAAACCTGGGGAAGCAAATGGAAGAAGAAGTGATTGTATTAGAAGGGAAGAAGAAAGTTCTTGTTGAATGCTTAATAGTAAAGTCTAAGAATGATTCAAGTACTCTCTCGTATAGGGCATCACTCAGGGAACTTGTGATGTTTATTAAAATGCAGAATTTTCTTATCCAATACCTGCTGAAAGGCAAAATAATTTCTTAACTCCTTATACCAGAACTAGAGATAGGGACAATTTTATCAAAGATTGGTTTCTAATCTGGAAATCAGCATGTCAGATCAAGACATTTCATCAGCTAGAAATACCTCAACCTGCTAAGGCAAATGCTGGCTTTAGCTAAATTTCATTGACAGATGAATCTCTCTGCCACCATGTTTCTTCTCCATTATTTATGCCCACCTACTCTTAGTAAATCAGGATACAAACCTGCTCATGGAAGTCAAATGTCACTGTGTGTTCATCAGTATCATCTCCCACGCTCTTTCTCACACCCTAACCTAGACATACCAGGGGATCTGGGGTTGAATTTTAGCACACAATGTTTGACCTGGGTCCTAACATAATGTTTTGAAACATAGAACCAAAGGTTTACATATGGAGTTGAGGTCCATGTATTAGTTATCAAAGAAGAAGTTGTAGAAAGGGTGGATTCATACTTCCAGGGTTAGAGAGAAGAGATTTTATTTTCATTTGATTGCCCTAAATGTGATCTCATCCAAAAAAAAAAAAATTGCTACCAAGAACCTGTAAAATAAAAAGCCTGTTTGTAGGAGTGTGTAAAATCAGACGGGTTTACTATTTAGGATTTGATCTCACCAAAACATGGAAGCTCAATGACTTTAAGGAAATTAGAATTTGACTTATTCTGTAGTCTAACCTTCCTGATAAAATATAAATGCATTTTCTTTGATGGGTTTATTCCTTCAGCTGTTTTGAGTTTAATTGGGGTCCTCTGTATAAACCATGGACAGCTTTGGGAAATGTGGTTGTTATTTATAGAACACCACAAGCCTACACTGTACTTTCAATAGAGCTTAAATTGGACTGAATCTCTCATGCTATCAGCTCTGGGTTCTTTTTGGAGTGAGGGAAAAAACTCATTGCATTTTTTTTTCTCTGTGTTTGTAACATTTTTTTTTCTCTGTGTTTGTAACATTTTTTTTTTCTCTGTGTTTGTAACATTAGAAAGTGGAAAGAAGCTCTAAAATGCATTATGATTTAATGAAAGAAGTGGGAGAAAAAGAAAGGAAATAAGATAGAAAAATGGAGTTTTGAGCTTTTTTCCCTAAGAAAATGCAGTACTACTAAATTACACAGATCAAAATTGTTACAACAGACTCCTGTGTGAGAAAACTGGAGACTAGGGAACAGCCAGACGCCCAGCTGCGAGAGTGCTTCCTTTTGGAGAATTTGGAAGGCCAAGAGGAAAAAATGAGTTATATGGAGCTGTGAGATATGTTTGTGGATATGGGGGATGAAAGATCTAGGAAGAACAAGGATACAGAATTAGGCTGTGGGAACATCAGGGAAATAAGGCACAGTGGAGTCACAAGTGGGCAAAGAGAAAAAGGGAAGCATGAAGAGGAAAGCACCAAGGGAAGAGGTGGGCGAGGAGGAGGAGGTAATGATGGAACTTACCCACAGACCGCAGTTGTGACTATGAAGGCATTTGAATCATCAGTACAAGGGCACGTTCTCTGCAGAGTCAGAGACAAGGAAGCATGTGTTTCAAATATACAAATAAGCCTTGAATCATGACAGGTTTCTACTTGGCAAGTCCTAGTTGGATATTTCCATGTATACCTGGATGGGACTGTCAGGCAGGGCTGGAATGAGCTGAGGATCAGAAAGAAATGAAGACCACCAGGCCTGAAGCCTCAGCTCTGTTATGGCAGAATTTTCTTGATCCCCATTGAAAATTTTTGACAAGCCTCTAAAATATTGCTCCATTTTCCAAGAGTGTCTGGGAAATACTATAACAAAAGCACTGTAATCCATCTGATATGAGGCTCCAGAGAAACCTTAACAAATGTCTATTTGGGAGAGAATGAAGATTAAAAACTATGTTCAAGGTCTTAATTAAACACCATGTTAATTTTATGAATTCTAGGTTTTAAATATGAAACCACTGGACTTGTAATGATGACTGACTTGAGGAAACACTGTACTTTACTTTCTATGAAACAGGATGATTATCATAACCCTCTTTGCTTTATCTCCCCTGCCCCCCAAATAGGCATGCTTGTTAACATTGAGGAGACTTCTGGCATTCTGCACAGGCATATGTAGGCAGATTAATTTTCAGAGCAGGCTTCAGAAGAGGAAATCTGATGAGCTTGGGACATATATCATTACAAAAACTTGGACCTGGTGTTTATCACAATTATTTGTTAACTTTCTTCTCTCCCTCCCTTGATTCCTTCCCCATACCTAGAGATTCAGAATCTCCAGTGATGCATCTCAGGCATTTGGATTTTGTAAACACTCCTGTTATCCTAATGCAGTCAACCCAGCACTGGTTTTGTGAATACCTTAGAGGTTTCCAGTGTTCCTAGAGGTTTCAAAATAGGACCTGCCTTCTGTGTAGGTAGCTGACTAATCATAGGTGATTTTAAGGGCAAAGAAAGCACACTCCTGCCTCCACATACCTCACATATCTTTGAGTTGATTTTTAAAACACTTTTGACAGAGGAGAAGGCCTTTCAATTCACATCATGATAAAGAGATTTCTTTTTTTCTTTTAACATGTCTAAGGTGTAAATGATTCATAAAATATCAACTAGTAAGAACAAGGTGAATAGGGAAGAGTAAGAAGTCACCTAATGTACAATGATGGGCAAAGGAGGTATCATCTTCCAGAGAGAATGGGCAGATTTGGTACAGTCTTCCCAAGGGTTGCTAAGGGTTGCTAAGGGTTGAGCTTACTCAAAACCCAAAGGTTTATTTTTAAATAGACGAGAGATGTTATAATAAGTCCAAGGGACACATACTTGGAAAAGTTAACAGTAAGGACACTTTGCTGTTAGTTGTGTTAGTCCAACAATTTTCTAAGACCTTAACAGAAAGCCAGGAAAACAAAATTCTTAAGATTACTCTCTCCAAAATGACTATCTTGGACATGGCACAAATGCCCAGTGCATACCCGCAAGATGAATAAAAGATGAATTCATTGTAGAAGGCTTAGAGATGGATAGATGACATTTACATAATGATGTAAATTTGTACATAATGATGGAGAGTAGTTCATTTCTTTGAAAGCTGATAATGCCAGCACTTATGAAAGAAGTAGTTTCATGTTAATTTTGAGTTCTTCAAATTTGGACAGTTTTTTCAAAGGAAAAAGACATACTTTCTACTCTTAGAAAGATCACAGAATTAGACAGCAATCATGTTCCTTTTTTCCCAGGATCTGGGTGCTTTTCATCATTGCCAAACCCTAAAATTGAAAATCCTATAAAAATGAATTTTAATATTTTACTGCAAATTGCCATGCCATAGATGAATTCCAATTAGCCTTCTTTTTCTACTTTATAATTAGGAAATAGAACTGTGGTGGGGGGAGGGGGGGCATAATTCTGGGGTGGTTGCCAGGAAAAAAAGTGTTCAAATTTATATTGAGCACAGATTTACATAGTTTTACCATCTGTCTTCAATGACTTAGATCTAGCCTTGTTCAGGAAGGGGGGCTATGTCAGGTAACTCTTAAAAGGTGTTTCCAGAGTTTTGATTATCTCTTAATCAGGTCCTTTACATAAGTAAACGTTAGAAAAAACGGAGTGAGGAAGACTTGGGGAGGACTGGAAAGCTGTCTTCAGATATGCAAAAGGCTGGCAAGTAGAAGAGGAAATACTCTGCCTTAGCTCTAGAGGAGTGAGCGACAATGCAAAGTTTTCAGTTACACAAAAGAGTGGCTTTTCTCAATTTAAGTAGGAAATAAGTGAAAGAGACTGTTGTGCTGATATTCAGCTCTTTTTTTCTGGAATTCTATAAGCAAGATCTGATGGTTCTCTGTCAGTGATGTTGTAGAAAACTGCAATGTTTGGGAGATGCAGCTGGGTGACCTTTCAGGTTACTTGTGAACTAATGCTGGGAGGAGATCAACCCTGGGATTTCTTTGGAAGGAATGATGCTAAAGCTGAAGCTCCAGTACTTTGGCCACCTCATGCGAAGAGTTGACTCTTTGGAAAAGACTGATGCTGGGAGGGATGGGGGGCAGGAGGAGAAGGCGACGACCGAGCATGAGATGGCTGGATGGCATCACGGACTCGATGGACATGAGTCTGAGTGAACTCTGGGAGTTGGTGATGGACAGGGAGGCCTGGCATGCTGTGATTCATGGGGTCGCAAAGAGTCAGACACGACTGAGCGACTGAACTGAACTGAACTGAACTGAACCGACTGAATGCTGGGAGGGAAGGCAAGGGCATGTGGTACTAGGCTGGGTTGCACCATAAGTAGACTCTCAGGGAAGGATTTAAATCCAAGTGATTTATTGTGGAGGTGATCCCAGGAAGTATCAGTAGGATGGTAGGGAGGCAAGTCTTGTAGGAAATCTGGAACAGATTTCAGATTGTCCTACTCAAGGGGTAAGTGAGCAGGGGCATCTACCTTTCATTCTCATCCCTGGCTGCACACTGTTCTGGGGGACATTAAATCCCCAGTACCCGTGGTCTGCCCTGTTCAGGTGGAAAATCATGGGTCCTTGCAGTGGAATGCTGTGGGCAAGCATGGATATGACTGGAGCATGATGGAATCTGCTATAGTTGTTGAGCCCTGGCTCTGGTTAGGCTGATCTTGCTTTGGTGCTTACTTCTCCTTTTCAGTAGCTTTTTGACTTTAGACGATTTATGTAGCCTCTTTGCATATATTCCTCATCAACAAGTCAGAGATGACATAGATACCATATAGAGTGATTGTCGAAATTCAGTAAAATAACAAATTTAAAGCACTTAATGTTTGTGTGTGCTCAGCTGCTTCAGTCGTTTCCAACTATTTGGAACCCCATGAAATGTAGCCTGCCAAGCTCCTCTGTCCATGGGATTTTCCAGGCAAGAATATTGGAGTGGGTTGCCATTTCCTCCTCCGGGGGATCTTCCTGACCCAAGAATCAAACCCATGTCTCCCGTGGCTCCTGCATTGCAGGCAGATTCCTTACCACTGAGCCATCGAAGGACCTAAAAAAAGGTAGCTTTGGTTGTTATAAGAAAAAATCTTGCTTCTCGGATCTAAATTGAGCTTATTCCCCAAATAGTAAGACATCTTACATGCTGGCAAAAGATTTTACAGGTAATACAAATGCTAAAGAAAGAAAATTTAAACTACTATAGAATTTAGTCAGAAATTGTTTTTCTTTCTTCATATAGCAACTAATAAGTAGTTAATATTTATTGACTATCAAGTAAATGTCAGGCACTACTAAATTCACAAAGAACATAAATGCCTATTTATTCATCAAAACTTGGCTTAAGCAGCATTTTCTCTAGGCTACCACCTTTGTAGCTGCAAAAGATAGAATTATTTTACAGCTAGACTGGAACAGTGACTGACACTGACTCTTGGCCAAGATAAGGGCAGTGGGCTAACTAATGATGTGTAACATGCTGTCTGAAGTTGGGAACTCCCCTAGCAGCACCTAAGACTGGTTTAATTTTTTTCTTCTAGCTTTATTGAGATATAATTGACATATAGTGTTGTATAAGTTTAAGGTCTAAAACATAAGATTTGATATGTGTCTATATCGTGAAATGATTACAATAAGTTTAATTATATCCACCACCTCATATAGTTATTTTTTCTTGTGATTAGAATTTTAGGATCTGTTCTCTTAGAAGTTTTCAAATATGCAATACAGTATTTTTAATTATAGTCACCATGCTTTACATTACATCCCCAGAACTTCAATTTATTTTTTAACTGAAAGAATCTACTTTTGACCACCTTCACCCAGGCCCCCTTCCACCTCTGCAACTCCCTGCCTCTGGCAACCACCAATCTGTTCCCTGTTTCTGTGAGATCAATTTTACTAGATTATATGTATTAGTGAGGTCATATGGTATATTTTTTTCTGACATTTCATTTAGCACAATGCCCTCATCCACATTGTTGCAAATGGCAAGATTTTATTTTTTTAATGGCTGAATAATATTCATATATATGTGTGTGTGTGTGTGTGTGTGTGTGTGTGTGTGTTCACAGTTGCCTCAGTCATGTCCGGCTCTTTGTGACCCTATGGACTATAGCCCGCCAGGCTCCTCGCTCCATGAGATTCTCCAGACAAGAATACTGGAGTGGATTACCATGCCCTCCTCCAGGGATCTTCCTGACCCAGTGATTGAACCCCTCTTCTGCATCTCCTGCATTGCAGGCGGATTCTTTACCACTGAGCCACCAGGGAAGCATATATCTCAAAACATCTTTATCCATTCATGTGGATGGGCACTTAGGCATTTTCTTGTCTTGGCTATTATAAATAATGCTGCAATGAACACATAGGTGCAGATACCTTTTTGAGATAGTGATTTTATCTCTTTTGGATATATACCCAGAAGTGGAATTGCTGGATCATAAAGTAGTCCTATTGTTATTTTTAACAGTTACTTAATTTTTAGAGAAGTCTGTGCCTTTATTGGCCAAGCAGGCTTCTTGAAGAGGTTGAAGCTGGAGAACTGGGTGCCTCTGGTGCCTGAGCAGCTCATGCTTCACAGGCTGGTAGGTCACTGAGAGCCTGCCTGCACAGTGTCCAGTCATCCCAGGCTTGATTTCCACCTGGGTGAACGTCTTGCTGTTGTAGCCGCCTGCCATCTTGGACAGGATGATCATGTCCCACAGGTGTGTCATCGCAACCTTAGGCTTCTCCATGGGCAGCGCCTCATTCTGGCCTTGTGCAGGCATTTCAGCCATGGGATGCTGCTTCCTCCACAGGCCCAGTTCAGCCATGGTTGCTGCCAGGCGCTTTACACTTGCATCAGCGGCTTGTAGGACTTGTCCAGCAACTGGTTGAGGTCCACGCCTGAAATAGGTGGACTTGTGGAAGGTCTGCTTCTTTCGCTTCACTTCTGCCACCTTGTCAGTTATTGGAAAATGTTGGTAGTCCATTTTTAATTTTTTTAGGAACTTCCATACTGTTTTCCATAGTGCTGTATCAATTTAGATTACCACCAACAGTGTGCAAGGGTTCCCTTTTCTCTGCCTCCTTGCCAACATTTTTATTTCTTATCTTTTTGATGATAGCCAGTGTAACGGATGTGAGGTGATGTTTTTTTGTGGTTTGGAATTGCATTTCTCTGCTAATTAGTGACATTGAGAACCTTTTCATGGGCCTTGGTATGTATGTCTTCTTTGGCAAAATGTATATTTGGGTCCCTCACCCAATTTTTTTTTTTTGCATTTCTTATTCTTGGGGATGGTCTTGATTCCTGTCTCCTGTTCAATGTCACATACCTCTAGCCATAGTTCATCAGGCACTCTATCAGATCTAGTCCCTTAAATCTATTTCTCACTTCCACTGTATAGTCATAAGGGATTTGATTTAGGTCATCCCTGAATGGTCTAGTGGTTTTCTCTACTTTCTTCAATTTCAATCTAAATTTGGTAATAAGGATTTCATGATCTGAGCCACAGTCAGCTCCCTGTCTTGTTTTTTTGCTGACTGTATAGAGCTTTTCCATCTTTGGCTGCAGAGAATATAATCTATCTGTTTTCAGTGCCGACCATCTGGTGATGTCCATGTGTAGGGTCTTCTCTTGTGTTGTTGGAAGAGGGTGTTACTATGACCACTGCATTCTCTTGACAGAACTCTATTAGCCTTTGCCCTGCTTGATTCTGTACTCCAAAGCCAAATTTGCCTGTTATTCCAGGTGTTTCTTGACTTCCTACTTTTGCATTCTAGTTCCCTGTAATGAAAAGGACATCTTTTTTGGGTGTGAGTTCTAGAAGGTCTTGTAGGTCTTCATTGAACTGTTCAACTTCAGCTTCTTTGGCGTTACTGGTCAGAGCATAGACTTGGATTACCGTGATATTGAATGGTTTGCCTTGGAAATGAAGAGAGATCATTCTGTCAATTTTGAGATTGCATTCAAGTACTGCATTTCAGACTCTTTTGTTGACTATGATGGCTACTCCATTTCTTCTAAGGGATTCCTGCTCACAGTAGTAGATATAATGGTCATTTGAGTTAAATTCACCTATTCCGGTCCATCTTAGTTTGCTGATTCCTAGAATGTCGATGTTCACTCTTGCCATCTCTTGTTTGACCACTTCCAATTTGCCTTGATTCATGGACCTAACATTCCAGGTTCCTATGCAATATTGCTCTTTACAGCCTTGAACCCTGCTTCCATCACCAGTCCCATTCACAACTGGGTGTTGTTTTTGGTTTGGCTCCATCCCTTCATTCTTTCTGGAATTATTTCTCCATTGATCTCTAGTAGCATATTGGTCACCTACCGACCTGGGAAGTTCATATTTCAGTGTCCCATCTTTTTGCCTTTTCATACTGTTCATGGGGTTCTCAAGGCAAGAGTACTGAAGTGGTTTGCCATTCGCTTCTCTAGTGGACCACATTCTGTCAGACCTTTCCACCATGACCCGGCCATCCTGGGTAACCCCACACGGCATGGCTCAGCTTCATTGAGTTAGACAAGGCTGTGGTCCGTGTGATCAGATTGGCTAGTTGTCTGTGACTGTAGTTTCAGTCTGTCAGCCCTCTGATCCCCTCTCTCAGTGCCTACCATCTTACTTGGGTTTCTCTTACCTTGGACATGGGGTCTCTCTTCACAGCTGCTCCAGCAAAGCACAGCTGCTGCTCCTTACCTCTGATGCAGGTTAGCTCCTCTTGGCCACCGCTCTTGCCCTCTGGTGCAGGGTAGCTCCTCTCATACTATGCCAAAGCCTTTGACTGTGTGGATCACAATAAACTGTGGACAATTCTGAAAGAGATGGGAATACCAGACCACCTGACCTGCCTCTTGAGAAACCTGTATGCAGGTCAGGAAGCAACAGTTAGAACTGGACATGGAACAACAAACTGGATCCAAACAGAAAAAGGAGTACATCAAGGCTGTACATTGTCACCCTGCTTATTTAACTTATATGCAGAGTACATCATGAGAAATGCTGGGCTGGATGAAGCACAAGCTGGAATCAAGATTGCTGGGAGAAATATCAATAACCTCAGATATGCAGACGATACCACTATTATGGCAGAAAGTGAGAAAGAGCTAAAGAGCCTCTTGATGAAAGTGAAAGAGGAGAGTGAAAAAGTTGGCTTAAAGCTCACCATTCAGAAAACTAAGATCATGGAATCTGGTCCCATCACTTCATGGCAAATAGATGGGGAAACAGTGGAAACAGTGGCTGACTTTATTTTTCTGGGCTCCAAGATTGCTGCAGATGGTGATTCCAGCCATGAAATTAAAAGAGGCTTACTCCTTGGAAGGAAAGTTATGACCAGCCTAGACAGCATATTAAAAGCAGTGACATTACTTTGCCAACAAAGGGCCATCTAGTCAAGGCTATGGTTTTTCCAGTGGTCATGTATGGATGTGAGAGTTGGACTATAAAGAAAGCTGAGTGCTGAAGAATTGATGCTTTTAAACTGTGGTGTTGGAGAAGACTCTTGAGAGTCCCTTGGACTGCAAGGAGATCCAACCAATCCATTCTGAAGGAGATCAGCCCTGGTTGTTCATTGGAAGGACTGGTGTTGAAGCTGAAACTCCAATACTTGGCCACCTGATGCAAAGAGCTGACTCATTTGAAAAGACCGTGATGCTGAGAAAGATTGAGGGCAGGAGGAGAAGGGGACGACGGAGGATGAGGTGGTTGGATGGCATCACTGACTCGATGGACATAGGTTCAGGTCGACTCTGGGAGTTGTTAATGGACAGGGATACCTGGCATCCTGTGATTCATGGAGTCGCAAAGAGTCGGACATTACTGAGTGACTGAGCAACTGAACCCAATTTTTAATCGAATTGTTTTGTTTTTGCTGTTTAATTATATGAGTTCCCTATATATTTTGGATATTAATTCCTTATCATGTGTGTAGCTTGCAAATAGTTTTTTTTTCATTCTGTAAGTGGCCTTTTCATTTTGTTAATTGTTTCATTTGTTATGCAGAAGCTTTTTAATTTGATGTGGTCCCACTTCTTTATTTCTTACTTTCCTAACTGTGCATATCTAAGAAATCATTGCCAAGATCAATATTAAGGAACTTTCCCCCTGTGTTTTCTTCTAGGAGTTTTATGGTTTCTGACCTTACATTTGCCTTTAATCTATTTCCCATTAATTTTTGTGAGCAGTGTAAGGTAGGGATCTAGCTTCATTCTTTTGCATGCAAATATCCAATTTCCCACCATTATTTATTGAAGAAACTGTCTTTCCTCCATTGAGTATTGTTAGCTCCCCTGTCAAATATTGGTTATTTGCATATGCAAAAGCTTATTTCTGGGCTCTCAATTTTGTTCCACTGATACATGTCTTTTTTGTGCCAACACTATACCATTTTGCTTATTATAGCATTGTAATGTTTGAAATCAGGAAATTTAATGCCTCCAGCTTCGTTCTTCTTCCTCAGGATTGCCTTGGCTATTCTGAGTCTTTTGTTGTTGTTTGAATTTGCTATTTCTGTAAAAAAAAAAAAAAAGCCATTGGACTCTTGTTGGGGATTGCATTCAACCTATAAATGGTTTTGGATAGTATGAACATTTTAACAATATTAATTCTTACAGTCCATGAACACAGAATGTCATCTCATTTATTTGTGTTTTCCTCAGTTTTTTTCATCAGTGTCTTATAGTTTTCAGTGTGGAGATCTTTCACCAATTTGGTTAGATTTATTCCTAAGTATTTTATTGTTTCTGATGCAATCATAAATGAGATTGTTCTTTGTTACTTTATCAGATAATTTGTTATTACTGTATAGAAGTGTATATTGTATAGAAGCACTAATGATTTTTGAATATTGATTTTTTTTATCCTGCAGTTTTACTCAATTTGTTGATTAGATATAACAATATTTTGGCAGAATTTTTAGAATTTTCTATATATAAAATCATGTCATTACCAATGGGAAAAGTTTTACTTCTTCCTTTTTGGTTATGATGCCTTTTATTATTTTTTTTTCTTGTCTGATTGTTCCAGCATAGGAGTGGTGAGTGGGTCCAGTTCAGTTACTCAGTTCAGTTCAGTTGCTCAGTCATGTCCGACTCTTTGTGACCCCATGAATCGCAGCACGCCAGGCCTCCCTGTCCATCACAAACTCCCGGAGTTCACTCAGACTCACGTGCATCGAGTCAGTGATGCCATCCAGCCATCTCCTCCTCTGTCGTCCCCTTCTCCTCTTGCCCCCAATCCCTCCCAGCATCAGAGTCTTTTCCAATAAATCAGCTCTTCGCATGAAGTGGCCAAAGTACTGGAGTTTCAGCTTTAGCATCATTCCTTCCAAAGAAATCCCAGGATTGATCTCCTTCAGAATGGACTTGTTGGATCTCCTTGCAGTCCATGGGACTCTCAAGAGTCTTCTCCAACACGACAGTTCAAAAAGATCAATTCTTCGGTGCTCAGCCTTCTTCACAGTCCAACTCTCACATCCATACATGGCTACTGGAAAAACCATATACCCTTGTCTTATTCCTGATCTAGGGCCAGTTTATTGACATTTTACAGCTGGTGTAGCTGGTTTGACAGTCTGGCTTGGTAATGTGACCAGAAGGTCATGGAAAAATCTGCTGGAACCTTTTAGGCAGCTCTCCCTAAATAAAGACTCATTGCACAAATCTTTCACATCCTTGGGTGAATAAGAAGGATCAAGGAGAGCTGTGTTTGGAAGGCTCTTGGGAGTTTTGTATGTTCAATTATCTAGCCCTGTTGTAGTCCTTGATAGAGTACTAATCCCACCAGGTTATATTTAGCTGTCTACCTATATGTTTCCCACATCGATGTGAGAGTTTTTGACAGCAAGAACCCTGTGTGCATATGGTTTACTATTGTATCCTTCATACTGAAAACATTGCATTAAACACCCTGAATAGTAAAAAATGTTTGTTGGATAAAATTAGTGAATGAAGTAGCAGTTGACATGGAAAAGGCAAGATGTTCATTAACTTAAATCCACAAACATTTATTTAATGCCTTTTATGTGCAAAACATTGTGACAGTTTTTTTTCAATATTTTCTCTTTAAAAATTCTATATAAATTTTTATAGTAACTATAGTTTATTCATAGTATGTATTTAATAATTGCAGTGTATAAAGTCATTATAAGTCTATTTCCATTGTATATTGCCTCTGCATGTTTTCCTTTCCCCTTGTGTGCCTTGTTGCCCTTGAGTATTTGCTGTTCATTGTACCTGGAAATTACCTGTAAGAATAACTTAAGTCATAGATTAACTTCCTACAGAATAACTTGTATTTGTTTCTACCAGATGCCTGAAGTTACTATCAGTTTAGGTTCCCTTTAATCCAAGTTCACTTTTTAAGTTCCCTGAACCACAAAAATAACAGGATTCCAGGCTGAAAGACCACTTACCCTTCCTTGAGAGTGTAGCCCTTTGAGGTCATAGGTTTTTGTAGGGAGAATCTCCTAATGGACTTCCTGTCTTCTGTGGGGAAAAGTGTAGTTATCTAAGATTTTGCAAATAATTGTAATGAGGGAAAGAGGTGAACCCAAATAAGTATAAGACAGACAATACTAATCTTTCTGCCATCATCTTCAATTTTCTGTGTCTCCTATCTCACTTGAATCATTTGACTCTCTTATTCTTCCTCATACATACTTGCTATTTCTTCTCTCCAGGACCCTTTTCTCCCAAAGCATTGTATAGCTCATGCCTGCCAATTTCTGCTGTTTTTCTTCCTTCCTGACACTATAAGAAGCTTTTTTTTTTTTTTTTACTATTTCACATTTATTAGCATCTCTACTACTGAATGGGAAAAATATAAAAGGAGAGAAATCTCAAATTAATTCACTTTAGTGAAATTAGTAAGCCATTAGTAAGCCTGATGAGAAAAAGTAGAAGAGAAAATTAAAACTAACATTTGAAAATAAACTTAGATTTTCTACGATGAACTGAAAACTAAGAGGCCTAGATTTGGCCCTGTTCTTACCACTGTTCCTTAAGATGGACTAGCTTCTTCTTTTGCAAAATAAGTGAGTTAGGTTTCTAAAGGCATTTTCAGCTGTAAAATTGCCTGATTAAACAACTCATATTATTTCTTAGTGCTACAGGTTGGATAACATCAAGTATTTTCAATGGTTTCAGAATCTAAAAATCCATTTCTGTGAAAGCTTCTCTCAGGTATTAATGTTTTAGGATTATATAAAAATCCTGAACTACTGCATTCACAGTTTTCAGGACTTATGAATGTTCTAAGTCAGAGATTTTTAAAGAAGAGTGTATATCTGAACCAACCAAGGAGTTTTTCCAAAATGCTCATGCTTGGGCTCTGCCCTTCCAGACCTACTGAAATCAGAACCACATGAGTGCCTTTTCAAGCCTCTGCTTACATCAAGTTTGTAACTATTCCTTTGATCAAAGCATGTCACATGGCCAGGCCCAAAGGCAGTGGGAGAGAGCACTATAAAAGGGCATCAATACAAGGAATTAAAAGCTAGAACTATTAGTGCAATCAGTTTACCACAATCTACCATATATTTGGGCTTCCCTGGTGGCTCAGATGGTAAAGAAGCTGTCTGCAATGCAGGAGACCCAGGTTCGATCCCTGAATTGGGAAGATCCCCTGAAGAAGGGAATGGCTACCCACTCTAGTATTCTTACCTGGAGAATTCCATGGACAGAAGAGCCTGGCAGGCTACAGTCTATGGAACTGCAGAGTCAGACATGACCGGACATGACTAACACACACATACCATATATTTATTGAGAACATGTGACCCAGCACAGTATTCATGAACATAGTACATATACCACAGGAATCTATTGCTAATAGTATGGTAAACAGTTGAGAAGCATTGCCTTTTGTTGTCCCCGTCATTCTCTGATTAATGGTTCCTTGAAGGTACCCTTTTGGAAATCAGCTGTCACTGATAATGGTATTGGCAGAGACTATGATGACTGACAACCAGTGCTTTCCCCTCCTCCTTCCCAATGTAGACTCTGTTTTCTGTGATGTGGGCAAAGTTTTACACATCACTTTCATTTTTCAGAGAATAAATTTGACTGAGTGGAAATATTTTTAGATTTTATAGAAACTAATGAATTCAGCTGTCCTTTTACCAACCCTCCTCTCTCCATCCCTCTCTACTTTTCATGTGTTTACTTTATATGAGTTCATACATTTTTCTCTGTGTGTGTATTCATTATGGAAACATGGATTATTAAGATAAAGTTTGTTAACAAATGTAAAGTGGTAGTGTCTTCAATTGTTTTGAAGTGTGTTGGTTGCATTGCAAGAAAGACCTTTGCCAAGTGAATCAGTATTAGACAATGTTGCTAATATAATATAATGGTATCTGAGTACTTGATGCTTGTTAATTTGTTGCAAATGAAGATAACTGAATGAAGACAAGGATGACATAAATTTATTCCCTTTGGTGAATCAGAAGTATGGAACTTCTCTGAAGGGTTTAGTTTCAATTTCACATTTATAACAGTTACTATTCTTTTCTGACATTAACAAAAAATTGAAGTATAGTTAACTTAAAATACTATTGATGTATTAGTTTCAGTAGTGGAACATAGTAATTCAATATTTTTACAGATTATACTCCATACAAAGTTATTATAAAATATTGACTATATTCCTTCTGTTGTACAATACATCCTTGTCACTTATTATTTTTTTATACCTAGTAGTTTGTTCCTCTTAATCCCCTTCACCTGTTCTGCCCCTATCCTTACCTTTCTGGTAACCTCTACTTTGTTCTCTGTATCTGTAAGTCTGTTTCTGTTTTGGTATATTTGTTCATTTTGTATTTTATATTCCACACTTAGTGAAATAAGGTCAGACAGAGAAAGACAGGTACTGTGTGTTTTCACTTATATCTGACAATCATATTAAAGGTAATTTCATTCATTAAGTCCTGAAATGATCATGTTGTGTTGTTCAGTCACTCAATCATGTCTGACTCTTTGCACTCCCATGGACTGCAGCACGCCAGGCTTCCTTGTCCTTCACCAGCTCCCAGCACTTGCTCAAATTCATGTCCCTTGAGGCGGTGGTGCCATCCAACCATCTCATCCTCTTCAATCCCCTTCTCCTCCTGCCTTCAATCTTTCCCAGCATCAGAATCTTTCCCAATGTGTCGGCTCTTTGCATCAGATGTCCAAAGTATTGGAGTTTCAGTTTCAGCATCAGTCCTTCCAATGAGTATTCAGGGTTGATTTTCTTTAGGATTGACTGGTTTGATCTTGCTGTCCAAGAGACTCTCAAGAGTCTTCTCCAGCACCTCAATTTGAAAGCATCAATTCTTTGGTGCTCAGCCTTCTTTATGGTCCAACTCTCACATCTGTACATGACTACTGGAAAAACCATAGCCTTGACTATGGACTATGGTCATGACAAAATAAAAAGAAATAACCCACAAATGATTAATATATTGATTTATTAAATGATAAAATATATTTTAAAAGATGGTAAAGTAATGAGATAATGGTTTTGATTGTGAAATTAGGAGGCTGATCCAAGATAACACTCCAATTAGTCACTAGTGCTCTTGAAAGGCATGTTTATACATTGCTTATGGGAAGATATAATGGGACAATCTTTTTGTAAAACAATTTGGCAAATGTACTGAGAATCTTAAACAAGTTCCTACCCTTTTGTTGAGGCATTTAACTTCTAAGAATCTATCCTAAGGAAACAATTGGATAGCCAGGAAAAGTTTTAGAGAAGAAGATTTTTCAAAATTTGTCCTTCAACAAAAGAGGCAAGAATATACAATGGAGAAAAGACAGTTTCTTCAGCAAGTGGTGTTGGGAAAGCTGGACAGTGAAGTTAGAACACACCCTCACACCAAACACAAAAATAAACTCAAAATGTCTTAAAGATGTAAATATAAGAAGAAAAATGAAAGTGTTAGTCACTCAGTTGTGTCCAACTCTTTGGGACCCCATAAACTGTAGCCCACCAGGCTCAGTTATCCATGGAATTTTCCAGGCAAGAACCATTCCCTTCTGTAGGGGATCTTCCCAACCCAGGGAATGAACCCAGATCTCCTGCATTGCAGGCCGATTCTTTTACCATCTGAGCCACCAGGGAAGATGAAATATAAGATATGACACCATAAAATTCCTAGAACAGGATACAGACAATACATTCTCTGACATAAATCATAGCAGTGTTTTCTTAGATCCCAAGGCAATAGAAATAAAAGCAAAAATAAACAAATGGGACCTAGTCAAATTTGTAAGCTTCTGTGTAGCAGAGGAAACCATAAACAAAACAAAATGACAACCAATGGACAGGGATACATTTGAACAAGGGCTTAATTTCCAAAATATACAAGTAGCTCATATAACTTAATAACAACAACAGCAGAAAACTGAATCAAAAAATGGGCAGAAGACCTAAATAGACATTTCTTTAAAGAAGGCTACAGATGGCCAAAAGGCACATGAAAAGATGGTTAACATTGCTAGTTGTTCAGTTCAGTTTAATTCAGTCACTCAGTCATGTCCGACTCTTTGCAACCCCATGGACTACAGCACACCCAGGCTTCCCTGTCCATCACCAACTCTTGGAGTTCACTGAAACTCATATCCATTGAGTCGGTGATGCCATCCAACCATCTTATCCTCTGTCGTCCCTTTCTCCTCCTGCCTTCAATCATTCCCAGCATCAGGGTCTTTTTAAATGAGTCACTTCTTCACATCAGGTGGCCAAAGTATTGGAGTTTCAGCTTCAGCGTCAGCCCTTCCAATGAATATTCAGGACTGATTTCCTTTAGGATGGACTGGTTGGATCCCCTTGCTGTCCAAGGGACTCTCAATAGTCTTTTCCAACACCATAGTTCAAAAGCACAGTTCAACAGTTAGGAATATGTGATTAACAAATGCATACTACCATATATAAAATAGATAAACAGCAAGAATTTATTGTATAGCACTGGGAACTATATTCAATATCTTGCAATGCACTATAATAGAAAAGAATTTTAAAAAAAGAATATAAATATATACATATATATGTATAATCAAATCACTTTGCTGTACACCTGAAGCTAACACTATATTGTAAATCAACTATACTTCAATTTAAAGAAAGATTTAACACAATATTATTTATAATAACAAAAATTTGAGAAATATCTTAAATGCCCAAAGATGTTGAAATTGTGATACATAATGGATTATTACATAGCCATTAATAATCGTGTTTCCAAACAATCCTGGTTGTGTTAATTACAACTAATATAAATAGAGAAAACTGCCCAGAATTTAATATATCAAAATGTTAACTTCTGTTGATTTAATTATGGTAGATTTTATTTTTTTCTTAATACTCTTCTATTTTCAGCAAGGAACATATATTATTTTTGTCACCAGAGATGTTATTTAAATTAAACTTATGAATGCTTTAAAAATCTTGTAAAATTCATTAGAACCAGTCCTGCCAGACTGAGCAGGCTTGTCAGAATCCTGCTCCACGTTTTGCCTTCTCCATCCCCTGCCTGTTTTATTCTCTTTGTGACTCTGTCCTACCCAGAGCAGTTTGGTTCTTTCATTGGGTAGAATACAATACTATTCTGTGAAGAGATGGTGGAATGTTGATGAATTATAATGTGGAAGATAAGGGGAACTTTCTTTTCTTTTTAAATTTTAAATTAATTAATTTATCTTAATTGGAGGCTCATTACTTTACAATACTGTAGTGATTTTTGTCATACACTGACATGAATCAGCCATGGGTGTACATGTGTTCCCCATCCTGAACTCCCCTCCCACCTCCCTCCCCATCTCATCCCTCAGGGTCATCCCAGTGCACCAGCCCTGAGCACCCTGTCTCATGCCTTGAACCCGGACTGGTGATATATTTCACATATGATAATATACATGTTTCAGTGCTATTCTCTCAAATCATCCCATCCTCACCTTCTCCCACAGAGTCCAAAACTCTGTTCTTTACATCTGTGTCTCTTTTGCTGTCTCTCATATATGGTCATTGTTACCATCTTTCTAAATTCCATATAGATGTATTAGTATACTGTATTGGTGTTTTTCTTTCTGGCTTACTTCACTCTGTATAATAGGCTCCAGTTTCATCCACCTCATTAGAACTGATTCAACTGTATTCTTTTTAATGGCTGAGTAATACTCCATTGTGTATATGTACCACAGCTTTCTTATCCATTCATCTGCTGATGGACATCTAGGTTGCTTCCATGTCCTGGCTATTGTAAACAGTGCTGCGATGAACACTGGGGTACACGTGTCTCTTTCAATTCTGGTTTCCTTGGTGTGTATGCCCAGCAGTGAGATTGCTGGGTCATAAGGCAGCTCTATTTCCAGTTTCTTAAGGAATCTCCACACTATTCTCCATAGTGGCTGTACTAGTTTGCATTCCCACCAACAGTATAAGAGGGTTCCTTTTTCTCCACACCCTCTCCAGCATTTATTGCTTGTAGACTTTTGGATCGCAGCCATTCTGACTGGTGTGAAATGGTACCTCATTGTGGTTTTGATTTGCATTTCTCTGATAATGAGTGATGTTGAGCATCTTTTCATGTGTTTGTTAGCCTTCTGTATGTCTTCTTTGGAGAAATGTCTGTTTAGTTCTTTGGCCCATTTTTTGACTGGGTCATTTGTTTTTCTGGAATTGAGCTGCATGAGCTGCTTGTATATTTTTGAGATTAGTTGTTTGTCAGTTGCTTCATTTGCTATTATTTTTTCCCATTCTGAAGGCTGTCTTTTCACCTTGCTTATAGTTTTTTCATTGTGCAAAAGCTTTTAAGTTTAATTTGGTCCCATTTGTTTATTTTTGCTTTTATTTCCATTACTCTGGGAGGTGGGTCATAGAGGATCCTGCTGTGATTTATGTCAGAGAGAGTTTTGCCTATATTTTCCTCTTGGAGTTTTATAGTATCTGGTTTTACATTTAGATCTTTAATCCATTTTGAGTTTATTTTTGTGTATGGTGTTAGAAAGTGTTCTAGTTTCATTCTTTTACAAGTGGGTGACCAGTTTTCCTAGCACCACCCATGAAAGAGATTGTCTTTTCTCCATTATATATTCTTGCCTCCTTTTTCAAAGATAAGGTGACCTTTCTGTTTTGTTCCATTGATCTGTATTTCTGTCTCTGTGCCAGTAGCATACTGTCTTGATGATTGTGGCTTTGTGGTATAGTCTGAAGTCAGGCAGGTTGATTCCTCCAGTTCCATTCTTCTTTCTCAAGATTGCTTTGGCTATTCGAGGTTTTTTGTATTTCCATACAAATTGTGAAATTATTTGTTCTAGTTCTCTGAAAAATGCCGTTGGTAGCTTGATAGGGATTGCATTGAATCTATAGACTGCTTTGGGTAGTATACTCATTTTCACTATATTGATTCTTCTGATCCATGAACATGGCATTTCTCCATCTACTTGTGTCATCTTTGATTTCATTTATCAGTGTTTTATAGTTTTCTATATATAGGTCTTTTGTTTCTTTAGGTAGATCTATTCCTGAGTATTTTATTCTTTTCGTTGCATGGTGAATGGAATTGTTTCCTTAATTTCTCTTTCTGTTTTCTTATTGTTAGTGTATAGGAATACAACAGATTTCTGTGTGTTAATTTTATATCATGCAAGGAACTTTCTTTCTTAAATACAGATCTTGTGATGAGGTCATTTGATATTTACACTCAAAGTAATATTTCAGCCAGTCTATGGAAGCACATTGAAAACCTTGTCATTTGCCTCAGTTCAGATGACTGAAGTCCCCCAAATCCTGTATACTCCCAAATACTGTATTCTATTTCCTGAAGTCCCAAGGAAAATAGTCCAACTTTTCATGTTAACCACTCTATTCTATTTCCAAATGGGTATTCACTGCCAGTACTTGTTGATCAAGAGTTTGTCAGTTTGTTGTTTCAGTTTTCTGTAGCAAAGAGTACCAGTACTTTAGCCTCCAGAGCACTAGCAACTGAACGATATACAACTTAAGCGTGGGGAAAGGCTTGCTGGGGTGGTAGCTTCTGCTTCTCCTTGGGGAACTCATTAAAAGCCTGAAAATGGCTGACAGTCTCTTAGAGTCTCGCTGTGCTAGCACTTCAACCGTACTGAAATTTGTTCTCCCAAGGGCACTTCGTAGATGACTGAGTATTATGTGGAAATCCCCTACTAAGTAGTCTCACCTTTCCAGTGGTGTGTCTTGATTTTTACTCTAATTCTTCTCACCAAACTGTTATGATAGATCTAGTTAGAAGCCAAATGTTGCTCCCAAATCAGTGTTGAGTTCAAGAAAATAGGCTGGACTCAGACATGCCAAATGTAGGATTCTAGGGAAAGCAGAAGCAGAAAGTATGATAACTATAACAACAACAAGAGCTTAAATTTACTGAGAGCTCACTCTTAGGCCAGGTACTGTGCTAACAGATTTACATACGTTATCTCAGTGAATTCTCCTGAACATCTTTAGAGAGAGGAGCTATAACAATCCTTATTTTACAAATGATGAATTTTGAACCCTAGTGATTTGATGCTTGAGCCCCTGCTCTTAAACAAGAGATGAAAATGAAATACATTTAAGAATGTAGAATCTGTGCTTGCCAATCCGAGTTCAATAACTTCTGGTTCCAGTCTTCAAAGAGTTTCTGGGAGCATTACATTTTAGGTTCATAGACCTAAACAAGCTGGTCACCTTCACTGGCAGAGAGAATCATGTCTAAAAGATTCTGAGAAACCTGCTGGTACTCCTCTGTACCAGCGGAGGAGTCATAGCCAGCTGATCAACTTTTTGTCCAACTTGAATGTATCTTCCCAGCAGAGAAGTGGAAGACTCAGAGACACAAAGGAAAATCCTTTCCCCACCAACCAAGCTTTCCAATACAGAATAGACCTAACCATTTTTCTTTTGATTTATCTAAAATGATCCAAATAAATAAATAAAATGATCCCTAACATTCCTTGGATATCTTTAAAATCAAATGAGTGTATGAACAATCCTACACTGAAGTTCTTTGCCCTTGGGAGCTTGAAATTCCATGTTTCAAAAGCCTGGAGATTGTTTTGAGGGTAGTTATAGTCACAATTGATAAAGCACTCGGTAGTTGCCAAGCACACACATCAATAAGTACTATACATAGTTTCACATTTAATCTTCACAACAACCCTATGCAACAGATGTGGTTATCCCACATTTTACACATGAGGGACCTAAGACCAAGAGATATTAAGTATTGCCCAAGGTCCCACAGCTAGAAAATTGGAACTTGGGTGTCTTTGATTCCAAAGCCCCAATTTGAGACATCAATACCTACTTCAAGACTCTTTGAACTTTAATGTGTGTAGAAATCACCAGAGAATCTTGATTAAATGCAGATTTTGCTTTAGCACAACTGGAGTGGGGATTGAAATTCTGGGTTCCTAACAAGCTCCCTGCTATGGTTGATGCTTCTTGACCACTGTTTGAATACAAAGGCTTCACAGCTTCCCCATTTAGGGGAAGGAACAATCCTACACTGAAGGATACAGTTGTTTTTCTCATTTACCCTTATCTGCTGAGACTGCTCATGCCACCTCTTCTTTACCAAATAGGTAAAAAAGGCAGGTAGAAAAGGACAAGGGGGAGACCAGACCTTTGGTAATTTAATATTTCAGGTTAAAGGTGAAGAAGGGAACTTTTCCTAATTTGTCCTTATGGATAAATATTAATATAAAAATAGCAGTAACTGAACAAGCCAAATATGTTCCAAGCACTTTAAATGTTATATCTTATTTAACCCCTCAACAACCCTCAGTTCAGTTCAGTTGCTCAGTTGTTTCTGACTCTTTGTGACCCCATGGACTGCAGCATGCCAGGCTTCCCTATCCATCACCAACTCCCAGAGCTTGCTCAAACTCATGTCCATTGAGTCAGTGATGCCATCCAACCATCTCATCCTCTGTTGTCCCCTTCTCCTCCTGCCTTCAATCTTTCCCAGCATCAGGGTCTTTCCCAGTGAGTTAGTTCATCACACTAGAGAAGGGAATGGCAAGCTACTTCAGTATTCTTGCCTTGAGAACCCCATGAACAGTATGAAAAGGCAACAACCCTCAGAGGTAGATAATATTACTGTCCCCTTTTACAGATGGGGAAAATGGAGTACAGAGTAATCAGTGGATAGATTTTGTTCTCCAGCCTTTTCTTTCTCTTCTCCATTCACATATTTTCTCAATTTCTAAAATTCCTTAAAGATTCATTCCCTTGTTTCTATTGAAAAAGCAATCCCCTAGATGAAGGTAATACACTGCTTTATCATTTATTTATACCTTAGTCTCTTTTTTTTATAATGAAAGAAGGAATAGGGAGGAAACAATGTACAAAACATATGAGGACCTTGGGTTCCTAAAGAAGGGAAAAGAAGAAATGGAAAGAGAGACAGAGTCTCTAATGAAGCTTGACACTACTTGCTTTACAAGTTACACCATGAGTCCTATGGATTTCACCCACACATTTCCAAAGCTGAAGCCATTGGTAATTTCAAGATAAGAAATAAAATTAAGTTGTAGATTTATTAGCTATGCAGAGATCACCATGGAGACAACCAAAAGAACTCTCACCATGGAGATCTCTCCTTACCCCTCTCTGCCTGAAATGATCAGTACATCATATAAACAGATACAGAAATACATTTGGGAGGGAAGATTACAAAGCAAGCAGACTATGAACAATCCAAAAAAAATGTCTAAAGTTGGTCTTCCAAAATCACATGTTTCTGGGTGCTATGTAGTTTCTTCAGGGAAGAAGAGAAATTTCCAGAGCTTAGTTCATGCCAGCATGGGATGATTAGAGGAAGGTCAACTTAGAAACTAGTACTGACTCTAATCCTGTAGTACAAGGAAAGAACATCAAACGAGGCTCTTTCTACTACAAGGGAATCACTATGTCAGTAAGACTCCTGGTCCACTCACCTGTGTCATCAACATAATGATTAAATCAAGACAAATTAAGGAACAATAACCTTGGCAATGTGGATTTTTGTCAACCAGCTTTGACACAGAGTAAGTGTCCTTCAGAGAGTGGACTCCATAAAATGATGCAGCGATTTGTCTTCAGTGAATACTTTTTCTGTGTTATGTTTAAAGAGCTCATATAAATAATATTATCATAGGTTGAGCTCCCTAGGAAACAGACTTTAAGATGAAGTTTGACTTGCAAAATATTTATTAGAGAGTACCCTTGGGGTGCTGGGGAAAGGAAGCAAGGCTTGGAAAGAGGGGGAAGTTGAGATACAAGGTAGGCCTGACAACAGCCATGGCTTACCTTACGGAGAGCTCCATAACTAGAACGGCTCTTCAGAATTGTTCTAAGTTGGGTCATGATGGCCGTATCTTTCTCCCTTGCACTGACTGTTCACCGGATGTGGGTCATCGGTTAAAGGGAGAGATACTGGGCCAGATGGCTCTTTGCAGCTGAGGCAACCATGAAGGGGCTGACAGCTGAAGGCTGCCTGCCAACAGCACTGCAAGCAGCTGAGGCAACAAACTCTTCTCTGAAGGGGAATCAGGATTGCACATCACAGTGTCTACCACAAATAGTGGTGGTTTCAAAGTGCCAAGAGCTCCAAAGTCAGATAAGTGAGATTTGATTTTTACTTTTAAATTAGGAAAAGCTTTCTGATTCATAAATCATTTCCTGGGGCAAATATTTAAGCAATTTTGCTAAGTATGAAAAGTCATTTCACTGGTCTTAGTATTCAGAAAATTAATAAAAAGAAATGCATTTTTAAAAATCCCTTACTCTGAATAAAAACCAAACAGATTACTCATTCCAGTTTTACAGTGTACATATGTGTTTAAATGTCAATGTGTATTTTTCCATTCTCTTAGTGAGTCAGGAAAAGGTACAAAAAGGTTTAAATAGTGATTCCCCCATATGGATAATATACTAATTCATTCATTTAGCAAATATTTATTGAGCATCCATTACATATCACAGCACTGCACTAGCCATTGGGTCTGTAAAATTAGTAATAACATAGACTGAATAATTATGCCAAACAAACTCTGAAATAATAAGAGTAGCAGGAAGAATAAGGCAGGTAGAAAACACAGGTGGAAATAAGTGTTTGATTCTTTCAATTGTCCTTTTCTACCTGCCTTTTTTACCTATTTGGTGAAGAAGAGGTGGCATGAGCAGTCTCAGCAGATAAGGGTAAATGAGAAGAACAACTGTTATCAAATTAAGCTGTATGGACCCTGCCTCTGTTTGGGTTCTAGTAGGCAAATAATAAACCAAAACTGAGATTTGGCACAGCACTTTACTCAGTGGCCAAAGAACGGAGGAGGGGAACTAAGTTCACAGATCATCTTCTTGCCCACCTTGCGAAAAGGATTTAATTTTAAATAGTAAAGATAAAGGGAGGGAGTACCAGGGAAGAGGCAGGACTCTTTTTCAGGGAGTGGGGTGCCACTTCCTTTTTATCCTTCTGGTCCTTAATATTTAGTCATGGCCCTTGTTGCTGCTGCTGCTGTAATATCTAGTCATGGCTCCTGTTAGGTGTGTCATTTAAAATGCTAAGGTAGTTAAATCAGCGAATAATGAGATTCAAGGTCTGTTGGAGATCTGATTCATCGCTGTCTTGGTCCCAACTGGTTCCATTTGGTTTTTCGTCTGTTTATATCTTCCTTTCTTATCCCTGAACATTTTAAGTTAAAGATTTATGTTGCTGCTGCTGCTGCTGCTGCTGCTGCTGCTGCTAAGTTGCTTCAGTCGTGTCCGACTCTGTGCGACCCCATAGACGGCAGCCCACCAGGCTCCCTCATCTCTGGGATTTTCCAGGCAGGAACACTGGAGTGGGTTGCCATTTCCTTCTCCAATGCATGAAAGTGAAAAGTGAAAGTGAAGTTGCTCAGTTGTGTCCAACTCTCAGCGACCCCATGGACTGCAGCCTACCAGGCTCCTCTGTCCCTGGGATTTTCCAGGCAGGAGTACTGGAGTGGGCTGCCATTTCCTTTTCCAAAAGATTTATGTTAACTACTGCTAAAGGTTGCAGGGCTTGGCAGGTTTTCAGAACACTCCTGTTAAATGGTGGGGTGGTGGTGGTTGTGATGGGTTTCGAGCAAAGCCCTGGAGAAGCTCTGGTAACACAATCATCAACTTCATTTTTTGTTAATTCTTTATTGTGTTCCTTCTGTCTTTTTAGTTACTTTTTTTTTCTTTAATGTGGCTCTCCTTTATTTGGGGTTAATAGACTTTGAGAGTTTATTCCATTGTTTGTGGAATGCACTTCCATAACAAATTTAAATCTACCTATAAAATGACTCATAGTTAGTAATGCAGGGGATGACTGTGAAAATGGGCATCTAAAGGCATGAGTATGTCATGAAATTAGACAAAAGTATATCCCTTCTTTCAGTGTGGATGTAACAACTTGGAAAGACTAAGTACTCTCATCTTTAGCAACCTGAGAATTTTGCTGAAAGAGATTCCTAAATCAGGAGACAGGTCAGACAGCTTCTTGGATTAAAGAGATTAAGGACACCATTGTCTGTTTATGTTTACACTCGAGCAAGCAACTAAATTCAACAAGACACCTAGAGTGGAGGATATTTCTTAGTATCCTAGAGAGAAGATTTCACCTAGAGGTTGTACCAACCAAAACAGAATAGGTCTTTGCAAAATGTCTATGAGTATTTTATTTACTCCACTTCTGTATGCTGTTACAGAATAGATTTGTTTTCTTTCTTTAATTGAATCTTATGTATCTTTGACCCATGCTTACCAGGACATCTTTCTACTTGGTGTTTACCCCACTTCATTTTAATTGAATTTAAAAAGTCATTTTAAAGTAAATCTCCTTACCTTTGTAAAGAATTGTGTAAAACTGTTTCAACTGGTTCTCTGCAAGATCTACTGAGATACAGGTGGAAGCTGAGAGTTGATGTAAGCTTTAAAATTTTGGACCAGCAGCATCAGCATCATCTGTGAACTTGTTAGAAATACAGACTCTTAGGCCCTTCCAGAACTCTTGAGTCATAATCTGCATTTTAACAAGGTCCTAAGGTGAATCTTATGCACTTTAAAGTCTAGAAGGCACTGATTTATAGCATTTGTGGAAAAATCCTTCCTCTTTGGCTTAGTTAAAAACACATAACAATGAGATACTTAATTTTCTTTCCCAAGTCTCTGTTCTTGGGCTAATAACATTGTAACTAGTTTGGAATACAGAAATATTATCAAACAAAAGGCCTTGCATAAGTACAGCTCATAGAGATACAAGGGGCCATTTGAAATGGAGTCAAACTTTTGGAAAAGCTGACATAGAACTTTTCATTCATTTCTTTTTCAAATGGTTTAGTTGGGGGAAATATCTAAGAAATATATTACAGATGCAAGAAAACTTTGAAACAGAACTGAGTAAAACATTTTGGAAATGGTTTTAAAATGACTCTGATAAAAATGTAAGAAACTTGAACTGTTTCCCCATGAAAAGAATGCAGCTGGATGCAACATTTACAGCTGGCAGGGAAGAAACTTAGCTAGTCAGGGTGAACTTGCCCAATTTTACATAGATTATTATTACATTATGTTCATTTAGAAAAATGTTAAATGTTCCTCTTTGTAACTTTTCTTTGCCATCGCTTTAGATATGAAAAGATATTTAGTATACCTACTAGAACATGAAATCATGCTCATGAAATGCAATCTCCAAGTTGGTCATCAGCAGCTGGCCTAACAAGTCCTGCTGAAACATTTGAATTTCTTGCCTCCACCCTGAACTCAAGCAGGTGGCAGGTCAACAGCAGCAGTGACAACTGGCTACTGAAAGGGGCATAAGTCCCAAATGAAAAACATTGATCTCATTCCTTGCTCTGGAGGAGCAGAGGTCTATTTAGCTTTTCCAACATGATCACAAACAGGCAGTTTTTTGGATACTGCAGGCAGGTGGAATGAAGGAATCTTAGATGAACCATCACTAACAACAAAAATTCAGATTGCATGTAGAAGGAATAATAAATAATGCAAGTAAAGCCGAATTGAAGCAATAGGTTCCAAAATAGAGCATTTTATTGAAAATAGAGCATTCATGATCCAAAGGATCATGTTCCCTAACTCATGAATATTTTTTCTTCTGTTTTCCTCCTTAGTAAATTGGACAGAGGGGCTTCCCAGGTGGCTCGGTAGTAAAGAATCTGCCTGTGAATGCAGGAGCCACAGGTGATGGGGGTTTGATCCCTGATTCGGGAAGATACCCTGGAAGAAGAAATGGCAATCCACTCCAGTATTCTTGCCTGGAAAATTCCGTGGATAGAGGACCTGACAGGCTAGAGTTCAAGGGGTCTCAAAGAGTCGGACATGACCTAGTGACTGAGCGTGCACACACACACACACAAATTGGACAGGATTATTATTTCATAGATGAGAGAAGGGAGGTTAAATGATTTACCCACATTCGTACAGTTTATCTACAGAAAAGAAAATTGAATTTGAGCCGTTTGACTGCCTGTCCAGTGGACTGATGTGCTTTATCATGCACAGTAATACATCTGATACAACTTGCTCACATTTTATTGTAGCAGTTAATGATCTCTTTGATATTGTTTACCAGTTGTTTCAAATGTATTGTTGTTTCACAACCACTTTCCTTAGCTAGATATCAAATATCTTGTGGATAGGCCTGGGCATATTTTATGTGTTCATTGAATGCTGATTGAATTATTACCAAGGAAAGATGAAATATTTGAAAAAGAAAGAGGAAAGGATTGAAACATAATGGAGCTGGGGAGAAATATACAGTTCTCAAAAGTTGTGTCCTCATCATTTAAATTTAAGACATAATATAGAATATTGTATTTGGAAGGGTCCCAAAAGATGATCTTACCTAACTATCTACCTGTTAAAGAATAACTTCTTTTAGTTTCTTCCAGTTTTATTGAGATATAATTGTCATACGGCACTATATAAGTTTGATATGCAGCATAATGATTTGACTTACAGGCATCATGAAACTATTACCGCAATAGGTTTAGTGAACATCCATCATCTGTTATAGCTAGAGGAATAGAAAAAATGTTTTCCTTGTGATGAGAACTCTCAGTGTTTATTCTCTTAACTTTCTTATATAACATGTGCTGTGCTGTGCTTAGTCACTCAGTCGTGTCCGACTCTTTGCAACCCCATGGACTGTAGCCTGCCAGGCTCCTCTGTCCATGGGGATTCTCCAGGCAAGAATACTGGAGTGGGTTGCCTTCCCCTCCAGGGGATCTTCTCAACCCAGGGATTGAACCCAGATTGCCCGCATTTCAGGCAGTTTCTTACCATCTGAGCCACCAGAGAAGCCCAAGAATACTGGAGTGGGTAGCCTAACCCTTCTCCAGGGGTACTTCCTGACCCAGGAATCAACCCGGGGTCTCCAGCATTGCAGGCAGATTCTTTACCAGCTGAGCTACCAGGGAAGCCCCTATATATAGCATATACCAGTGTTAATTATATTTAACTATTGCACATTCCATCCCTAATACTTATAACTGGCGAAGTTTTTACTTTTTGAGTGCCTTCATCCTATTCCCTCTATCCCAACCCCCGGAATACCGTCTATAGAACCTTGCATTGGCATCCCTCTAGTTTTGCTGAAATATCTCCACTATTGTGGAGCTTATCTTCAAACAGGTCTGCCGTTAGGCTAAATCATTCCTTAAGTTTTTCTCTGTCAGTTAAACATTTATTTATTGCGCAGCTGTGTCTCAGATGGCATACTGGCTGTCAGGAATACCAAGAAGAAGAATAAGTCAACTTCTCTCATGTAAAGCCCAAATGGGTGTTGCTGTTCAGTGGGCAGCTCTCTTCCAAGTTTTGTTTTATGGATTAAAGTCTTCTTCCATCTTATGGCTCTGTTGTGTTCAACTTAATACTGCCAAGTTTCCCATGCTCATTTGCTGCCAGCCAGAAGTAAAAGGGCATGAAGGAAATGTGTGGGAGTTGTTAGGAGTCAGGCCTGGGAGTGATGCACATCAATTCTGCTCATATTCCTTCACTAGATCTCAGTCACAGGTCCACATTTAACACCAACTGTTGCCTAGCTGTAGGACCAGGAAGACAAAACAAAGGTTTGGTCATTGCTTAGCAGTTTCAGCCACAGTGCTCTCACTATGCACAGTTTTTGGGTGAGGTGACGATGCCATGCTACACGGACTATGCAGGTAGAAATAGTGAGCCAGAATTCAGACTTGGGTGATCACGCACTAGAGCTCTCCTGTGCTTCTCTCCCAGACCAGCAGCATCAGCATCACCTGAGAAGTTATTAGAAATGCACATTAATTGACCTCACCCCAGGCTTATCAAATCAGAAACTCTGAGGCGAGACCCAATAATGTGTTTTAATCAGGCCCTCTATGACTGATTCATGTCACGTCTGAGAACCATTTCCACCACCATACTGTACTACATTTCATCTGAGAGCTTCCAGAGTACTTTTCTAGCTGTCCATCAGTATTATCTGTCATCTAGAGGGATGTCTGACAGTATCAGTAGCCAACTTGGAAAATAAACATTTAAAATTATTTTTACTCAAATACAAAAACATTATTTGTTCTGCTATAATTTTAAAATAATGGTATTTCTATTATAGCATTGCCTTGTTTAAAGTGTTATTTATGCAATTGTCTATTTTCTCACACTAATTTCTAAGCATCCAAAATGTTCTTGTATCTCCCACAGTCACTAGTAATTTGCTTTCCAAATAGTAGGCATTCAATAACTGTTGGTGTAATTGAATGAGAAAAAATGTTGTATGAAAATGCTTCTCATTAAATCAAAGATATATGGAGAGCAGCTTTAGATGGTAAAACTTTTCAGTCATATTTTCCATGACTATTAAAAATTTCAGGATGGGGAACACGTGTACACCCGTGGCGGATTCATGTTGATGTATGGCAAAACCAATACAATATTGTAAAGTAATTAGCCTCCAATTAAAATAAATTAATTTAAATTAAAAAATAAAATAAAGATAAATAGCTAAAAAAATTTCACAGAAAGGACCATTTAATATCGTCATTGTTAATCAATAGTAAGATTTTAAAACTGCTGTTATCAGATGTGAAAATTTACAGTGAGATGTTTAAAAATTATTAGTTACTTAAAAATCCACAATGTTCTATTTTTCTTCCTGAAATAACTTTCTCAATTAGCTAATTTATAATACACGTACTAAAAGACATTAAACTACAACTTTCATTATTGGATATTTCACAGGCTCTAATGGAACTATAGAGTAAGTCTAAAATAATTTTTAGTGCTTCAAGTAATTATTGATTCATCATAGAACTATTTATCATGCAGGAGACTGTCCTTCAAGACCAATGTTTTCAGAATGTTGTTTACATGGCAGTGTCTCATGTAAATTTTGCTGCAGATGTGACAGTTATCTTGTTTACTTCACCATCTCCCTTCTCTTCCTCCCATAAATCAGAATATTGGAAAGATAATCAGAACACACTTTACCAGGCATGTATGTGACAGCAAATAATATTATCAGGTTTTTTTCCATATCTCTGTCTTCAAGTTGAAAATCAAATCGGAGCATTTATCTATATAGTGTGAATTTCAGTCGTGCACCTAAGCATTTCTTTGTAGCTGAATCAAATATAATTTGGTATTATTAAATGAGATGAGATGACTCATAAGCTATTGACCAAGTTCTAATGGTTAATTAGCAGCAGTGCATTATAACCCTCACCCACTCACAGTCACTATTGTGGCTAAAGGAATTTTAATTAGCTGTGAAAGACTTTAGTCAAATATCACCTGCAAGCTTATTGCACTCTTATTTTTCAAATCTCTCTTCCTAGGTTCTTGCTTTGGAGTTTCTGTTATCTAAAGGTAGTGATTATGGGTTCCTTGGGCTTTTACCACCTTCTTTTCTCTCACTTCCATTTCTCTACCTACATTACCCTTTGCAAATCCTGAAACTGATCATAAGGAATCTGATAATGGGACCAAAGGCTTTCTGTTTTTGCATGATAACCCAAACATGCCAACCTGGCCCCATGTGAATCAGCTTGGGTTTCTCCACTGGTTTGGCCATCATTTCCAGTGGTATTGTTAGAAAGGGCCATTTTGGATGTGGACTTGGCTTTCCAATCAGTGTGCTAGTCTGATCTTCTATGTGGCTTAGAACAAAGTATTTGAAATGACCGGAGGATTGGAATAAGAGTCAGAAGACCTTTTCCTTCAGCTTATATTTCTGACTATTCAAAAATATACCTAAGCTGGGATGGATACATTTGTGGATGAATAATAAAATTAAAACATTAAAAATAGAATGAGGTCTGGCTTGAGCTTAAGGTAAGTGAGTGAATCATGTGCCCGATTAAATTAGCATTGCACAGAAGTGGAACCAGAAGGGGGTACGGGTAACAGCTCTCTTCCCTCTGGGGTGACTTTCCATCTGTGCACTGCAGGCTTGCTACCAGATAATGAATGGTGAGAGATCCCAAATGACAGGTGGCAGAAGAATGCAAAAGATTCTTATTAGCCAACTCCTACAATATATATTCTGGGCACTGCTACTTGAGCATTTTTTTCCCCATAAAGAGTACCTGTGAGCAGAAATTAAATATAGAAATAATATTCTTTACTCCATGACCTCCATACGGGGGGGGGGGATGCACTGGAAATACTCAAGGGAAAGCATAAAGAGGAGAGGGTACAGATGTTACATTTTGGTGGCTGGGCATCTATTCATCCTATCTGTACAGACATCTGAGGAGTTACTTGTCTCCTTTTTATAGGCTGTGAATTAGAGTGGGATACCAGGATGGAATATATGGCCAAGAGTAAGCCTCTATGGTTTGAATGTTTGTGTCCCCTCAAAATTCATGTGTTAAAATGCTAATGGCAAGTATGATGGTATGAGGAGGTGAGACCTTTGGAATGTCCTTAGGTCATGAGGGTGGAGGCCTCGTAAATGAGATTAGTGTTCTTAAAGAGAGACCCCATACAGATCCCTTGTGCCTTCCACTGTGTAAGCACACTGTGAGAGGCACTAGCTGTGAACCAGGAAGAACCCCTCCTTCCACCCCTGCCAGAACTGGACCATGCTGGTATCTTGATCTTGGACTTTCTAGCCTCCAAAACTGTGAGAAATAAATACCTTTTGTTTATATACTACCCAGTCGGTGGCATTTTGTTATAGCAGCCCAAGCTGACTAAGACACAAGCCCATCAGTTCACTTCAGTCGCTCAGTCATGTTCGACTCTTTGCGACCCCATGATCCACAGCACGCCAGGCCTCCCTGTCCATCACCAACTCCCAGAGTCAACCCAAACCCATGTCCATTGAGTCGGTGATGCCATTCAACCATCTCATCCTCCATTATCCCCTTCTCCTCCTGTCCTCAATCTGTCCCAGCATCAGGGTCTCTACAAATGAGTCAGCTCTTCGCATCAGGTGGCCAGAGTATTGGAGTTTCAGCTTTAGCATCAGTCCTTCCAATGAACATCCAGGATTGATCTCCTTTAGGATGGACTGGTTGGACCTCTTTGCAGTCCAAGGGACTCTCAAGCGTCTTCTCCAACACCACAGTTCAAAAGCATCAATTCTTCTGCATTCAGCTTTCTTTATAGTCCAACCCTCACATCCATACATGACTACTGGAAAAACCATAGCCTTGACTAGATGGACCTTTGTTGGCAAAGTAATGTCTCTACTTCTAGGTTGGTCATAACTTTCCTTCCAAAGAGCAAGCGTCTTTTAATTTCATGGCTGCAGTCACCATCTGCAATGATTTTGGAGCCCAAAAAATAAAGTCTGACACCGTTTCCCCATCTATTTGCCATGAAGTGGTGGGACCAGATGCCATGATCTTAGTTTTCTGAATGTTGAACTTTAAGCCAACTTTTTCACTCTCCTCTTTCACTTTCATCAAGAGGCTCTTTAGTTCGTCTTCACTTTCTGCCATATGGATCTGAGGTTATTGATAATTTTCCCAGCAATCTTGATTCTAGCTTGTGCTTCCTCCAGCCCAGCGTTTCTCATGATGTACTCTGCATATAAGTCAAATAAGCAGGATGACAATATACAGCCTTGATGTACTCTTTTTCCTATTTGGAACCAGTCTGTTGTTCCATGTCCAGTTCTAACAGTTCCTTCCTGACCTGCATACAGGCTTCTCAAGAGGCAGGTCAGGTGGTCTGCTATTCCCATCTCTCTCAGAATTTTCCACAGTTGATTGTGATCCACACAGTCAAAGGCTTTGGCATAGTCAATAAAGCAGAAATAGACTTTTTTCTGGAACTCTCTTGCTTTTTCCATGATCCCGTGGATGTTGGCAATTTGATCTCTGGCTCCTCTGCCTTTTCTAAAACCAGCTTGAACATCTGTAAGTTCACGGTTCATGTATTGCTAAAGCTTGGCTTGGAGAATTTTGAGCATTGCTTTACAAGCATGTGAGATGACAGCCCATCAGCATATTGCATTTCCCAGGGTACAATAGTTGGTTCAGTGATGGTCCCATTATCCTTCTAGTGTCTATGAACATGCAGGCTTTCCCAGAGATTCTGGGGAAAAGATTCTTCTTTCCTGCTCTACTGGAACATGAAGGACTATAAAGGCTGTATTTCTGCTCTCCTACTGCTACAAGGTGGAGCCTGAGACTGAAGAAAATAAAATAGGTGTCAGAAATAGTGAGAAGGAGAGAAAAAAGTGTTTTTTTCTTCTAGTTTTATTGAGATGTAATTGACATACAGCACTCTATAAATTTAAGGCATATAGCATGATGATTTGACTTACATACATCATGAAATGATGACCACAGTAAGTTTAGTGAACATCCATCATCTCATATAGGTACAACATTAAATAAATAGAAAAAAATGTTTTCCCCTGCAATAAGAACTCTTATGATTCACTCTCTTAACAACCTTCAGGTATAACATGAAAGTGAAAGTGAAGTCCCTCAGTCGCGTCTGACTCTTTGAGACTCCATGGACTGTAGCCCACCAGGCTCCTCCATCCATGGGATTCTCCAGGCAAGAATACTGGAGTGGGTTGCCATTTCCTTCTCCAGGGGATCTTCCCAACCCAGGGATCGAACTCGGGTCTCCTGCATTGTAGACAGATGCTTTACCATGTGAGTCACCAGGGAAGCTCAGGTATAACGTACAGCAGTGTTAATTTCTCATGATGTAAATTACATCTCTAGTATTTATTTTTCTTATAACAGGGAATTTGTACCTTTTCACTGCCTTTGTCTAATTCCCTCTCATCCTCACCTCTGGTACCACAAATCTGATTTCTTCTTCTTTTTTTTTTTATGAGTGTGTTTGTTTTTGAAGTATAATTGACCTACAGTCCTATGTTAGTTCCTTGTATTGTTGTTTAGTCATGTCTGACTCTTTGTGACCCCGTGGATTGCAGCACACCAGGCGTCCCTGTCCTCCACTATCTCCCAGAGTTTGCTCAAATTCATGTTCATTGAGTCAGTGATGCTAAGTTTCTCATATGCAACACAGTAATTAAATATTTCTAGGCTTCCCATATGGCTCAACTGGTAAAGAATCCACCTGCAATGCGGGAGACTTGGGTTCCATCCCTGGGTTGGGAAGATCCCCTGGAGAAGGAAAGGCTACCCACTCCAGTATTCTGGCCTGGAGAATTCCATGGACTGTATAGTCCACGGGGTCGCCAAGAGTTGGACACAACTGAGCAACTTTCACTTTCATACAGTTCAAAATTGTCACCATGATGAGTCTATTTACCATCTGTCTCCGAAGATACTGCATAATTATTGACTACTTTCCCCACACTGTGCATTTCATACTTATGACTCATTTTGTAACTGAAAGTTTGTACCTCTTAATCTCCCTCACCTATTTCTCTATTCCCCCACCCCTCTCAGAGGGTAGCCACCTAGTTTTTCTCTATATCTGGGACTCTGTTTGGGCTTCCCTGGTGGCTCTGTGGTAAAGAATCTGCCTGCCTTTTGCAGGAGATGCAGCTTCTATCCTTGGGTCAGGAAGATCCCCTTTAAAAGGAAGTGACAACCCACTCCAAGATTCTCGCCTGGGAAATCCCAAGGACAGAGGAGCCTGCTGGGCTCAGACATGACTTAGCAACTAAACAACATGACTTTGTATTTAGTTATGTTTGTTCATTTGTTTTGTTTTTTAGATTCCACATATAAGTAAAATCATACATCATTTGTTTGTCAGAGTTATTTTACTGAGCATAATACTCTCTGGGTCTATCCACATTGTCTCAGATAACAAGATTTCATTTTTTATTAAACTGTGTAATATTCCATTGTGTATATATGTGTTCTTCTATTAGTGGACACTTAGATTGCTTCCATGCCACAGCTATTACAAATTATGCTGCAATGAACATAGGGGTGCATATATCTTTTCAAATTAGTGTTTTCTTTTTCTTCAGATAAATACCCAGAAGTGAAATTCTTGAATCATATGGTAGTTATATTTTTAATTTTTTGAGTAACCTCTATTTTCTACAGTAGTGCACCAATCAACATTCCCACCAACAATGCATGAGTGTTCACTTTTTTCCATATTGTCACCAATGCTTATTATTTGTTGTCTTTTTGATAACCATTCTGACAGGTGTGAAATAATATCTCATTGTGGTTTTGATTTGCATTTCCTAATGGTTAGTGATGTTGAGATTTTTTTTCATGTGCCTGTTGACCATCTGTGTATTTTCTTTGGGAAAATGTCTATTCAGGTCCTTTGCCCATTTTTTAATCAGATTATTTGGGCTATTTGGATATTAAGTTGTGTGAGTTCTTTGTATATTTTGGATATTAACTCCTTATCAAATATATTGTTTGCAAATATATTCTCCCATTGAGTAGGTGGCCTTTTTTTTGATAGTTTTCTTTGCTGTACAAAACATTTTAGTTAGACATAGTCTCATTTGTTTATTTTTGCTTTGTTTTCCTTGCCTGAGGAGACATATACAAAAAAAAATTGCCAAGACCAATGTCAAAGAACATACTGTCTGTGTTTTTTTCTGGAAGTTTTATGCTTTTAGGTCTTACCTTAAAGTTTTTAATCCATTTTGAGTTTATTTCTGCCTATCATGAGAAAGTAGTGCAGTTTGATTCTTTTGTGCGTAGCTATCCAGTTTTCCCAACATCATTTATTGAAAAAGCGTTTTTTTTCCTCATTATATATTGTTGCCTTCTTTGATTAACTGCCCGTATAAATGTGGGTCCATTTCTAGCAAAATGAGTCTGATGACACATTTGAACATTGACTCCAACAGTGCCTGTCATCCAATCCAGCCCTGCCTCTGGATCAGGCAGCCTCTGAATTTCATTTATGTAAATCAATAATTACTTTCATTCTTTTTTTTCGGCCTGAGCTAATTTGGTTTGGGTATTCTGTTATTGGCAACCAAATTTTCCCTGACTTGCACAGATGTGAATACTACTCAAGCATCTCCACAGTTCAAGATTGATCCATTATTACACAGGATGTTTACTTATCTTCTCCAAACCTTAGATTCCTGATATATAAAATGGGTCTAAAAATGTTACTCTCACCTAAGTTTTTCTCATTGTAATAGTATTTGTCATTTTTAAAGTATTTCTCTGCACTATGTGCTATACTGCACAAAACACACATGTGCGTGTGCACACACACACACCCTATGCCCTTAAAACTCTATGAGATAGATATTTTAATTCCCATTTTATAGATGTAAAGATTGAGGCTCAGATAACTTATACATCTCACTCAGGGTCACATGGCTTGTGTGTGGTCAGTCTTCAGTTTGAACAAAGTCTGTCTGATTCCATAGACAATGATCCTAATCTACAAAATTAAACAACCTCTATATGTTGCAATAAGAAAGACAGTAACTTTGAACCTATACTTTGACCCACATCACAATTAATTCATAGTGTGGGGAGTGCTTGCTAATTTGACTTGTTCCTTGGAAAGTTCAACAGTGTATAAAAAAAGAACTTTGTGTAAAAACCATAAATCACATACTGGCTTTGAGATGTAACTGAGATAGATCTTGTAGCTGTGAAACTGGAGGAGGAACAGATTAGCTTGTGGTGTCTAAAGGCAGAACTATGAGCCAACAGGTACTGTAAGATGTGATCACAGTCAGTCAACAGATGACAGAACAAATCTCTGTTCACTGTGGAAAAATCAAAGTCAGAAAACACACCAAAGTTCATTGTGATATTAGAATCCTCTTCAACCTGGAACATCGACATTAACTGATTTTGGCAGATAATATCAAACTGGAACTCATGGACTCTCATAAGCCATAACATTCTGTTCATAGAACAAATCTTAATGCTGGTGCAAGGCTGTGCTGGCTTTACTGGTTCTAGGATTTTAGAAGTGCAGAGATCTAGGTGAGTCCTAAGCTAGTGTCAAATACCAGGAATAAGACTAGAATTTAGGATAGGAAAGAATTCTATAATTTCTGGCCAACAGGCTGTACTTTTTCAGCCAGATATTCTTTGAGTTTATTTGTCCTTTGTTAACCTTGAACTTCAAGTGAAATATGATTTAAAGAGCTTATTCAATTATTCTATGATTTTTTAAAATCCATATTTACCTAGGGTGTTAAAGTGAGAGCAGCTTGTGTGATTGTCTCAGTGAAAGTTTCCTAACGCTCTGAAGGAAAGTGGACCAAGGATAATAATGGTCAAAATTTCAAGGGACAGTTTTTTCTTCCTATATGGAGATGTTCTGTAAATGTAAACCATACTTTCTTTTTACCATTCATGTCCTAATTATTAAACTAATAACATTTTTTTCAAATCTAATCTGAATCCTATTAACTGTTTGATTCTAATCAATTATTTTTATTTCTTTTTTTTAGCTTGTTTTTTTTTAATTTATTTATTTTAATTGGAAGCTAACTACTTTACAATGTTGTAGTGGTTTTTGCCATACATTGACATGAATCAGCCATGGATGTACATGTGTTCCCCATCCTGAACCCCCCTCCCACCTCCCTCCCCATCTCATCCCTCAGGGTCATCCCAGTGAACCAGCCCTGAGCACCCTGTCTCATGCATCAAACTTGGACTAGCAATCTGTTTCACATATGATAATATACATGATTCAATGCTGTTCTCTCAAATCTTAAAATGCTCTCCTTGATTGAATTCTTTCTTAAAAGATTTCTGCCAAGTCATTTTCAGGTTCCTTCCTGCACTCCTCTTCCGCTACTAAATGTTTAAATGCTGGTTTTCTCTCGAGGTTCTACATACCCCGACTACTTCCCTTTTGATTGTATTCATACATATTATACATTATACATATCGTCTCTAAGTGATTCCACTGCTATCATCTTAATCACTTAAGTACTCAAAAGCTACATATTACCATGAGAAAGACCCCCAACATTGGACTTTTACATAATGGCCCTGTTGTTGTCATACAAGAGAGTTGAAATGGAACCCCCTCAAAACTGGTTTGGATATTGAAACTGATGAGGCCACATATGCATCAAGAGGGTAGGAATAATATTTATTTTCACATAATAAGACTTTCTGAAGGGAGAAGTTTGGGTTCCCAAGTAGGTCCAAAATGGATTGAGAGAGCAAGGAGGGGCACCTGGCTTTGGATTTTATTGTGGCTAGGTTGTGGGGCTGGGACGAGGGTTCCCTTGTATGGGCTGGGACTTCCATAGTTTGAATTTTTCCCTAGCACCAAAGTGGTGAGCATCTAGGCCTTCTTATCAGCTTGCTCAGATATACAGAAAGACAGAATGGTAGAGCTTGAAAGCTATCAGCAGTCAAAAATAAAAAAATGGAGTTAGACTCTATTACAAACTCCATCATAGTTGTCATAGTTAATTTAGAATTGACCACTACAAAATCCACAAATGCAATCCATTTGTCTGTTCTGAATTGTAGAATTGCCAAATTGATCTTTCTACTTGGATATCTGACAGAGCCCTCGAGCTCAACATGTTCAGAACTGAACCCTTTTGACAATGTAAGTTAATGACCTCTCAATCCGCATAGTTTTCCAAATTAGAAAGATGGCAGATATCTTAGATGTTTCTCTCTTCTTATCAACGCCTGGTCTTTTCTATCGGTCATAAGCTCCTACTGATTCTGCCTTTGATCACCTTGCTGATACTGCCCTCCTCTTGTAGATCCCCATTGACTACCTCCGTTCCGTCCCTTGTAGTTTCTGGACTGTATTACTGCAATAGCCAGATTTTAATGGCTGCTCTGTTTCTGGTGTCATCCTCCCTGATAATCGCCACCACACACACATTTACCAACTTGACCCCAAATGAAAATATGACCATGTCACTCTCCTACTTAAAACTCTTGTTAGTCTTGACCAGCCACAAGTTAAAAAGTATGAGTATCTTCTACTGGCATACAAAAGCTTTTATATTTTGACTTCAGCCTATTCCTTTGGCCTCATCTACCTACTCCTTTGACCTGACTCCTGTTGTTTCAGATTCATGCTGGGTTTCAGTTATACCAACATACTTTCAGGTCCTCAAATGATATAAAGGCATTTTTTTTTGTCCCCATACATTTTCGCATGCTGTTCCTTTTGCCCAGAAGACCCTTCATGTCTCTGCCCTCTAGGAAGCCCTACTTACTCTTCTAGTCTGAATGCAGATAGTGTCTCTTCTATGAGGCGTTTCTTGACTGTCTCAGGTCGTGTTCCGAGCATAGTACCCGTGTATTATGAGTATAGTAACCATTTATTCTGTGCCTCACACTGTGCTAAATCCTTTATGTACATTATTTTAGGCACTCTGTCTAGTAATTTTAGGAACTAAGTATGGATATCCCTTAAACATAATGATTTTAAGGTATAGAGAGTTGCAATTATTTACCCAAGACCACACTGCTATCAAGTAGTGGATCTCAAGTTTGAACCCAAGCTTTATGTCTTTATCTAGACTGATGTTCATCATCATGATCTTGCTCAGGAGTGATAGGTGACCTATCTCTTCATATGAGTCAAACAGTAGTACCTACTGTGTATATTATATGTTGAAAACTCCAGGACTGAGCAAATGCCAAAGAACAGTATAGTATAGCCATTACATGTGTGTGTGTGTATGTGTGTGTGTGTGTGTGTGTGTGTGTGTGTGTGCGCACATGTGTGCTCAGTCATGTCCAACTCTTTGCAACCCATGGACTATAGCCTGCCAGGCTCCTCTGTCCATGGGATTTTCCAGGCAGGAATACTGGAGTGGGTTGCCATTTCCTACTCCAGGCGCGCTTCCCAATCCAAGGATCCAACTCGCATCTCTTATATCTCCTGCATTGGCAGGAAAATTCTTTACCACTGAGTCACCTGGGAAGTCCTTTATTAAATCCATAGTAAAAAGTTAAATCATTCCATCATATTTAAAATCTGTAGAAGCTGACTAGGAAGAGACTGAGAATTGATGGTCATTTCTGTTTCCTTGTTAAATCTAAATGAGGAAAATGGCTAAGTACTTCTTGAAAACCATCAGATGATTGAAGTAAGGACAGTGTAAAAGGTCTGTAATGGTCATATGTCATAGCATCTATGTCCCTCACTTACATCTTGAATGGTCCATAAAGAGAAATGACTTTGGCTTCTGCCATCTGTTCCCTCTATCAAGAATAAGTACCACGGAAGGGACTGAGAATGCATTTTATGCAAGAACTGTCACACAAAGAGCGAGCAGACATTAAGACTGAAATTGCAGCTCTCAGACTGAGGAGCTGAACAATAGTCAAAGATGGGAGAAATCCTAACAGCTGGCAAGTTAGGGAAAGGAAGGTGGGGGAAATGAGTCTCATTGTTTACCTAACTTCCAAAGATGAAGTCATAAAAACCATACAACCTAATTGCAGCTCTATTGTCATTCCAGGGATGTCTTTTTGCACCACTCAAATCAAACCAGCTGGGTTCCATTCTTCCCTGTTGATCTTTCTCATCCTTTATGATATAGTTCAAATGTTACTTCTTTGTGACATATCCCCTACTCTCCCAGTTAGCATTGATAGCTCCAACCTTTTGCTCACAAAAAAACCCTATTTATACCTCCATTTATTAGTTCTTAGCTAGATTCAAGACCAAGTTTGAGCTTCTTAAAAGCAGAGAACAATTCTTTCTTGTATGCTTATGCCAACTGCCTAGCACAGGGCTGAGGTCAAACTAGGCTTTCAGTGAAGGATTGTCAAATTGAAATAAATCTGTTAATGTTAAGGAATTACTAAACTATATATCTTTCTTGACCAAATGTCTTGTTCCTCTAAGGACATATTTTAAAGAATCAGGAAGCCTCAAATAGTCTCTTTGGTGTTCTGTTTGCACGATTTTTTTTTTTTTTACTGAAATTTTAACCTCTGAAATGCACACTTTATTAGTACAAAAGATTTTCTCAGAGAGAGAACTCAGATGTTACATATAACCTTGGCTGAGTTATGCTTTAATGTTCCTTCAACTTTCCCAATAGTAGACCTTGATTCTTTGTTAGATTTCCTGGAAAGCATCTGCAACAGCAGCTCCTGCCACTACCACTACTCATGTTGGCCAGCCTATATTTGCTACAACTATCAGGGGTCTAGACAAGTCAGTCCTGACTGAAGAGAAAGCTCTGATTGCTAAAGCAGCCAGGAGAGTAGACCTAAAATCCTGTAGTGTGTGAGAAATGGAAAATGAGACATTTAGGTAGAGAAAATGAATAATAAAACTCATGATGATAGAGAGAGCCCTCTACCTTAAAAGCCTTTATGTTTTATTTATTCGTTGGATTATCCATTTTAAGCCCAAAGTTAGAGATTTTCCTAAGGCTATTTTGTAAAATGGAAGAAGACTAGGACTATTAAGATTAATTTTCTGTATGATAGCGTCCTTCCTGGTTGTGAAATGGCTGCAGTAGCTCTATCATCACATTTTTGTACACTTAAATTCAGAGGCAGAAAAAAAAAAAGTACTCGCATGTTTCCTGTTAAGAAATGTTTCCCAGATATACCCTTTACAACTGACTATAAGACAAGATTTCCTTTCACATCTCACTGGCCAATCACTGGTCAGGATGAGTTGGTGATGGAATCTCAATGATTGGCTTGATCAAATTAAGTCACCCACTGAGGCTAGGGATGGAGCCAGATTTCCTGAAGTGCAACATGGAGGACCATATAGTCCTGTACTGTCTGAAACGAAGAAGTGGACAAGTCTCTGGGGAGACAACCCAAGCTGATTTCGGCAAGTTCATACACACGTTATTGTCATTTAAGACAGTTCTGAACATGAGTGACATGGTTACTCATTGCCAGAGAAGAGAATATTCCAAGATGATGGTGGGGCATGAGAAAGTATTTGGTCCTGGAAGGTGTAGGAGAGAGAAATTGATATAAAAGATTACCAGGGGAAATGCAGCAAGAAACACAGGTAAAGAGATGTGTGGTTTATATAGGATTTTTGTCATAACCCCATAGTAGAACAAAGGTGATATATTCTGAACTCAAAATGAAGTGTTGAGCACACTTTCCAGTGCTAACCAAATAACTTATTCTTTTAAGACACATTTTATAAATTTTTTTATTGAAGTATAGTTGATTTAGGGCTTGCTTGGTGGCTCAGATGGTAAAGCGTCTGCCTGCAATGCAGGAGACCCGGGTTCAATCCCTGGGTCAGGAAGATCCCCTGAAGAAGGAAATGGCAATCCACTCCAGTATTGTTTTTTTTTTAATTTATTTATTTTAATCAGAGGCTAATTACTTTACAATATTGTGGTGGTTTTTGCCATACATTGACATGAATCCAGTATTCTCTCCTGGAAAATCCCATGGATGGAGGAGCCTGGTAGGCTACAGTCCATGGGGTCTCAACGAGTTGGACACCACTGAGTGACTAACACACACATAGCTGATTTATAATATTGTGCCGATCTCTGCTATGCAGCAAAGTGATTCAGTTATATACTATAGACATTCTTTTTTAAATATTCTTTTCCGTTATGGTTTATCATAGGATATTGATCACAGTATCACAGGATATCACAGGATACTTCCTTCCCCTCTCCTCCTCCCCTTGGCAACTACAAATCTGTTCTCTTTGTGAATCTGTTTCTGTTTTGTAGATAGGTTCATTTGTGCTGTATTATATAAGTGATATCATATGGTATGTGTCTTTCTCTTTCTGACTTATTTCACTTAGTGCAATAAGGTCTGAGTTCCTGCATGTTGCTGCAAATGGCATTATTTCATTCTTTTTTATGTCTGAGTAGTATTCCACTGTCTGTATGTACCACTTTTTAAAAAAAATCCATTCATCTGTTAATGGACATTTAGGTTGTTTCCATGGCTTGGCTATTGTGAATAGTGCTGCTATGCACATGGGGGTGCATGTATCTTTTCAAATTAGAGTTTTTTCTGGATATATACCCAGGAATTGGATTGCTGGATATGGTAGTTCTATTTTTATTTTTCTGAGGCACCTCCAAAGTGGCTGTAGCAACTTACAGTCCCGCCAACAGTGTAGAAGAGTGCCCTTTTCTCCACACCCTCTCTAACATGTTTTCTTTATAGACATTTTATTGATGGCCATTCTGAACAGTGTGAGGTAATAGCTTATTTAGTTTTGATTTACATTTATTTAACAGTTAGTGATGTTGAGCATATCATCTTGAATCTACAGCAAGCACCTACTCTGTGCCAAGTACCATACTAGTCATACATACATTCTTATATACAAGGCCCCTGTTCTCCTGGGTTATATGTTAAAGACACATTTGTGTTGTTGTTGTCAACATCTCAAAGAATATGAACTACACCACTCCTCACAATATCATCTCCCTTTAATGTTAGATATAAAAAAATAATTTCAAAGCAGTGAGTGTGTCCATCCCCATTGGATGTTTTTTCTAAGAAAGTTATTTTCCAGCCTAGATGGGGTTCTATCGAAAGTATGGAAGGTAGTCCAGTTGAATCTGAAGGCATAGATTTCCACATAGACTGACTGTAAAGGACTGGCCTTTTACACCATACTTAAAATCCCACCATTCCACCCTCATTTCTTTTAACTTTCCTGAGGGGAGTTACATTGTAAGTGATTTCCAATGTTAGCCTCATACTCCTTTTCCTCATCTCTACATACAAAAAACCCAGTGCTATTTTGAGGGGAAGGATACATTGGAACATTATTTCACAACCTTGTCTCAGAATTTTCCCAGGTGGAATGGCATTGTTTTCAACAGACATCACTCACCATTATATCTAGGTGAGGGGAAGAAGAAGCACAAGCAGTAATCACAAAATATATTAGTTTCTATAGAACTAGGTGCTAATTCTAGCATTCTCTTTCTTCTAGTACCTCCTGCTTCAGGTGGAGAGAGTAAAGGGCAGGAATAATTCTACCTACTGAACTGTTTTATTGACTGCCTCTTGTCATTTCTCTCCTATCAGAGATGTTATGTTGTGGATAACTTTGAGTGGATAATTTCACTGTTTATATGACCGTTAAGAGAGAACTGAAAACATCTTTATATAATACCTAGAACACAGTACAGGGTTTCCTGTGAACAACATGCTATTTTGTTTTATAAGAATACGTATTTTTTTAAGCATTGAAACCTATATATTACTATATGTAAGATAGATAGCCAGTGGGAATTTGTTGTATGATACAGGGAACTCAAACCTGGTAGGGTGGGATGGGGTGGGAGGTGGGAGGGAAGTTTAAAAGGGAGAGGACATATGTATGCCTATGACTGACTCATGTTGTCTGTTGTATGGCAGAAACCAATACAATATTGTAAAGCAATTATCCTCCAATTAAAAATAAATTTAAAAAATGGTGAAATTAGTAAATTTTAAGTGGTACCATTTATTAAAATAAAAAGTCATTGGATTAAAATTTTGATTTGTAATTCCTATCACCTCATATTCCCAAATTCCTCAGCCCTGGGAGAGTACTTTCAATTTAATACTTAAAGTAGCTTGAGTCCACATCTCACATTGTGGGAGACTTAGCATTTCCTAACATCTCTAAGAATTCTTGAGGAAGCATACATTTCTCCTAGTCATCTCTTATTCTATTAATAATACTTATGTTCTCCTGCATTCTTTATTCAACACTGGCCATTATAGGACTTCCCTAGTGGTCCAGTGGTTAAGCCTCAGCACTTTCACTGCCATAAGCCTGAGTCCAGTCCCTCTTTGGAGAACTAAGATCTCACAAGCCACTCAGCGTGGCCCCCCAAAATAAGAAATATAATAAAAGCCATACATAGAATTTTAATTTTTTATAGCTGCATTAGGAAAAGCAAAATGAGACAAATGACATTAATTTTAGCATTATATCTTTTAAAACCCAACATGCCCAATTGTTATCATTTCAACATGTGGCATCAGCTATGATTTAAATGTTCAATATCCACATGTGGCTAGTAGTTGCTGTATTGGTTAGCATGTCTCTGTATCCTCATATCTCATTTCCAGTGACAGGTCTCTTCCCTTTTTGCTAATCCTAACATGGAACATTGACCTTTTCCCTGATTCCACAAAGCAATTATGAAAAAAGGCTTTCGCTTGTACCACATTTTAAGGCTTGGGAATAGTGGATGGTTACATTATTACACAACCTCCTCAACCACTGGACTACTGAAAATCCTGTCTTAATGTCCTTCTGCCATTTTTGTCATAAAGAATTTCTCTCTGAACATTTCTTTCCAAACTTCAGCCTCCCACCAGGCGTCTAAGTACAGTATTAATGATAAAGGATCATGGGCATGAAAGAAATGCATTTCAGAACTTTTGTTAAACAAAAAGAAATGTCAAAAAAAAAAAGAGAGAGAGAAATGTCAAGATCTATCATCCTGCCCATCTCAAGATCACATCTCAGAGAAAGCTTTCCCTGACTTTACTAAATAAATACAAATCCTTATGGAAACTTGCCTGAACTTTTAAGACAGTCAACATATTTTGCCTTATAATAGCAGCATAGTTATTAACTTAGACCTCTCCTTGTCCCCACAGAATTTGAGGCCTGCTTTGTTTTTAAGGAATGAATCTCCTCTTCCTTAATCATGTCTTCTTGCCTATTTATGACAGCTCCTGACCACCTCTGACTTGTGCCAGCATAGGAGCTCTGATCACTGCCATCCAAATTTCCTTTCTTGATTTGAAAGCTCATGCCACTCTCCACCTTGGCTTGTCTAACCAAATTGCAGTCACTACCTGGGTCCAGATTAGACTGTTACAAGGGGTGTGTACATGTAACTAGCTTGTCAGTCCCATATTTGCACCTGCCCTTGATTTCATCCATCTTCCAGGGCATTTTGTAGAACCCAAGGTAGCTTAGTTTGAGTCAAAATACAATACAATTTGGCATGTTTTTAATCAAAATTATAACTGATATAGGTTTGAGAATAAACTATGACTTAAATGACAAAAATCTCCAATAAACTGAAGGTGAGATACCGGCTAATAAGAACTAAACTACAAATAAAAGGAAATACTTTGGATGGCTACAAAGCTTGGCTGTTAATAGCTCTGGAGATCTAACTCTTCCTAGTGCAATGTGCTAAGCCATACACTTGCTCCACAAAGCATGATGAGCCTTTATAACCATTGCTTTGGTGGTAACTTTAATTGTGACACATTGGAATATCTTAACAATAACTTACATCCATGGTTATTAAAAAAATTAAAGAACAGATACAAATGAAGTCATGGTAGGAAGCTTAATAGTGTGTTTGTGGCAGAGGTGGGAGAGAGATTTATTGTTCTTACAGAGTTTGAGAATTGCCAAAACTCCTGACTTGCCAATATGAGTATATAACCCAAACAATATAAATATGTTAATAGTTTTTATAATCATGAAAATAAACTGCAAAATTTCATTGAAAATGCATCTCTTGATGGTGAGAATGTTTTTTTTTTTTTTCCCATTTACTTATGTGTTTAAGGATGACAATAACATTGCTAGAATGAGACAGGGGTCAGCATCAATTCTCTTCCAGTTTTACATGTTATGTAAGCACTGAGCAAGCTTGTACACATACAGAAGTGGATGAGAGGGAAGGAGCTTAGTTATAGCAGTGTCACTCGGGTCTTTGAATATCTTCTGAGTTTTATGTGAAAAATCACATACGCTTTATCAAAAACTACTTTTAATGTTCTGTCAACCAGTAATTTGATTAGGTACTAATTTCAATTTTGCGGAAAGCACAGGATTGCAAACTGTGACTTGGCAAAGTTTGTTATCTTCTCATTAGAACCATTCGCTTTTACAACACTGAAATCAGTATTTCGATTTGTCCCCTTGTTTAGCACTGGGGAAGTTTCCACACTTGAGGGCGATGCTCAAGAGTAAGGTTCAGGATGATTGAGAAATAAATAGGCTTTTCTTTTCGTAAAGTGGGAGATGTATTACTCTAATAGCAAAAGTGGGAAAGGAGAAGCAAAATGATGGCAAGATTGGTCTTGATCAGGCCAATTTTAGGAAGAATACACAGGAGAGTAAAAGATTTAGAAATTGATTGCTTTAAAACTATCCATGCTCATATTCCCTTTGGATAATTTTTATGTACCTGAAGGAGTCCATGGACTGATCAAGACCAATCTTGCCATCATTTTGCTTCTCCTTTCCCACTTTTGCTATTAGAGTAATACATCTCCCACTTTATGAAAAGAAAAGCCTACACACAAGAATCACCCCATTCTTGAAGTTCCTTTGGTATTACTGAATGATATTCAACAGGTTAATGATTATATACCACATTGGGGACTTTCTTATATTTAAAAAATGTTTTTAAGTTTATTTATTGAAGTATAGTTAATTTACAATGATGTGTTAGTTTCAAATGTACAGCAAAGTGACCTTTTATCTATATATAGACCTTTGCAGATTATTTTCCATTATAGGTTATTATAAGATATTGAGCATAGTTCCCTGTATTATACAGTAGGGCCTTGTTTATCTGTTTTGTATATAGTACTGTGTATATGTGAATCCTAAACTCCTCATTTATGTCCAATCCCCCACCCCCTATCCCCTTTGGTAACCATAAGTTCCTTTTTTATGTCTGTGAATCTGTTTCTGTATTGTAAATAAATTCACTTGTATCATGTTTTTTAGATTCAATATGTAAGTGATATATATTTTGTCATAGTTTTTATTTAGAGTTTTATGTATGTAATGGGGAACTATTTAGTTTTTTTCCCAAATATTTAATTAACATTTTCCTAATTAGATTATACATTGTTTGAACATCAGGAGTAGATATTATTTATTTTCTCACTGATCACAATTCCATTCACAAAGCTGAAGTGTGTTTGATTGATTATTGGCACCTGTTAACCGCAAGGAGATAATACCAGTCAATCCTAAAGGGAATCAGTCCTGAATATTCATTGGAAGGACTGATGCTGAAGCTCCAAAATTTTGGCCACCTAATGTGAAGAGCCGATTCATTAGAAAAACTCTGATACTGGGAAAGATTGAAGGCAGGAGGAAAAGAGGATGACAGAGGATGAATAACCAACTCAATGGACATGAGTTTGAGCAGACTCCAGGAGTTGGTGATGGACACGGAAGCCTGGCATGCTGCAGCCCATGGGGTTGCAAAGAGTTGGACATGAATAAGCGACTGAACAACAACTCTGGTCTTAGCTTTGTTAAGCAAGTTCCTCCCTCTGTTCTACCCTCAACCACTTCAAAACACACTCCTATAAGGATTGCATATCCCTAAACGTGGTCTCTACAAAAGAAGTGGTTCAGGCCTCGGTGGTTTTAGTTGTGTGGCTCCTCATTTAGATCCTAGTTAATCCCAGACATGGCTATCAAAAGGAAACTCAGGAATCCTGAGGGGAGTATGGCATTAATTTGGTGGGTATTTGAACTGTTTATCATGAATTATAGGTGGTCCACTACTATATTTTGAGGGTAATTTATTAAACATGTACAATTTTTTAATTGTATATTCTTGAAAGATTGACTCTTTTATCCATATGTGTCAACATAATGCCTATAATAATCTTATCTTTTGTCTTATGGACCATCAGAATTAAAAATTGCTTTGTAAAAACCCTGCTTAGATGATGAAAAGATGAGTTACAGGCTGGGAGAAAATATTTGCAAACCACATATCCAATGAAGTACTCATATCTAGAACACATAGTTCAGTTCAGTTCAGCTGATCAGTCGTGTCTGACTTTTTGCAACCCCATGAACTGCAGCATGCCCAGCCTCCCTGTCCATCACCAACTCCCGGAGTCTACCCAAACCCATGTCCATTGAGTTGGTGATGCCATCCAACCACCTCAGCCTCTGTCATCCCCTTCTCCTCCTGCTCTCAATCTTTCCCAGTATCAGGGTCTTTTCCAATGAGTCAGCTCTTCAAATCAGGTGGCCAAAGTATTGGAGTTTCAGCTTCAACATGAGACCTACCAATGAACACCCAGGACTGATCTCCTTTAGGATGGACTGGTTGGATCTCTTCTGTGCTCAGCCTTCTTTAGAGTCCAGCTCTCATCCATACATGACTACTGGAAAAACCATAGACTTGACTAGACGGACCTTTGTTGACAAAGTAATGTCTCTGCTTTTTAATATGCTGTCTAGGTTGGTCATAACTTTCCTTCCAAGAAGTAAGCGTCTTTTAATTTCATGGCTGCAATCACCATCTGCAGTGAATTTGGAGCCCAGAAAAATAAAGTCAGCCACTGTTTCCACTGTTTCCCCATCTATGTCCCATGAAGTGATGGGACCAGATGCCATGATCTTCGTTTTCTGAATGTTGAGCTTTAAGCCAACTTTTCCACTCTCTTCTTTCACTTTCATCAAGAGGTTCTTTAGTTCTTCTTCACTTTCTGCCGTAAGGGTGGTGTCATCTGCATATCTGAGGTTATTGATATTTCTCCTGGCTGAAGAAGCTGAAGTTGAACAGTTCTGTGAAGACCTACAAGACCTTCTAGAACTAACACCCAAAAAAGATGTTCTTTTCATTATAGGGGACTGGAATGCAAAAGTAGGAAGTAAAGAAACACCTGGATTAACAAGCAAATTTGGCCTTGGAGTACAGAATAAAGCAGGGCAAAGGCTAATAGAGTTCTGCCAAGAAAATGCACTGGTCATAGCAAACACTGTCTTCCAACAACACAAGAGAAGACTCTACACATGGACATCACCAGATGGTTGACACCAAAATCAGATTGATTATATTCTTTGCAGCCAAAGATGGAGAAGCTCTATACAGTCAACAAAAACAAGACCAGGAGCTGACTGTGGCTTAGATCATGAACTCCTTATTGCCAAATTTAGACTGAAATTGAAGAAAGTGGAGGAAACCACTAGACCATTTAGGTATGACCTAAATCAAATCCCTTATGATTATACAGTGGAAGTGAGAAATAGATTTAAGAGACTGGATCTGATAGACAGAGTGCCTGATGAACTATGGACGGAGGTTCTTGATATTGTACAGGAAACAGGAATCAAGACCATTCCCAAGAAAAAGAAATGCAAAAAAGCAAAATGGCTGTCTGAGGAGGACTTACAAAAGCTGTGAAAACATGGGAAGCAAAAAGCAAAGTAGAAACGGAAAGAGGTACCCATTTTAATGCAGAGTTCCAAAGAATAGCAAGAAGAGATAAGAAAGCCTTCCTCAGTGATCAATGCAAAGAATACAGGAAAGCAATAGAATTGGAAAGACTAGAGATCTCTTCAAGAAAATTAGATACCAAGGGAACATTTCATGCAAAGATGGGCTCAATAAAGGACAGAAATGGTAGGGACCTAACAGAAGCAGAAGATATTAAGAAGAGGTGAAAAGAATACACAGAGGAACTGTACAAAAAAGATCTTCATGATCCAGATAATCACAATGGTGTGATCACTCACCTAGAGCCAGACATCCTGGAATGCGAAGTCAAATGGACCTTAGGAACCATCACTACAAACAAAGCTAGTGGAGGTGATGGAATTCCAGTTGAGCTATTTGAAATCCTGTAAAATGATGCTGTGAAAGTGCTGCACTCAGTATGTCAGCAAATTTGGAAAACTCAGCAGTGGCCACAGGACTGGAAAATGTCAGTTTTCATTCCAATCCCAAAGAAAAGTAATGCCAAAGAATGCTCAAATTACTGCACAATTGCACTCATCTCACATGCTAGTAAAGTAATGCTTAAAATTCTCCAAGCCAGGCTTCAGCAATACATGAACTGTGAAATTCCAGATGTTCAAGCTGGTTTTAGAAAAGGCAGAGGAACCAGAGATCAAATTGCCAACATCTGCTGGACCATCGAAAAAGCAAGAGTTCCCCAAAAAACATCTACTCCTGCTTTATTGACTCTGCCAAGGCTTTTGACTGTGTGGATCACAATAAACTGTGGAAAATTGTAAAAGAGATGGGAATACCAGACCACCTGACCCGCCTCTTGAGAAACCTGTATGCAGGTCAGGAAGAAACTGTTAGAACTGGACATGGAACAACAGACTGGTTCCAAATAGGAAAAGGAGTACATCAAGGCTGTATATTGTCACCCTGCTTATTTAACTTATATGCAGAGTACATCATGAGAAACGCTGGGCTGGAGGAAGCACAAGCTGGAATCAAGATTGCCGGGAGAAATATCAATGGAACACATGAAGAACTCTCAAAACTCAGTAATAAATAAATCAAATGATTCAATTAGAATGAGTAAAGACATAAGGGACATTTCACTGAGAAGGCTATACAGATGGCAAATAAGCATGTGAAAATATGTTCAACATCACTAGTCATTAGGAAATAAGACCACAATTAGATATTCCTACATACTTATTAGAACAGCTGAGAGAAAAAATAGTGAAAATAGCAAGTGCTGGTGAGAAGATGGAGAAAATATGGGTATGTAAAATGATTTAGACATTCTGGAAAATAATTTGGTAGTTTCTTTAAAAAGTAAACATACATTTACCATATGACCCAGTAATCACCCTCCTGGGTATTTATCCTAGAAATATGAAAACTTGTATACACACACACACAACCTTTACATGATTGTTTTTGGCAGTTTATTTGCAATTGTAAAAGACTAGAAACTACCAAATTGTCCTACAGTCATTGGATGGTACATCTATTGAATACTACAGAACGATAAGAAGGAATATGTCATTGATGTACACAACAACTTGGATGGATCTCAAGGGCATTATGCTGAGTGAAAAAAAGCCAAACTCAAAAGGTACATATTGTATGATTCCATTTTTATGACTCTTTCAAAATGACGACACTGCATTATACAGAAGAAGAATAGATAAGTGGTTTCCATGGTTTAGAGATGGTGGAGGTTTAGGGGATGGATATGACCATAAAGGCAGGTCTTTGGGATGATATCTTGCTTGCCATGGTGGTTACAGAATCGGTTTGATAGAGTGACATAGAACAATATATATACTTTATACCAATGTCAATTTCCTGATTTTGACATTGCATTATAGTTAGGTAAGATAGAACCAATGGGAAAATTTGAATGACGATTACATGGGAACTCTCAGTACTACCTTTACAACTTCCTGTGACTCTATTGTTATTTATAATTAAAAATTACTGTATTATATTTTTCCTTTCTAGAAATTCTAGTTGGCTATTTTCATATCTGCTTTCACCTTGTTCTTTTATTTCTATAAACATAATTATTTCCTCTTCTGCACCTGACAATTCTAGTATCTCAAGTTTTTTTGTGTCTGTTTCTATTGCTTATTCATCTTTCTGGTTTTTACTCTTGATGGTTTGTTTCTGATGTATTTTGTGATTTTTAACTCTGAGATGTTCATTTTCTTTATAATTTAATTTTAGGTAACTTTTCAAAGTCTAGATTAAAATTAAGTTCTTCCAGAACAAATTTCTGTTTCTGGGAAACAGTAAAACCAAACCTAAACTATATTAAATTTAAGTTTCCATTTGAAATTTTTGGATCATGTGAATACTGTGAGTTTGAACTGTAAACTCTAGAGAGGGGTTTCTTAGGATTTTGAATTCTCAGGGAATACTTCATGCTGTTTTCATCTAGTAGCGAGTCAAGAAGTTCAAGTCAAGAAGGCAAGTTTTCCTTCTGTCTCTTGTGGAATTTGATTTTCCATTCACTGTTATCTCATGGGTGTGGTGGGTGTGGTCCTTTGGAGCCCCGAATATATGCTGAGGATGATTTACTGCTAACTCCACTTGGAATGGCCCTAGTCCTATCCTCTGCACCTTGCACAGTTGTCAGTTGTGAAAGGAAGAAGCTCAAAATCTCCAAGGTTTGACCCCAAAGATTAAAACCCCAAAATTAAAAGCTGCTTTTGTCTTCCTTTTCTACCTGACCCCACACCCGGCTGCTCCAGATTCTTGGCTTAACTTTTAAAAACTTCTGACTCCATTGATTCTCTACTTTTATTTGAGCTCAACAGTGATGATGTCTTTTCTATTTTATCCAGCATTTTAGTGTTTCAGTTGAGAGAGTAATAATTCATGCTATATAATCTGACATACAGCCTGAAATCGAAGTCAGCCAAATTTTTTCTTACATGTGTTTTTAAACTCCCTGTTTTATAATCTCGAGGCTTCCAGAAAATGCCACACCCATAACACCCGCCATGCCCCTAACACACACAACACCATGAGTCACAAAGTAGTGCTTTTGTTCTATTCAGTTTTGTTTTAAATACTACTCCTTGTTCAAATTTTGTGCCCCTAAAAACTTAAACCAGATGATATCATTTGAAATGGATATTCGTAACATGTAAAACATCACAATGACAATTCTAAAAAAAATTTTTTTAATAGGTTGATATGAGCATAAGCAGATTTTGTTTAACAGGCAAATCTGAATAGAAAAACCTTTGCTAGCTTTGTTGATATGAGCATAAACAGATTTTATTTAACAGGCAAATCTGAATAGAAAAACCTTTGCTAGCTTTCAAGGTTCAGAACCTGATTGTACAACCAACAGAATGAGGCAACAAGGAATCTCTGGCTTCACCGTGCCTAGAAAGGTAAATGAGAACCAAAGTGCCATCATTTACCTCTCTCTGGGAGAATTCCACCTGCGAGTTCTCCAGGAGACTAATACGGAATAAAATTTCTTGCCGGGAGAATCCAGCAAATTTGTTTGCTTCCCTGAATTATTATCTAGGATAAGTCTCTGGCCTGCAGTGAGCTCTGAGGTTGGATTTAATTGAAGGCAAAATGAATTCCCATTAAGCTCTTCAAGGGGGGAGAAAACAGCTTCTTAAGAAGCTCAAGTTCTTGGATTCTGTAGATCTTTCTTTTTCCTAAAGCAGTTAGTGGGAATTTGATTAATGTCATGATGAACATGGTCTCCCTTTGTTGTAAGAAGAAAACCAGGAGTCTGTTCATGTTTCAGAAAACAAAACAAAGGTTGGACTACCCTCCTTTTGCCTTCTCCCTTTTGCTTCAGGTATATGGCTTCCTTTTGCTACCTGCTAGGTATTTGCTTGATTAATGCTAAATATTCTCTTTTCTCTGAGTTTTGGAAGGTCCTGGAAGGCTTGATTAGGTTTATTTGATTGGAAAATACATATTGACATTACATAGGCCTTTCAATTACATCACTTCTAATTTAAATCTGCTCTTATCCTGAATTTTCTCTTTCTCCTGGCACAGGTGTCTGATAGTACATATCAGAGGACACTTTCTGGTAATAAGTCTATTTCTTCTCCCTCTGACAAAATGAGTACTTGTTCAATAACAGGCAATGATAAAATAGCAAGGTTTTAAAATAATAGTACATAAAGCAGAAAGGGAAGGCGTGCATAGACTCTGGAAGAATAAATAAATGGTGATGAAAATGTTATTTAAAACTGGAATAGAAGACTAAACTGAAAGATACTAATGAAAGAATACATTACATGATTGGCAACCTGGTAATAAACCAAAAAACAATTATTCAAATACAAAAGCTATGAATTAAGGCTGGATGATATAGGAATAATAATAATGATGATGATGATAAACCTACATGTATATAGTTATTTATAGTTCCAAGGAATTCACTACACATCTTAATTTATTCAGGTGCCCAACAAGTTAATGTACCTGAGATAATTACTTAGGAAAAAAAAATGCAAGAAATAAGGATGGGAAGTGTAGTAAGTTAAAGGATATTAGGAAATTGTGTCCTCTAAATTACAACCAGTCAGGTCATTTCAGGGCAAAAATCCCTGTAGGTCCTCTGTTGCCAACTGGGTTAAGTTCAAAGTTCTTGGTGAGGCACATAAAGGTATGTAATCTGTTTTCAGCTTAATATTTTAATCTCGCCTCTAAACATTTCTCAAGAACTTAGCATCCAGCTACCCAACTGCTCTACCAATTGATCCTAGAATAGGTTATAATTTTTTCCATTTTCTTTGTTGCTATTTTAAAATTATCAATATTAATAAGAAGTCTTGTGAAAATTCATATTGTATAGAAGAAATATATAATATGAATGTATAAATTTCCATTCCTTTCCAACATCCTCACCCAACCTAGTTACCCAGAAATTATTATTTCTGGCTACAACAGTTTATTGGATGTTTTTTAAAGATATTTTCTATGCATATAAAATAAATATGATGAATAAAATCTACTATAGTAACCCTAATTCCATATAATACATAATGTAATATATAATATAGTATATAATCTATATATTATAGATATACCTATAATCTATATACACATGATATCCATTTTGTACATGTGAAATATACATTATATGAAATATATATAGTATGTAAAATATATATGTATCTTACCAATAAAACAAGGCTTTCCTACTATTACCTTAAACTGATCTCATCAAAATGTCGCATTCAAAAGAGTCTTAATTTAACTTTCTAAAACATTGAACTCTAATGTATGCTTTTCCTAAAAACTTTTGAACTGAGAACGAGGAGCAGGAAATAATATCCCAGTAAACACACACACAAAAAGCAAAATTTCCAAAAATTTCTCTTTAAACAGTTCTCTCACTCAAGATCACCGTGTCTGTCTGTCTGTCTATCTATTTTTTTCCCTCTCTCCAACAAACTACAGCCCACCTATTTCTTCCCCTCCCCCAGGGAGCTCTTATACTCTGCTTATTGTGAATCAAATTAGAGTCTCTAATCTTCTCTAAGTTAGTATTGTCATCTATTATCTCTAAACAGCACTACAAAGACTCAGGATCTGAGATACAGAAAAAAATAAAAATACTCTTTCGAAGAAGGGGAAAGGATTGCATAGGGATGTACTATATAGGGAATGGACTATATATTTACATATATATGTATGTATACATGTTCATGAGTGTGTATGTATATATGTATATGTATATTATTAAGATTATTCTATATTCTGTAATTTGATGTTTGATGTTTTGCTTAGCAGCCTTTCCAAATTAGTATAGCTACATTGGCCTTATTTTCTCGAAGTGTTTCATACTTGATATATTACCATATGTAGAGGCACCATAATTATTTAACTTTTTCCTCATTGGTGGGTATTTAGGTTGTTTTCATTTTTTCAGAATTATAAACAGTGCTGATTCATTGCACATATATTTTGGCTCTTTCTTCTTTTGGAACACCATCCAGTTTGTCCTCCTACTATTTCTGTGTGACAGAATCTCTGGACTAAGAGATTGAAAAATATTTCTGTTGTTTGAATTTCTATTAAAGTCCCCAAACTGAGGACAGTAGGTGTTAAATATCCCACATTCTGACATTAGAGCCAAGATATCGTCAGGACCCTCTTAGGTTTTAACAAGAGGTGGGTAGATTCTCACCCAGGCTTCCTAGGTGGCTCAGTGGTAAACAATCCACCTGCCAATGCAGGAGATGCGGGTTCGATCCCTTGGTCGGGAAGATCCCTTGGCGAAGGAAATGGCAACCACCTCCAGTATTTTTGCCTAGGAAATCCCATGGGTAGAGGAGCCTGGTGGGCTACAGTCCACAGGGTCACAAAGAGTCGGACATGATTGATAATGCAGGCATACCCTCACTCGCGTGACCCCAACCAACCCATAAAGGGTTTGCAGGCATGATCAGTTGTGTCTGACTCTTTGTGATCCTATGGACTGTAACCCGCCAGGCTCCTAAATAGTGGTAATAACTACACCAAATGAGGTGAATTCATGCTAGACTAAATTTCATCCTAAGAACTGTGAAGCACTTCAAACTCCTTTATGGAAAAAAAGCAAACCATATTAACATATGGTGAACTGAATTCTGATGGGGCTTCATTCCCAGTTTGATTCACTTGGTCTGCACTGGGGCCTCAGCATCATTTTTTTAAAGCTCACCCACCCTAAGTTCTAATTTGCAACTAGGGTTGAGATCTAGGATATATAGATATCACAGATAAAGATATCTCACTTTTGAATTACAGAAAAGAACAAAGGGCAAATATACAAACTGTGTACTTTTACATTCTGTTACCTACTTTAAATAACATTTCTTCTTGGTAAAAAACTTAATGTTTGTATTTAGAAAGGATTCTCTTGCATGAGTCCTTCTCATTAGGCAGCTTTTTTTTTTTGTTTTTATTTGTTTTTAGATAATTCATGGGGAAGTATAAACAAACACACTCAAGAGAAACTGGTCATTGTTCTTCCCTCCTGTGAGTATTTATCGTTGTCTTTGGCTTTGGCATGCATTTCATTGATACTTCATTGATCAACTTCACTGATACTTCTGCAATGCCTTGCCTTCTGTCGGCATTGCCACTTTAGTACCCTTTGCTGTTATATATTTGGGGGGCATAATTGTTTGTGGAAATTCCCAGCCTCACTTTCACTATTACAAATTTAACTGGATATGGCCACTGATTTACTGAGCTTCAGCCTGGCCTGAGCTGAGGTATTTTCCCCTAATAGCTGCTCTGCTGAAATATTTCCTCACCTGATCTGCACGTTTTCCTAGTGTGTAGACCATGAATGGAGCCCTTCTATAACCCTCGGAGTTACCCTTTGATCTATTCTTCACCTTCAGCTTTCCCAAATTTCTCAGAGTGAATTAACTGATGTCCCTCAACTTTCATAATCACTACATTCTATTTTTGAGCACATTTTAGTTATACTAGTGTCAATCACAGCATCAAGTGAAGAAGTAGTAGTCATAGTAGCAACAAGGCTTGGATTAAAGCTATCTAGTAAGCCAGACCTGAAAGAGAAAAGAGAACTGGGCTTCCACATTGTTTGGCAAGGATCCTGGCCCTCAGGTAAGCCTAAACTGTGGTTTTCTCTGAAAGAACTAATGTGTGGCTCCCAAAGCAGGCTGGGACTTCAGTCACAGAAAGATGCTGAGAGAAGAGTGGGACCAAAGCTGAACCAAATGACTTCTGTGTAAACGTGGTCCCCAGTAGAGACTGACAATCTAAATGACAGTAGCCCTTACCATGGAGCTGGGCACCATTTTTTATACTATGTCAGATCTTCCTGGTTGCTCTGCCACACACAGCCTTTACCTCTATCACTAATATCAATCTTCTCCCATGTCCTGACTTTTGCCCACCTCTTATATCTCCTAAGATAGCATGCCATAAGCCAAAACAGCCTGTTCAACAGGAGGAAAACAAGATCCTACAACTTGCCTCAGTTTAAGCTCTCCAGGTCTAACTCAGAGAGAGCAGGGAATTTTGTTCTCCATCAAAATGGAACACCCTCTTCCTGGTGTCTTCTCGCTTATATTTCTACAGTGGCTGTAGAGCACAGAGATGTGCCTTCTCTGACTGTTAGACCAATAGAAAAGTTCCAGTGGAATTCAGTTCTTGGGCTCAGAAAACTGCTTGCTATGCAGTTATAGCCAGAATCAATAAATAAATTCAACCTTTTGATTCATTTCAAATGAAGCATGTAATTAGAAGATGAACACATGTTCTATGAAATAACCAAGTATGTTCACCAAACTTAGTAATCATACCAAAACTCAAAATTTTATTGTATCAAAGATAGCATGTTATCTCTCCAAATCCTCATGTTCCTGTAGTTTTGTTGAAGGTACTCTTTTCCCCAATATCTATCCTGATCACTTATTACTTACTTCATTAAGATGAAGATTTGGGGAACTTCCCTGGTGGCCCAGAGAAATTTAACTCTCACAGTTGAGGCATAAAATTGGTTTTATTCTTTTTTATTGTAACAGTTTTGTGATTATATACTTTAGAAATATTTTCATTTGTCTGTGATAAAAAATAGTATTATTACTTCTAGATTTCTTAAAGTATAAAAAGGAAACCAACAAATCTAGAGATATTTAGAAAATAATTGCATTTTAATATGATTGTGTGTGTACATAATGTAAAAACCCTATTTACAAATGAACCATTAAACAGAGCACTATCATTAAGCAGTGTTAGAGATCTTGGTTGGGTGTTTTAACAAGGAACTCCACAAAATCATTTTGGAAAGCTCTACTAAAGCTAAAGACACACCTCACCTATGACCTTGTAATTCCACTCTTTAGCATACCGTGGAAAAATGAGTGCATATGTCCACAAGAAGACGTATGTAAGAATATTCCTAAGAGCTTTATTCATAATAGCCAAAGCTGGAAACAAGCCAAATGTTTGTTTCAATAGGAAAATGGATAAATAATTGGTAGTATATTCATACAATGGAAAACTACACAGCAATAAAAAGAACAAGCTACTGGTGTACTTAACAACATGGATATACCCCTCATGTATTATATTGAGTGATAAAAGCCAGACACAAAGGAGTCTGTATGTACGATTCCATTTATATCAAATCTTAAAAGAGAAAAACTAAGTGAGGAAGATAAGAGACTAAATACTGGTTACCTGAGGGTAGGTGTGGACTGGAGTGTAGAGTGGAAAGAGGAAGGAGGGAGCTTTTGGAAGGTACTGGAAACATTCTATATCTTGATGTGAATGATGGTTACAGGAAAGAGAGAAGGAAGGTTAAGGGGAGGGTGTACTTTTGTAGTAAAATTCACCAAGCTGCATCCTTAAGGTTTGCACATTTACACAGTTTACACTGTATATATTATATCTCAAAGAAAATTAACTCCAACATACACTGTTATAAAAAGATAGAAGCAATTTTCCTTAAGCCATTTACATTCAAATGGCTAAGGCCAGATGTTTCAATGTTCAACACATGTGTGTGTCTAAAATAATCACCCTTCAGCATACCCGATCGGTTATCATAACAAAACTGGCTTGTGATTATACAGTCATTCTTTTGTTCAGGTAGCTCAAAGGCTTTATGAATTGATCTCACAATGTGGGCATTATGAACATGGTAAGTCTAATTCATAAGGACACTTATCTTGCATCCCAGGAGGGTTAGTTTTATTTTAAGAAATGTAATTTAATGCTTAAAATCTTAATATAGACTCCTGTTTTTGTTTGTTCTGTTATTCTACACAGTTAGAAGTGCAATGAAGATTATCAAAGGCCATTATGAAATCTTGGGAGGCAGTACAGTCTGGTGATTCACAGACTCTTCCATTTCCTTGAAGTATGACCTTGGGCAATGGCTTTCCTTTGGGAATGATAGATATGAGGATTAAATAAATCAATGTGTTTATAGGGCTTACTGTAATGCCTGGCACATGCTAATAAATGCTAGCTACTTTATTATTTAAAAAGATCAGATGGTAAGTATGGAAGAAATTCAGCTAGCATAATGTTTCCTTTCTAATACAGAGCACTTTAGTGACTTTCCTTTGTAAATAAGGATATATTTTTCCAAAACAGCAATATTCTCCTCTGTCAAAATCCCTTGAAGAACAGAAACTATGGGTATAATAATATTAGACATACATGTCAGGCTAAGAAGTGAGCAGAGCTACTTGGGTTGACCTACAGACCTGGGAGTAGGAGAAGAAATGCTTCTTGTATACCACTGAATTTGGGAGTGGTTTGTTATATAGCAGTATGTGTCAATAACTGACTTGTATACTAGGTAGCTGATGGTATAGAGCAGAGGTTGGCAAACTGTGGCCAGTAGGCCAGTTCTGTCCCATGGCCTATTTTTGTGTGGCTCATGAGCTAAGACTGATTTTTATATTTTAAAAAGGTAGTTTAAAAAAATAAGAATATACAACAAAGACCTTATAGTGATGCAGAGCCTAGCATATGTACTATCCAGCCCTTTTCAGAAAAAAAGTTTGCCTATTCCCAGTCTAAAATAAAAGGGGATGAAGAGAAAAGAGAAATTCTCATCGTAGCCATCGCAAAGGAAAAGATATTTTAATGCCCACTAAAACCCTGCCTAGATGGCTGTCCCCAGTTGGCTTCTATGTTTTTGAGTGAGTAGAAGACCATAGCACTTACCGGGGAGACTGTGTGTGTAGAGGGACAGGAGATTGTAGGGGTGAATACCTGCAGGCCTGTGTTTCTATAGACCAGTGGCTGGACAACTGTTGGCCAAGAGGAGGCAGCAATGGTCACAAGGATAACTCGAGAAAACTGGCAAAAACCTTAGCCAGAAATAATTTATTCAGGTACAACAGCAATTCACAGCCTCTTATTTCACTACAGTTAGTTAAGAATGATTCCAAAGCCCTCTCCTGGTTCTTTTTCTCCTATCGAGCTACTTATCCATTTGGTTTTCCTTGATTTACATTAGTAGTACAGACTATCATTAAACAGTAGGCTCCTGGGAAAACAGGATGAAAAAAGTGCTCTATAGTGGACTAGGCAGGTGCTAGTATGTGCAATCCCAATCTATGCCCCAACCACTATTCCTGAAGAAGCTGAAGTTGAACAGTTCTATGATGACTTACAAGAACTTCTAGAACACCAAAAAAAGATGAAAAGGCCCCTTTTCATCATAAGTGACTGGAATGCAACGTAGGAAGTCAAGAGATACCTGGAGTGACAGGCAGTTTGGCCTTGGAGTACAAAATGAAGCAGGGCAAAGGCTGACAGAGTTTTGCCAAGAGAACGCACTGGCCATAGGGAACACTCTCTACATAGCAAACACACAAGAGATAAGAGACGGCTCTACACACGGACATCACCAGATGGTCAATACCAAAATCAGAGTGATTCTATTCTTTGCAGCTGGAGATGGAGAAGCTCTATACAGTCAGCAAAAACAAGACCAGGAGCTGACTGTGGCTCAAATCATGAACTCCTTATTGCCAAATTCAGACTCAAATTCAAGAAAGTAGGAAAAACCAGTAGACCATTCAGGTATGACATAAATCAAATCCCTTAAGATTATACAGTGGAACTGACAAATAGATTCAAGGGATTAGATTTAATAGGCAGAGTGCCTGAGGAACTATGGACAGAGGTTTGTGACATTGTATAGGAGGCAACGATCAAGACCATCTCCAAGAAGAAGAAATGCAAAAAGGAAAAATGGTTGTCTGATGAGGCCTTACAAAGAGCTGAGAAACGAAGAGAGCTAAAGGCAAAGGAGAAAAGGAAAGATAAGCCCATCTGAATGCAGAGTTTCAAAGAACAGTGAGGAGAGATAAGAAAGCCTACCTCAGTGATCAGTGCAAAGAAATAGAGGAAAACAATAGAATGGGAAAGACTAGAGATCTCTTCAAGAAAATTAGAGATACCAAGGGAATATTTCATGCAAAGACGGGCACAATAAAGGACAGAAATGGTATGGAGCTAACAGAAAGAAAGTTAAGAAAGGTTAGAAAGTTTAGTTGCTCAGTCATGTCCGACTCTTTGCAACCCCATGGACTGTAGCCTACCAGGCTCCTCTGTCCATGGAATTTTCCAGGCAAGAGTACTGGAGTCGGGTGCCATTTCTGTCTCCAGAGGATCTTCCCAACCCAGGGATCGAACCCAGGTCTCCCACATTGTAGGCAGATGCTTTACCATCTGAGCTACCAGGGAAGTCAGACATAACATAAGCAGAAGATATTAAGAAGAGGTGACAAGAATACACAGAAGAGTTATACAAAAAAGATCTTCATGACCCAGAAAAACACAATGGTGTGATCACTCACCTAGAGCCAGACATCCTGGAATGTGAAGTCAAGTGGGCCTTAGAATGCATTGCTATGAACAAAGCTAGTGGAGGTGATGGAATTCCAGCTGAGCTATTTCAAGTCCTAAAAGATGATGCTATGAAAATGCTGCACTCAATATGCCAGCAAATTTGGAAAACCCATCAGTGGCCACAGAACTGGAAAAGGTCGGTTTTCATCCCAATCCCAAAGAAAGGCAATGCCAAAGAATGTTCAAACTACTGCACAATTGTACTCATCTCATATGCCAGCAAAGTAATGCTCAAAATTTTCCAAGCCAGGCTTCAACAGTACATGAACCATGAACTTCTAGATGTTCAAGCTGGATTTAGAAAAGGCAGGGGAAGCAGAGCTCAAATTGCCAACATCTGTTGAATCATCGAAAAAGCAAGAGAGTTCCAGAAAAACATCTACTTCTGCTTTATTGACTATGCCAAAGCCTTTGACTGTGTGGATCACAACAAACTGTGGAAAATTCTTCAAGAGATGGGAATACCAGACCACCTGACCTGCCTCCTGAGAAATCTGTATGCAGGTCAAGAAGCAATAGTTAGAACTGGACATGGAACAACTGACTGGTTCCTAAATGGGAAGGGAGTACGTCAAGGCTGTATATTGTCACCCTGCTTATTTAACTTATATGCAGAGTACATCATGTGAAATGCCAGGCTGGATGAAGCACAAGCTGGAATCAAGATTGCCGGGAGAAATATCAATAACCTCAGATATGCAGATGATACCACCCTTATGGCAGAAAGTGAAGAGGAACTGAAGAGCCTACTGATGAAAGTGAAAGAGGAGAGTGAAAAAGCTGGCTTAAAGCTCAACATTCAAAAAAATGAAGATCCTGGCATCTGGTCCCATGACTTCATGGCAAATAGATGGAGAAACAATGGAAACAGTGACAGACTTTATTTTCGGGAGCTCCAAAATCACTGCAGATGGTGATTGCAGCCATAGAAATTAAAAGACACTTGCTCCTTGAAAGAAAATCAATGACCAAACTAGACAGCATATTTAAAAGCAGAGACATTGCTTTGCAACAAAGGTCCATCTAGTCAAAGCTATGGTTTTTCCAGTCGTCATGTATGGATGAGAGTTGGACCATAAACAAAGCTGAGCACCAAAGAATTGATGTTTTTGATGTTTTTAAACTGCGGTGTTGGAGAAGACTCTTGAGAGTCCCTTGGACTGCAAGGAGATCCAACAAGTCCATCCTAAAGGAAATCAGTCCTGAATATTCACTGGGAGGACCGATGCTGAAGCTGAAGCTCCAATATTTTTACCATCTGATGTGAAGAACTGACTTATTGGAGAAGACCCAGATGCAGGGAAACATTGAAGGCAAGAGAAGAACGGGACAACAGAGGATGAGATGGTTGGATGGCATCATCGACTCGATGGACCTGAGTTTGAGCAGGCTCTGGGAGTTGGTGATGGACAGGGAAGCCTGACATGCTGCAGTCTATGGGGTCACAAAGAGTTGGACATGACTGAGGGACTGAACTGCCTGACTGCAGCTCTTGCCATTTTTAGGGAGTCAGCTCTGTCAGACTGCTGAATCTGCAGGTAGAGGCAGTAAGAAGTGAAATAGATATATGTAATAAGCAGCACCACATAACAGAGCCACACAACAGCTGGCTATGAAAAGAAGCTATTGCCTATATATCCAGATATCCATATTAGGTGGTGAGATAGTTCTCTATTTATAGCCACTCTTGGTGGAGAAAGATCCTGGACAGACACACACTATTAATTTGCAGTACTTATGCAATAAAGATCAGCATTGTTTTTGTAGACAAAAATTTGGATTCTAGTCCATGGGGTCACTGAGGGTCGGACATGACTGAGTGACTTCACTTTCACTTTTCACTTTCCTGCATTGGAGAAGGAAATGGCAACCCACTCCAGTGTTCTTGCCTGGAGAATCCCAGGGACGGGGGAGCCTGGTGGGCTGCCGTCTATGGGGTCGCACAGAGTCGGACACGACTGAAGCGACTTAGCAGCAGCAGCAAAATATCATGTACTAGGTGCAAGTGAGTGTTGCAACACTAGGTTGTTTCTTTATTAGCCATGTAACTTGGTAACATTTTATAATATATTTTGTTTACATGGAATTTGAAAAGAGCTTTAAAATCAAATTCCTAATTGGGAAAGAGATTCAGCATTGGGCACTACCTATCTACTATATATTGTGCCTAAGAAATCAATGTCCCTTACGGAAAAGCCGGAGAGCAAAGTTTGTCTGGGTCATAAATATAGCTGTTTGCCCTCTGTCTGTAGGAGATTATCCACTACTGTTATTTTACACCTTATTGTAGCCTTTGCTGATACTTTAAGGTTGACAGTATAGCATTTGAGCCTTAAATTAGTTCTGAAGTTTTTTTAATCTAGAGCTATATAGATGCTATTTGGAATTGCATTGCACTTATTTTGTAAGAACAGAAGGAAATTGAAAAATAGTTACTGACCTGAAAACAATATATATTTTTAAAAACTCTGAGAGACTATGTGGGTATAATAATGTTAGAGCAAAATTGTATGTTTTTTCAGGTCGAGGCTGGTGGCATTTACAAAGTGCTTTGAATCTTATTCTGGGATTGTCTCTGTACCTCTTGTTACCTCAAATAAGTCAGCTCACCTGTATTATTCTTGTGAGCTCTCACTCAGGCCTTTGTGGGGTGATATGAAGGATATCAAGAAAAGCCTCATTTACCCCAAATATCTGATCAATGTGGTTTTGAAGGAAAATAGTAATTGGGGATGAGAAAAGAAGAAACTTTTTTTTTTGGAGGAATGGAGATACTCCAAAGATAAGATTTTTCAGTTTCTCAATTTTGCTTAGAGTCAATTTCAAGGGTTGTGAGAGGAAAGGACATAAAAACTGACCTTTAAACTTATTTGGAGAGTAATGAATTGTTTATGAGGTGACTTGAGTTCTCTAGCAAGAAAGCACATAAGAGCAGGAAGAATATTCTCAATACCCAAACACCTTTGACGTCAGGATGGAGAGATTTTTGTCTTGGAAGGACAGGGTACAGGTGTCCCCAGTGTCAGGAACTGGGCTTGGTGAACCTCAAGTGGCCATTCTGCTTCTGCAACCTCTGGATGAATGCTGGGGAAGACATGATGTTTGGGCTCCTAAAGGCCTCTGTGAAATCAGTTTTCAATGACTATGTGATGACATTGCCGTAGTAAAACATTCAATATATGCTCGATTGACTTCCAGGCTCTTTGTGTTTTAATCCCACTTCCCATCCCCAGTCTTCATGCCGTTTCATGCCATCCCATCCCATCCTATCATATTCTGTTCCTTTTGATTCCATCCAGTCCCATTTCATTCTGCTACTTTCCACAACCAATGAATATCCAACAAAGAATTGTTGGGTGCTCGGAGATGGAAAGTGAATTAGGTTTTGTAACAACATAGAATCCCATTGGAGAGACCAGCTCATACATATGAAACAAAAATAACATAAAACCACATGCAACTAAGTGGCCTATTGTGAACACACATTCAGTATTTAAGGGAAATGGAGGTTTAGGTGATCAGACATGTCTTCAGGGAAAAGATGGCCTTGAACTCAGACTTGAGGAATGAAGAGGTTTTTTAAAGACAGGGGGCAAGAAGTTTCCTTGGGTGAGGATAATGTAGGTGAAGGTAATTGGTAAGGAAACGTACAGTTGAAGGAGGAACATTTTGTCTCTCTCTTCACTTGCTTGCCTCAGCCTATAGAATGAAAACATCTACTCTGTTGGGAGTATTAAAGAGAAAGGTTTGATTTTTCCTTACTCCTGTCACACAGTGTTCTCTGTGGGAACAGAAATTATTTATCTGAGTGGTGGAATGATTAGACTGTGGCACCCTTAAGACCATTCTAATCTACACCATTACACTGGTAGACTAGAGATTACTGATCTTTTTCTCCTGGGCCATCTGTGCTTGCTAAGGTGTGAGGAAGGCCAAGTTCCCTGGAGTGTCTAGTTAAGGGTCTCTTCTGCAGATCTAGTTTCCCTTGTGTGGGTTTCAATGTCTGGACTTGGGGTAAGGAAATAGGAAGTTCATTCTGGCTTCAGACCTGAACTACATTCTCCAAGGCAGCTTTAGTAGAAATGAAGCTGGGATTTTGACCCCATTACAGTCCTATATCCATTCATTAATTGGTTCAAAATTCAGAAGGATAGAGTATGAATAATTATCAGTTGTGGACTATAGTTGGAGAAGGCAATGGCACCCCACTCCAACACTCTTGCCTGGCAAATCCCATGGATGGAGGAGCCTGGTGGGCCGCAGTCCATGGGGTCGCTAAGAGTTGGACAGGACTGAGCGACTTCACTTTCCCTTTTCACTTTCATGCATTGGAGAAGGAAATGGCAACCCACTCCAGTGTTCTTGCCTGGAGAATCCCAGGGATGGGGGAGCCTGGTGGGCTGCCGTCTATGGGGTCGCACAGAGTTGGACACGACTGAAGTGACTTAGCAGCAGCAGCAGTGGACCATAGTATCAGGCAGTAATAAACATACCACATTCAAGGTGGGTAGAAGTGAAGGAGACAGTGAAAAGACTGGCTAGTCAGAGGGCTTATGGCAGAAAAAAGTAAGTGATGAGCTGGGATAAGATGAAGGGGTAGACTGCAGAAGGCCTTGGTTGCCAATATATGGATGGAAATGTTCATAGCCTGGCTGCTCTAAGAGAGGTGTAAAATCAGTTTCAAATCAATGAGCTAAATGCTATCACAAAGATGCTTTCAAAGAATGAAAGAGGCTAATTCTGCTGGAGAATTATGTGAGAAGATGCAGGAGGAGGAGAGGATGATAGTGGAAGGTTTTACAGAGGCGGTACATTCCAAAAGCTGAGAGTGTTCCGGTATGTCAATAGCATTTCCCCAGCCCGCTCTCCAGTGCAACAGCTGCTTGGGGGGCAGCAAGCGATGAGACTGAAAAAGTAGGCAGAGGAGAATGCTAAGGGCTTTGCATTAAGTGCTGGAGGTAGGAGGGGGGCCCTGGAGTTGGTTTTATTGTACACATCTATACATTGCAACACAGTAGGTTTATGAACCATGAGACTGTGTCCCCCAGGGCCAGAAATAAACACGCTATTTGAACCCTGACATGACCTTAGCTGGCAAAGTTCTTTGGAGAGGAAGAGAAGCTGCTTTGCTATAGGTCCTACACGTGGTAAAGGATTGCCCACTAAGGCTTTCCTAGGAGGTACTTGCTCAGTATTTTCTCAGTGGGCGCCTGCTGCTGGTGCCAGGAGAAGCTCTGGAATGAGTGCCACACCCGAGGGAGGCTGCAGTGAAGATGCACTTGTAGCTACATAGGATGGTGGTAGGGACTGTGGAGGCAGGCTGCTCCCTAGTCTCATGACTCCAGCCACACTCGGATTCCCTTTTCCCTTTTCTAGTTGCTAGCTCTCTTCCTTTCATAGCTTAATTAGTGGGAAAATTTGCTGAGAGTCCTTGAGTGTTAACAAAAACCTCTTCTAGAATGTTGGATCTGGAATTGATTTCACAAACCTTCAAACTTGGTCATTATCTTAAAGTATCTTTAAAGGGAGACTGGAGGATAAAACAAGACCCTTGAGCTCTGCTCACATGTTACTATTCCAGTGACCATTTTATTTAGCAGGACACTCCCCAGACTCCTTGTCTCACTCTCCACTCTAGTTCTCACTCTCTTCCAATAGACTCTACAATTTATTTATGTTGCTTACTGTTTCTTTCTCACCTGAATATAAATTACCTGAGGGGAGGTATTTTCCTGTTTTATTCACAATTGTATCCTCAGTGCCTATAACACTGTCTTGCACATAGGGAAAATTCAATTAATATTTGTGGTATTTCTTTCCTTTTGTATGGAAATCCAGGTAGGAGGTACAGCAGACACTTTCCACATCTCCCATCCCCTTGGCCCCCACCCCCTCGTAGCACATCAGACTGACCTCCACATACCAGCGCGTGCATCATCTCTTTACCAAAGGGATTTCTTTGGTCATAAGAACCTGTTCTGCTCTGAAGCAAATGATAGGCCAGATAGGCAGAGAATTAGTAGTGTCTAAGAGGAGCCCTCAACTACTGGCTGATTGACAGAGTTGTTAAATCAAAACCTCAGCATGCTCCGCACTCAGCTGGTATAACTCTAAGATGCATGTTCTACACTAACTCCCAGAGTTTCTCAGTGCAATTAAGCTCTAGTTGCCCACAGTGCCACTTGCTTGAAGCACACATCTTGTATTAGCTACCTTCCCTTCCATAGCTCACCTTCTATCCCTTACTTCCCTATTAGTGTTTCCTGACAGCACCTCTCAAATAAATCATTTGCACTGAAATTCTTGTCTCAAGGGCTATTCCTGCTGCTGCTGCTGCTGCTAAGTCACTTCAGTCGTGTCTGACTCTGTGTAACCCCATAGATGGCAGCCCACCAGTCTCCCCCGTCCCTGGGATTCTCCAGGCAAGAACACTGGAGTGGGTTGCCATTTCCTTCTCCAATGCATGAAAGTAAAGTCACTCAGTCGTGTCCAACTCTTCGTGACCCCATGGACTGCAGCCTATCAAGCTCATCTTCCCATGGGATTTTCCAGGCAGGAGTACTGGAGTGGGTTGCCATTGCCTTCTCTGAAGGGCTATTCCTAGGGGAACCCAAACTAAGATAGGAGATGTTCAATAAACATTCAAATTAATTAATGATTATATTCTTATACTACCTTTCATGCCTATTGGAGTAGGCAGCAAACTAATTGGCTGTGGATAAATTTTGGCTGAAGATGTGTTTTGCTGGGTGGCAATATTTGAATAAATTCATATATGTGGCATGTACTTAACATCCACCTGCTGTAGACATTTACAGTGAAATTTAGTGTTTGAAGATTGTATTCTGAGAGGCAGCATACAGAATCGAAAAGCAGTTAAAAAGACTTTAATGTTATGTTCATACATTGGAATATTATTCAACAGTAAAATGAAATGAAGTACAAATACTGCTACAACTTAGATACACCTTATGCTAAGTGAAAGAAGCTAGTCACAGCAGATTACATATGATTTTATTTATATGAAATATCCAGAATAAGGAAATCTGTACAGATAGAAAGTTAATTGTTTGTTGCCTAGGGCTTTGGTTGTTGCCTAGGTCTTTAGGGGGGATAGGGTGATCTAGGGGTTGGTGACTATGGGAGTGAGATTTCTTTGGGGGGGTAATGAAAATACTCAAGAATGTGGCAATGGATGGACAACTCTATCAGTTCAGTTCAGTCGTTCAATCATGTCCGACTCTTTGTGACCCCATGAACTGCAGCACGCCAGGCCTCCCTGTCCAACACCAACTCCCAGAGCCCACCCAAACTCATGTCCATTGAGTCGGTGATGCCATCCAACCATCTCATCCTCTGTCGTCCCCTTCTCCTCCTGCCCTCAATCTTTCCCAGCATCAGGGTCTTTTCAAATGAGTTAGCTCATTGCATCAGGTGGCCAAAGTATTGGAGTTTCAGTTTCAACATCAGACCTTCCAATGAACACCCATGACTGATCTCCTTTAGGATGGACTGGTTGGACCTCCTTGCAGTCCAGGGGCCTCTCAAGGGTCTTCTCCAACACCATAGTTCAAAAGCATCAATTCTTCTGTGCTCAGCTTTCTTCATAGTCCAACTCTCATCCATACATGAGTACTGGAAAAACCATAGCCTTGACTAGACAGACCTTTGTTTGCAAAGTAATGTCTGCTTTTTAATATGCTGTCTAGGTTGGTCATAACCTTCCTTCCAAGGAGTAAGTGTCTTTTAATTTCATGGTGGCAATCACCATGGGCAGTGATTTTGGAGCCCAGAAAAATAAAGTCAGCCACTGTTTCCACTGTTTCCCCATCTATTTGCCATGAAGTGATGGGACCGAATGCCATGATCTTTGTTTTCTGAATGTTGAGCTTTAAACCATTTTTTTTTCACTCTCCTCTTTCAGTTTCATCAAGAGGCTCTTCAGTTCCTCTTCACCTTCTGCCATAAGGGTGGTATCATCTGCATATCTGAGGTTATTGGTATTTCTCCTGGCAATCTTGATTCCAGCTTGTGCTTCCTCCAGCCCAGTGTTTCTCATGATGTACTCTGCATGTAAGTTAAATAAGCAGGGTGACAATATACAGCCTTGACATATACAGACAACTCTATGGATATGCTAAAATCTGTTGACTTCCATGCTTTAAATGAATGAATTATGTGGCAGGTGAATTATATATCATTAAAACTGTTTAAAACATATCAGGCAAATTTGAAATTGAGTCCTTAACTATGCAATATACTTATCATATATGAGCCAAATGAGCTGTACAAGTAAATGCAAAGGTGGGAACAAGAAAGAAGAATTCCGCTGTGTGGTTCAGATGAGGAGACAGAAGTAAGGGTGAGAGGTATTTCAATTTGGGGGGCAGAGGGAGCAAAGTACAGCAGTGAATAATAGTAAAATCTTTCCTTCATTGAATGCCTGCTATGTACAAGGTCTTGTACTAATCATTTTGTCTTCATTATCTTTTATTCTACAACTGTCATTATAGTTATTATTCTCTCTTATTTTGAGAAAGAAGAAACCGAGGCTCAAATTGATCACCCATGATCACTAAGCTAGTTAGTCCAGACACAGAATCCAAGATTCAGGTCTCTCTTCATCCAAAGATTGCACATTTTCCATTAGTATTTATACAGTAATAATAGTAAATAATTCAAATAGGGCTTGCTATGTGTTAGGCACAGTTCTAAGTTCTGTGCATATGTTAGCTCATTTAAACTACACTGAGAGAATGCTGGCTGAAAAAATTGTGTTAGGGCTAGATTAATGAAGGGATATTTGAAGACAGATTTTTTTTAACAATAGTTCTCTGAGTTTCTTAAAATTGGAAAATCAGATAATGCCATTACCTGTATGTAAATTAGAATTTTCTTTTGCAGAATGTTATCAGAGTTATTTTCCTTTTGAAAGGTAGCTGGTATGGCTAGGGAGAATTAAAATAATAGGCTGATAGTAAATGACTGAGGTTAGCCCAAAAACCATTTTGCAATATGTTTGAACTTTAGCTTATAGCTAAAGGGTAATATCAATGTTTACAACAAAGGCCGTAGTAATGTTTAGGTTTTAGATGTTACATATTCTTTGGCTCAAAAATGTGTTATGCATCATAGATAATTTTGATCAGTGCTTAGTTTGAAAACTATGTTTTGATTTCTTAAATGTAGCCTCCAAGTAAGATAGAGTAGGTGGTTTAGATCCCTTCTTCCCACATTTCTCTTACTGGGTCTTAGGATAAACTGAGCCAAGAGAGTTGAATCTTCTTAGTTTTCAATAGCTTTGTGGAAAAGGCACCAGGGAAAAGTTAGCTGGGCACTAAAAAATAGGATTTGGGCAGTTCTGTGCACTTTAAGAAATTTGACTCCTTACTATAAGCTGGAGTGCAATAATGAGTTTTGTAGCCTTTCACTTAGGCTCATGCTTTGAGTCTTAAAACTCTGACCTCTGGCTTTCCTTAAGATGAGAAAGATGGGGACATATGTATTATTATCACCTTGATAGTTAAAAGCCACATCCATTCCCAAGAGAACAATGCTCCTGTTAATTAAGTGAATCTTCAACCCTGGAACCAAGGCTCTGGGATTTGGTGCCATTTCTCCTTTTCTATCTGTTTTACACATTCAATATATCGTCCTCCTTCCTTCTTTTAAGTATGTGGTATCAAAAAGAAGAGCTGGCATGGCTAGGGAGAATTAAAATATGATACTATCTGTAAATTACTGTAAATTATATGTCCAAGAAATGCATGCTGCAGTCCATGGGGTCGCAGAGTCGGACATGACTTAGCGACAGAACAACAAATATGCCCAAGAAGCTATTTGCAATATTTTAAACTTCATCTTATATCCAAGGGGCAGTCACTGAAGTTTTATAAATATGGGTCTGCCATGATAGGTTCTAGAAATGTAAATCTCTGTTCTGTGGGAGTAATGAACTGGAAGTGAGACAAGAGAATAAATAGAGGAATCCCATTTTGTTGTTGTTTAGTTGCTACCACTGCTGAAGTATTATTACAATGTTCCCAACTTGATAGTGAACATGGAAAAGAAAGGCAAGGCATAAGAGATAATATGAAGAAATAACTAGTTAAAGGACTTGTTGGGGAGAGTCTGATGAAAGGAGGGTATCAAAGATGACTTTGAAGTTTGAAGCCTGGGGAACCATTTTTCCATTTCCCCCCTAAAACAACCCAGAGAAGTAACAGCTTAACAGGTTAACTTAGTGTTTTGATGTTTCCTTGTGGGTGGAGGAATTGACAAGTAAACTTAATTCTTCTAAATTCTAACATTAAAGTAAACAACCTTTGGAGGCATGTGCAATGTCCTGGTCTACAGCCATGAGCGACTGGTGCTCTGGTTTTTCTATTCAGGACATTCTTACAAAATCCTTTGAATGGTTAGAACATTCAGAGAATGATAGATTGATTTCAGGAGCTAAGTTCCTTGGTGTCCAAATACATTCCATTTGATGGCACTTTCTGAAAGTGTGATGAGATGAATGCACATTGCAAAATTTCTAGAACCATGTCTCCTTCCACTTCTTATAAAGAGGAGGAATTAGTTTATCTTTCCCAATTCTCTGACTTTCTAGGGACACAGAGGAAAAGAGAAGAAACAGATAATTTAATTTGTCTCTGCTTAAAACTAGATGAATTTGAGTTTGCCTAGTTACATTTGTCTACTCGCTCTTAGACCCTTTTTAGAAGTGATATGCTATCTATTTTTCTTCTCCTTTAGGATTTATCACAAGCCTTAGGCTCTATTGCTTCTTCCTATCCTTCTAAGAAACAAATTATTTTCTCCTTTTCTTTCTTAGCTGTCAACTATAATGGAAGAGAGAGTATTAATTTCAACATAATCTCCCTGAATGGTTGATATCCTTGCAGTTTTTTACTTTAAAAATGCACTTTCCTCCATTTTAAATGTAATTTTTGTGATATTTGTAATTTTATGATGTTGAATTGGGTACTATGTCATGTAAACTGCAAATCTTGCAGAAAGGAGGAAATGAGATCTCACTTAGGAATTTACAATTAGATGAAAGGGAAAGCCTGTACAAGAAAAGAATGAGAAAAATGTGTACATGAAAAGAATTACTTTCAGAAGTAGAGGGATAGAGAGAGTAAATCTTTTACATGGGAAAAGAAGAAATAAAATAAATGTTTTATGCCACTCAAAATGTTGGATCTCCAAGATGCCCAGTATAAAGGATCCTCCTCGGGTGTAAATACCTATCCACTTCTATGATGTAAGTTGAAGAGTAGCAAAATGTTGAAGAAGGCTATTACTCCCTCCCAGACCAAGACTACACAATGGAGGAAAAGAGAGTTTGTTCAGGGGACTTCCCTGCTGGTACAGTGGGTAAGAATCTGCCTGCTGCAAGGGATGTGGGTTTGATCCCTGGTCTGGGAAAATTCCACATGCCACAGAGCAACTAAGGCAACTTCACAGCTACTGGGCCCGTGTGCCTAGAGCCTGCACTCCACAACAAGAGGCACCACTGCAATGAGACGCCCATGCAGCACAATGAAGAGTAGCCCCCACAACTAGAGAAAGCCTGCACTCAGCGATGAATAACCAGTGCAACCAAAAATTAAAATACATATATCATTAAAGAAAGAAAGAAGCGATAGTTTGTTCAACAAATGGTGTTGGGGGAACTGGCTGTCCACATGAATGAAATTGGACCCATATTTTATACCATACATGAAAGTCAACTCAAACTGGATCAGACTTAAATTTAAGACCTGATACTGAAACTACAAAACCCATAGAAGAAAACATAGGTGATTAGCTTCATAAAATTGGTATTGGCGATGATTTCTTGAATATAATACCAAAAGCACAGGCAACAAAAGCAAAAACAGGCCAGTGGGACTACATCAAACTAAAAAGCTTCTTTGCAGCAAAGGAAATAATCAACAAAGTGAAAAGACAACCTGTGGAATGGAAGAAAATAATGTAAGCCAAAATATATATGATAGAGGATTAATATCCAAAAATGTAAGGAACTTCTACAACTTAGTAGCAAAAAATACCAAATAACCTAATTAAAAATGAGCAAAGGACTTCATTAGACATTTCTGCAAAGAAAACATACTAATGGCTAACAGGTATATGTAAAGATGTTCAACATCACTAATCAACAGGGAAATGCAAATCAAAAGCACAATGAGGTATCACTTCATACCTTTCAGGATAAACATTATCTGAAACAAACCCAAATAAAAGAACCATCAAAGGTAAGAAGTGTTATTGAGGATGTGGGAACCCTCCTACACTGTTGGTAGGAATGTAAAAATGGTGCAGCCACTATAGAAAACTGTTTGGAGGTCCCTTGAAAAATTAAAAATGGAAATACCATATGATCCAGTTACCTCATTTCTGGGTATTTATCCAAATGAAAACAGAATTTCAAAAAGCTATTTGGACTCTTATGTTCATTGCACCATTATTCATAATAGCCATAATAACAAACAACCTAGATGTCCATCATCAGATGAATGGGTGATGTGATGTATACATACAATGAAATATTATTCAGGCTTTAAAAAGAAGGAAATCTTGTCATATGTGACAAGATGGATGGACCTTGAGGACATTGTGTTAAGTGTAAGTGTCCAATCACAGAAGGGCAAACACTACACAATTCTACTTATAAGAGGTATCAAAATAGTCCAGGTATGAAAGGCTGGTTCAACGTCTGAAAGTCAATCAATGCAATCCACCACATCAAAGGGCTAATGAACAAAAATATCATCATATCAATTGATGTAGAAAAATCATTTGAAAGAAATCTAATACCCATACATGGAAAAAGCAATCTTTCAGAAAATTAGGAATACAGGGGAACTACCTTAAGTTGGTAATGAGAATCCTTAAAAAGTCTACAGCTAACTTCATACCTTATGGTGAGTGAATGACTGCTTTTCCCCCTAAGATCAGAAATGTGGTAAATATGTCTACTCTCACCATTCTTGTTTAATGTAATACTGGATGTTCTGGCCACTGCAATGAGGCAAAAAAAAAAAAAAAGCATACCGATTAGGCAGAAAGAAATACAGCTATCTATTTGCAGATGATTGCCTATGTGAAAGAGAAGTGAAAGTGAAAGTGAAAGTTGCTCAGTCATGTCCGACTCTGTGACCCCATGGACTATATATGGAATTCTCCAGGCCAGAATACTGGAGTGGGTAGCCTTTCCCTTCTCCAGGGGATCTTCCCAACCCAGGGATCGAACCCAGGTCTCCCACATTGCAAGCAGATTCTTTACCATCTAAGCCACAAGGGAAGCCCACAGACACGCATTTGCAGATGATTGTCTATGTAGGATATCCCAAATAATCTACAAAAACACTCCGAGAACTAGTAAGTTAATTCAATATTGTTGTAAGATGCAAGAATCAACCACATTTCCATAGATTAAGAATAAACTAGTGAAAATCAAATTAAAAACAAAATGCCATTTATAATTCCTCAATGAAAATGAAATACTCAGGTATAAACTGAGCAACAGACATAAAGGATCTTTATTCTGAAAATTACACAATTTTATGACAGAAATCAAAGACCTAAATAAATGGAGAGACATACTGTGTTCATTTATCAAAATATTCAATACAGTAACTGTCAGCTCTCCTTAAACTGGTATATAGATTTAATGCAATTCTTAGGAAAATCCCAGTGAGGATCTTTGTAGAAATAAACAAGCATATTTTAAAATTTACATAAAAAACATAACTTCTAGAATAGCTAAAACATTCTTGAAAAAGAAGAATTAAGTGGGAAGAATCTCTCTACCTAATTCAAGGTTTGTTATATAGCTAGAGTAATAAAGAAGTGTGGTCTTAGTGAAGGGATAGACACATAGGTCAGTAGAATAGAATACAGATCCTAGAAATAAACCCCCACTGATTTATGACAAAGGTTCAAAAGCAACTCAAAGTAGGAAGAATGGCCTTTTCAACAAACAGTGCTGTAACATTTAGACATCCATAGGGGGGAAAAAAAGAACCTTGACCCAAACTTCACACTTTACACAGAAATTAACTCCAAATGGATCACAGACTTCTTAAATGTTAAAATCTTACACAGATTTTAACTCCAAATGGATCACAGGTTTCTTAAATGTTAAAATGTAAAGCTAGATTTATTTTAGAAATAAACAGAAAAAATCTTTGGGAACTAAGGATAGGCAAAGACTTCTTAGACTTGACATAAAAAGTATGATCCATAAAAGGAAAAATTGATAAATTGAACCAAATCAAAATAAAAAGCTTTTCTCTGTGAAAAACCATGTGAAGAAGATGAAGAGATATGCTAAGGAGTGGGAGAAAAAAGTTTAAAGCCACACATTTGAAAAAGGACCTGTATCCAGAATATATAATGAAATATCAAAACACAATAGTAAAAAACCATCCAATTAGAAAATGAACAAACTACATGAATAGACATTTCACCAGTGAAGATATACAGATAGCATATAAACATATGAAAGATGTTCAACTTTATTGGAGACTAGAGAAATTTAAATTAAAACTACATTGAAATATTACTATATAGAATGGCTAAAAAAAAGAAAGGAGAACACAAAATGGTGGCAAGTAAGAGTAGAAACTGGATCAGTCATAAATTGCTGGTGGAAATATAAAACGGTTCAGCCAATCTGGAAAACAGTTCAGCAGTTTCATAAAATAATAATAATGATAAAACTAAACATACATATAGCATACAACCCAGCAACTGTATTTTGGGGCATTTATCCCAGCAAAATGGAAATTTGCTTGTACACAAAAACCTGTGCAGAAATGTTCACAATAGCCTTATTTGTAATAGCCCCAAACTGGAAACAACCTTGATGTTCTTCAGTGGGTGAATGGTTAAACCAGCTATGGTACACCCATCCTATGGACTATTATTCAACAATAAAAAAGAATAGACTACTGATATGTCTTGGATGGATTTCTAGACAGTTCTGCTGAGGGAAGAAAAGCCAGTCTGAAGAAATTGCATGTATATTGCATCATCCCATTCCGTTATGTAACAAACATTCTTGATATGGCAATTAAAGGAATAGAGAACAGATTAGAAGTTGCCAACAGTTAAAAGACTGGGGCAGAGAATGGGAGAGAAGTAGGTACAGTTATAAAAGTGTATCCTTGTTGTGATCAAACTGTTATGTAGTATGTTGACTGTGGTGATGGACCCATGAATCTACACATGTGATAAAATTGCATAGAGGTAAATGTGTACATGGGCTTCACAGGTAGGTCAGCAGTAAAGAATCTGCCTGCCAATGCAGGAGACACAAAAGACATGGGTTCAATCCCTGGGTGGGGAAGATCCCCTGGAATAGGAAATGACAACCCACTCCAGTATTCTTGTCTGGAAAATTTCATGAACAGAGGAGCCTGGTGGGCTACAGTTCATGGGGTTGCAAAGAGTCAAACATGACTCAGCAACTGATCACGCACAAATATGTATATATAGATATAGATATACTCACAAATGGGTTCATGTAAAACTGTAAAATCTAAATAAAATAGAGAGATTGTATGAAAATCAAGATCCCTGTTGTAATATGGCACTATATTTATCCAAGATGTTACTACTGGGGGAAACTGGAGGAAGAGTTTATGGAGTTTTTCTATATTATTTCTTCTTATAACTTTATTTGAATAAAATGTTTAAACCTGAAGAAGAGATTGGGTAAATTAAACAATATTAGAAACAAAAATGGGACAAAACATCATAGATCAAATATATCAGAGATTAAAAATGTTGAGAAATTTTATAGTAAACTTTTACTCATGTACTTGAAAACTTAGATAAAACAGATAATTCCCCAGAAACTATAACATTAAAACTGACTAAACAGAAAACAGAATAAACACAATCATTAAAGAATCTGAGTCAGTAGCTAAAGATTCCCTCCCACACAAGCACAAAGTACTCGGCCTAAGTGATTTTATGGATGAATTCTTTGACCAGACATTCAAGAAACATAGGATTCCAATCTTCTGTAGCCTCTCAGGTAATAGAAAATGAGGGAACACTCAATTATTTTATTGAGGCTAGTATAATCTTCATATAAAAAACAGACATGGGCATTTTAAGAAAGGAAACTTGCTGGCCAATCTCACCAATTAATACAAATGCAAACATCCTAAGTGAAACATTATCAATATTATTTCAATAATAATAAAATATTATCAAGAATAGTTTATTTAAGATGTTTGCATTTTAATGTCTTAAAATATGCAACAAAACTTTTATACCTGAATTTAACTCAGGCATAAAAGTGTAGCTAGGAATAAGTAGGACTCATGAGATTATCGTCAGAAAATAACTTTGATTTCTTATGGAGTATTCCTGTGGGCTTTTCTGAGACCCTCCTATCCTTCATATTTCTCAAGTAGAGTTGATAACTGGTGTACTTCTGTGTCTTCTGAGATCTGGGTGACACATATCAAATCTTCAAGTAGTTCCACTGAAGTTCCTTTCCCTAGCACAAGGTGAATGTGAACGCTGCTCCCACACCCTTTCACTGGGAGAAAGTTAGATGCATAGAATGCCTACAGCTTTCTTCCAATTCCTCTCCTAATTTCCAAGCCCTTTCTTGGCCTTTCCACCTTCTTTTAGATGTGGGGATTGGTGGTCAGCTAAGGGTCACAAAATCAGTTTACAACTACCTCTTTTACAAGACCTGCATGGTGGACATTGGAATGTGTTGTTTAATGTTGAGGCTTCAGCCAAAACTGAGACTGAAATAGTTTCTTTTTAAAATCCAGTTTCACAAGATTGGTTTCGTTTCAGTTCATTTCAGTTCAGTCGCTCAGTCATGTCCGACTCTTTGCGACCCCATGAATTGCAGCACGCCAGGCCTCCCTGTTCATCGCCATCTCCCGGAGTTCACTCAGACTCATGTCCATCGAGTCCATGATGCCATCCAGCCATCTCACCCTCGGTCGTCCCTTTCTCCTCCTGCCCCCAATCCCTCCCAGCATCAGAGTCTTTTCCAATGAGTCAACTCTTCACATGAGGTGGCCAAAGTACTGGAGTTTCAGCTTTAGCATCATTCCTTCCAAAGAAATCCCAGGGCTGATCTCCTTCAGAATGGACTGGTTGGATCTCCTTGCAGTCCAAGGGACTCTCAAGAGTCTTCTCCAACACCACAGTTCAAAAGCATCAATTCTTCGGCACTCAGCCTTCTTCACAGTCCAACTCTCACATCCATACATGACCACAGGAAAAACCATAGCCTTGACTAGACGGACCTTAGTCGGAAAGTAATGTCTCTGCTTTTAAATATGCTATCTAGGTTGGTCATAACTTTTCTTCCAAGGAGTAAGCGTCTTTTAATGTCATGGCTGCAGTCATCATCTGCAGTGATTTTTTACCATTAAGAAAATCCACTAATGTAATTCAACACAATAAACGAATAAAGGAAAAATATTGTTATTTCAATAGAACCAGAAGAATCATTTGACTGAATTCGGTATTTATGACTTAGAAATCTCTTACAGACTGACAATACAGAAGAATTTTCTTAACCTGATTCAGTTTAGTTCAGTTCAGTTCAGTCGCTCAGACGTGTCCGACTCTTTGCGACCCCATGAATTGCAGCACGCCAGGCCTCCCTGTCCATCACCAACTCCTCGAGTTCACTCAGACTCACGTCTATTGAGTCAGTGATGCCATCCAGCCATCTCATCCTCTGTCGTCCCCTTTTCCTCCTGCCCCCAATCCTTCCCAGCATCAGAGTCTTTTCCAATGAGTCAACTCTTTGCATGATTAACAGTATCTATTAAAAACTTCCATAATAAACACCATATTCAATAGGTTAATGCTAGCAGCTTTATTTTTAAAATAAGGATCAAGAAAAGGATACCATTATCTTTGCTTCATTTCAGCATTTCACTGGCGATTCTAGTCCAGCATGGTAAGACAAGAATTTTTTTAAAAAGAGAATAAAATTTATTAGAATAAGAAAGTAAGGAATAAAACTACCACTGTTGAATATGCAATTGTCTGTACTGAAGATACAAGAAAACAGCCGGAAAAATTATTAGACTTGATAAGAAAGTTAAGCAAATTCACTAAAGAAAAGATCAATATGTGATGATCAATTGTATTTCTATTCATCAGTAATAAAATTAGACCAAAGTGTAATTTTTAAAGGGTGCCACTTTCAGCAGCAGTTTAAAAAAAAGAACAGTAGATCCAACAAAGGATGTACATGACCTTTATGAAGGAAAAATACAAGCTGTTATTATAAGACTTTAAGGGAAACCTGAGGAAATGGTAAGAAGCACCATGTTTATGAACAGCAACAACAGCAAGCCATGTTTATGGAGAAGACTCCATAATTACAAATATGTTCATTGTCCCAACATCAACCTAAGAATTCAGTATAATGCCAATCAAAATACATTTATGGGAATATAATAAACCCAAATTTAGGGGTGGGAGGAATGTGAGAAAAGACATTGTTTACAGGTTATGTTCTTTTCTCATATTTATTTACTTTTCGTATTTTCAAAATATTAAGTTAAGAAAAAGGGTGCTGAGTACACAACTTTGGCATTGTTTTGGTGTCTACAGGCCAGGCTCACAAAGCAGCTGGTATTTTGGTATGTATTCACATCTCTGTGTGTTTACACACTGGATTCTCTATACTTGCCTTCTCTGTGACTTGAAATAGATAATTGCTACCCCTAAACTCTCAGTTTCCACATCTATGAAATGTGGTTGTCATAAACCATTTAAAATTTTTTAAAAGTTTTCAATAAGGTAAATTATGCTCTCAGTAAATGTTAGTTTGCTTCTCTATAAGAGGAGATTGTCAATTTGGTTCAAATAGTGAAGCATTGATTGGGGAATCATAGGGCTCTTTGAGAAAAAACACAAAATCCTGACATGCGTAACTCAGTCATGTGAACTAGGAGAAGTTTTAGTCAAACTAAACATGGCATACATTTGCAGTATATGGCCACAACCACACATGCAAACAAAAAGCTTGTAAATTACTACACTAATCTGCATTTCCTGCCACTTCTATAATTTTGTCTACTACTAGTTCTGCTAGCAGCCATTATGAGGAAGATTTATGGATAGAATTTTAAGACTGAAAAATTCCCATCTATTAGCCTAATTTTTTCCCACAGGGATGCAATTCACAGTGTCCCTGTGAATTGTGGAAAGAGCACCAGTATTAGAGTTTAGTTGAAAAAACCGTCAATTATCCTTGTGGGAAAAAAAAGTCCCTGGGATGCAAAGCAAACAGAACATTGAAGAGGAAGGCCTGACAGCTCCACCCAACCAAATGAAAACGTCTTCAAAGACTCCTATCAGTTTAATCAGCATGACAAATCTTTTTTAAAAAGGTTTCTGGCTTATTAGTCTTTATTATAGGTACTACTTCAGACATTTCTTCATTTAAAGATAGAAGTACTGTTTTAAAATTCAAATCAGGGGAGGAACCACAGTTCCCTCCAGGCTGCTTCTGGCTTCTCAGGGCCATGAGCCAAGGGGATGGGCAGAGGTCTGTGTATGGTCTGGCCCAGCTCCCCATCATTAAACTCAGCCTGATTGCTGCCTTAAAAAATAAAATAAAATAAAATTCAAATCAGAAACTGTTTGAAATACTTAAATCCTCTGACCTTAGTTTGAAATGATGTATTCACCGAGTACATTCAAATAGTGATTTGTGTCAAGTAGGAATCAGAACTGCTCCTTAAAGTGGGACTGCCCAGGTATTCTAGATTATGTTGTGTATGTATTTTAATTAATTTACAAATATCATTGAAAGGAAGCCTTGGTGGTGCCTAGACTTTCCCATTAGGACTTGGGATGAAGTTTCTACTCAAAGGAAATAGATGTTCCCATACATCCTTCCTCCAGGGACTGACCAGACCCTATTAAGACAAACATAGTCTTCTTTCACAAGGTTTTTCAGGAAGTTATTGATTAATTAATACAACAGTATTTAGTGAAAAGCTATTAGGTAAAATAGTTGTTCTAGTGAAAAAAATAAAATTGTGTAGTTTAATGTTAGTTAGTGGTAAGTTTTATGAAAAAGAAATTAATCAGTACATGAGAATGAATTATGGGTGATGCCACTTAAGACAGTAACATTTGAGCAGAGACCTGAATGAAGTGAGAGAGTGAGTCATGTGAAGATACTGAGGAAGACAGTCTCTGAGAGGGGAGAAAGTCAAGGCCCTCAGGTGGGAACATGATTGTTGTGATTGAAGAAGAACAGGAGGCCCATGTCTGGTTTGAGCTTAGTGAAAAGAGAGCTAGTGGCAGAAAATGAAGACAGAGTAATATTAAGAGGCCATGAAGTGACAGATTTTGTAGGCTACAACAAAGACCTTGGATTTTTTCTAAGTGTTTTAGAAAACCACTAGAAGGTTTTGAACATGGGAAAGATATACACTCACATATATTTTTTAATGGTCATCTTGGAAACTACAGAACAATGAAATGTAGTGAGATAAGAGTACAAGGCAGAGGACTATTGTAGTAATCCAGATGAGTGGTCATGGTTGCTGAGACCTGGAGTACACTGGTGGCAGTGGTGAGATGAATGGCTGTAGAAGCTACAGGATTTGCTAACGGGATTAGATGTAGTGTGTAAGAGAGGAAAAGATGACTACAACTTTTGTGACTTGAGCAAATGATGAATAATGGTGCCTGTCGTAGTCTGTTTGGGCTGCTGTAACAGAATACCATAGACTGATGGTTTATAAACAACAAAATTTTATTTCTCACATTTCTGGAGGCTGGAAAGTGCTAGATGCAAGTGTTGGCAGATTCAGCGTCTGGTGAGGGCCCACTTCTTGGTTCATAGATAGCTGTCTTCTTGCTGTGTCCCCACATGACAGAAGGGGTGAATGACCTCTCTGAGATCTCTTTTATAAGCATACTAGTCCCATTCATGAAAGGTCCACTCTCATGACCTAATCACCTCCCAAAGACCCCAGCTCCTAATACCATAGTATTAGGGCTTAGAATTTCAATATGTGAATTTTGGGGGAGACACAAATATTCAGCCTAGAGCACTGCCATTTACTGTCATGGAAAACATTTGCTGAGATGGGGAACACTGAAGAAGGAGCAGGTTTGGGGGAGGGGAAGCTAGGGTTAATTTTTCAACATGCTAATTTTGAGGTGTCCATTAGAAATCCAAGAGCAGGCAATAGATATGAAACTGGAATTCAGGAGATAGTTGGAGCTGGAAACATTTGAGAGGTATCCATTTATAATTTGTATTTAATGCAATGAAATCATTTAGAGAGAGCATGTAGATAGAAGGTGTATGAGGATTGACTCAGGGGCATTATGATATATAGAAATATGGAACAAGAAAATAACAAAGGAGACTCAGAAGAGGCAGCCATCATGGAAACAATATCAGTCCTGGAAGCCAAGTAAAGAAAGTTTCACGAAGGAGAGAATGATCAACTTTAACAAATGATGTGAAGAGCTCAAGGAACATAACAACTGAGGATTGACATTGGATCTGGCAATTTGGAAGGGACTTGGGAAAAGGCAAATTTCATTGAAATGTTGATAACAAAAACCATGTTGTATTAGGCTCAAGGAGCATTTGGAAGGAAGGAACTGAAGGCTGTATGGGCAACATTTTCAAAGACTTTAGCTGTAAAGTGGAATAATGAAATGGTGAGGGAATGTTGAAACAGTGGAGATTTAAAAAACAATTTTATTGATGTATAGTCGATTTACAATGTTGTGTTTAGTTTCTGCCATACGCCAAATGACTCAGGTATGTTGTTATTTTTGTTCAGTCACTAAGTTGTGTCTGATTCTTTGTGATCCCATGGACTGCAGCACGCCAGGCTCCTCTGTCCTCTACTACCTCCCTGAAGTGAAGTGAAAGTCGCTCAGTCGTGTCCGACTCTTTGCAATCCCATGGACTATACAGTCCATGGAATTCTCCAGGCCAAAATACTGGAGTGGGTAGCCTTTCTCTTCTCCAGGGGATCTTCCCAACTCAGGGACTGAACCCAGGTCTCTCGCATTGCAGGCAGATTCTTTACCAGCTGGGCCACCAGGGAAGCCCAAGAATACTGGAGTGGGTAGCCTGTCCCTTTTCCAGTGGATCTTCCTGACCCAGGAATTGAACTGGGGTCTCCTGCATTGCAGGCAGATTCTTTACCAACTGAGCTACCAGGGAAGACTGAGTTTGCTCAAATTCATGTCCATTGAGTTGGTGATGGTATCTAACCATCTCATCCTCTGCCCACTCTTCCTTTTGCCTTCAGTCTTTCACAGCATCGGGGTCTTTTCCAGTGAGTCAGCTCTTCACATCATGTGTCCAAACAATTAGAGCTTCAGCTTCAGCAGCAGTCCTTCCAATAAATACTCAAGGTTGATTTCCTTTAGGATTGACTGGTTTGATCTCCTTGCAGTCCAAGGGGTTCTAAAGAGTCTTGTCCAGCACCACAGTTCAAAAGCATCAATTCTTTGGTGCTCAGCCTTCTTTATGGACCAACTCTTACATCTGTACATGACTACTGGAAAAAACATACCTTTGACTATACAGACCTTTGCTGGCAAAGTGATGTCTCTGCTTTTTAACATGCTGTCTAAGTTTGTCATAGCTTTCTTTCCAAGGAGCAAGCATCTTTTAATTTCATGGCTGCAGTCACTGTTCACAATGATTGTGGAGCCCAAGAAAATAAAATCTGTCATCTGAGTTTTCTCACCACCTCTTCTTAATCTCTTCACAGAGATTCAGTTATACATATATACATATATATATTCTTTTTCATATTCTTTTCCATTACGGTTTGTCACAGGGTATTGTGCTATACAGTAAGAATTTGTTGTTTATGCATTCTATATTTGATAGTTTCTGTCTGCTAATCCCAAATCCCCAATCCTTTCCTCCTCCACCTCCCCTACCCCTCAGCATCCACAGTCTGTTCTCTGTGTCTAGGAGTCTGTGTCTGCTTTGTAGATATGCTCATTTGTGTCATATTTTAGAGTCCCCATGTAAGTGATATCATATGGTATTTATCTTTCTCTTCTAGACTTATTTTGCTTGGTATGATAATCTCTAGGTCCATCCATGTTGCTGCAAATGGCATTATTTCATTCTTTTTAATGGTGGAGCAATAGTCTATTGTATATATATACTGTATCTTCTTTATCCATTCATCTGTTGATGGACATTTAGGTTGTTTCCATGTCTTGGCTATTGTAGAGAGTGCTGCTATGAACATAGTGCTGCATATATCTTTTTGATTTAAAGTTTTGTCTAGGGATATGCCCAAGAGTTTGAATTGCTGGATCATATGGCAACTCTGTTTTTAGTTTCCTGAAGACCCTCCCTACTATTCTCTATAGTGGCTGTACCAATTACACTCTCACCAACAGTGTAGGAAGGTTCCCTTTTCTCCATATCCTCTCTAGCATTTATTTGTAGACTTTTTAATGATGGCCATTCTGCTAGTGTGAGGTGGTGCCTAATTATGAAACAATGTAGATTTTTATAATTGGACTTATTAAAGCTGGTGAAAATGATAGAAGAGTAGATGCTGCAGGAGAAAAGAGGGACAGTTATAGAGCTATTATCCCTGAGAGAGTGAGAAGGTTATGGGTAACAATACATCAACATAGCAGCTAGACAGTTTATCTTTTATAACTGAAGAAAAGGCAGAGTATATGGGTGTAGATGCAATCGTAACCCAAAACCTGAGTTCACCTCTTGGTGAGTGTCGAGACAAATGAAAGAACCAAGCCAAAGAGTGGGAAGAGAAAGGATTTATTACTTGCAGCAAGTAAGGGGAACACTGGAGATCTTCCCCCAAAGTAAAATCTCCTGAACAGTAAAGCTGTTAAAACTGGGGAAGTTTTAAACTAAGGGTATATGCATATTCTTGAAGGGGCTTGAGCAGTCCACAGAGTCCAAGCTTTTGTTGACTGAAGTCACGAGGGTCAGAAAAGGTCAATACCATCATCCCTTAGGTTCCTGTTGATCTGGTGGTTCAGTCTTTACCATTGAAATACAACAGGGAGTCTTTACAACTGATACATTATCTTTGCTATTGTTACTTCTCTTACTTAATAACAGTCGTTTGTTTCTGCATTATTTTGTCCCCTTAAGATAATTAATTCAGTTCAGTTCAGTTGCTCAGTCATGTCCAACTCTGCAACCCCATGAATTGTAGCACACCAGGCATCCCTGTCCATCACCAACTCCTGGAATTTACCCAAACTCATGTCCATTGAGTCGGTGATGCCATCCAACCGTCTCATCCTCTGTCATCCCCTTCTCCTCCTGTCCTCAGTCTTTCCCAGCATCAGGGTCTTTTCCAGTGAGTCAGCTCTTCACATCAAGTGGCCCATGTATTGGAGTTTCAGCCTCAACATCAGTCCTTCCAATGAACACCCAGGACTAATCTCCCCTAGGATGGATTGGTTGGATCTCCTTGCAGTCCAAGGGACTCTCAAGAGTCTTCTCCTACACCATGGTTCAAAAGCATCAATTCTTCTGTGCTCAGCTTTCTTTATAGTTCAACTCTCGCATCCATACATGACTAATGCAAAAACCATAGCCTTGACTAGACGGACCTTTGTTGGCAAAGTAATGTCTCTGCTTTTTAATATGCTGTCCAGGTTGGTCATAACTTGCCTTCCAGGAGTAAAGGTCTTTTAATTTCATGGCTGCAGTCACCATCTGCAGTGATTTTGATTAATCACTGAGACCATTTTAAGGGCAAGCATTGTGGCCAGGCTTAGATCCCAAAATGGCTTAGGCTAAAAATGGTGTCTTTCCTGTCAAGAAAGCCATACCTGATTCTCTTTCTCTCAGGACCTCTTATCCTCCCTGCTTACACAATGAAATTGAAAGACGTGATGGTGAAGCATGTGCAAGTGAGAACTCTTTGTGACTGATTTTTCAGTGAAACAGGAAATAAAGTCATGAGCTAAAAGTTAAGAGTAAGGAAAAGGTGTTGAAGTTGTGAGGCAGGAGGCAATAGCATGACATAGTACCTTAAATAATGGGAGAATGATTTGACCTTTGGTAAGTTAATAGGGGGCTTCCCTGGTGGCTCAGTGGTAAAGAGTCTGCTTGCAATGCAGGTTGGGAAGATCCCCTGGAAGAGGGCATGGCAACCCACTCTAGTACTCTTGCCTAGAGAAACCCATGGACAGAGGAGCTTGGCAGGCTGCAGTTCATAGGGTCGCAAAGGGTTGGACGTGACTGAAGCGACTAAGCAGCAGCAGCAGCAAGTATAATAGGACTGCCAGGCAGCACTGAATATCTGTGCGTGGCTTATAGTCCTAAATCGAAAATGAGCTCACCTGCATACCTTTTTCCCATCATGTTTAGGCACACTGTAGGTGGTAAGATGCATTTAAACCAAGGTTAGGGTTTTGTCTATGACTACAAGCTATCCTGATCAAATTCATGTTATTTCTTCTGAGGCTACATAAGAAGCAAGAGTACAGTGCAGTAGGTAAGCTCAGAGATGTGGGAAAGAGTGGCTAGAGATAAAGCTGGGGAGATAAGGAAGGATACCTCCAAGGAAGATAAAACATTTCATTCATTCCTCAGACTTTTTCACATGGGAGTTTCCTTTGATAACCCCCAAGTTTTGTGATGGATCTTGATTGCTGTTATTTCCAACTGCTTCATCATTCAGTAAATTTGTTGTTGTTGTTTAGTTGCTAAGTTGTGTCCAACTCTTTGCAACTGTGGCATGCCAGGCTCCTCTGTCCATGGGATTTCCCAGGCAAGAATACCAGAGTGGGTAGCCATTCCCTTCTCCAGAGGATTGTTCCAAACCAGGATCAAACCCATGTCTCCTGCACTGACAGTCAGATTCTTTACCTCTGAGCCACTAGGGAAGCCCTCAGTAAATTATCCCCACCCATAGTTCCAAGAGAAAGAAGTGGCTATGGGCTTAATTATGTGAGAAGAGGAAACCAATGGTAGGAGAAAGCATTATCACCCAGCAACCCATGATGTTTTGGGGTGTTCTCTGGGACACCTCTCCGCTTCCTTTTCAGATGAGGCATACTTTCATATAGTAAGAAAAGCAATGTTCAACAAGGAAACATATCATCCAAATGGATGCTAACAGAGTTTTATGGGTGTGGAGAGTGGCAATTGCAGAATTTATACCTTGTTATTTATTTTTCAAGACATTAGTTTGGGGACATTTTCTAGGACAATCTTTAAACAAAAATCAATTCAAAAGAAAGCCTCTCTGTGTGAAAACATAAAGCAAGCTTCTGTTTCTCTCTTTCTCTCTCTCTCTCTCTGTGTGTGTGTGAGAGAGAGAGAGAGAGAGAGAGAGAGAGAGAGAGAGAGAAGGGGAGGAAGAGGGAGAGAGAGAGAGAGAGAGCAGGCATAGATTCCAGCAGAGGCAGCTGTTGGCAATAGCTTGTGGCATACAACTCTGCAGACTGCCCTACACACCACAGCACAGCTCTCTGTGAATTCTCCATAAAACACTCTGTGTATGATAGGCTCCCTTTGTCAGACTGCACATTGGCAGCTGTTTTGCACACTGGCAGCTGCTTTGTTGAGTTTTGTAATTATACAAATGATGATAGCAGCCTAAACAGCTTCCCATGTTTTCCAGTTCTTCCTTAAGGAAAACAGGCGAACATTTCCCATTACATAGAATCATAAACAGAATCTAAGCTCTTAGTGGAGATTTTCAGGGTCTGTATTATAAGGAACATGTTATGATGGACCTTAGAAACGAAATTAATGAACCTGGATCTTATTGTAAAAGTAACTCTAAGAGAGCAACTAAGGGAAGTCTTTTTTAATTTTTGGATTAAAACATCAGTGTTTTATTTCTCATGATTCTGTGGGTCGATTGAGTTGTTCTGTTGGATTTATTTCTCAAGTGGCATTCTGTTGTAAGGTTGGCTGGATAGGAATATCTGAGATGGCCTTAGTCATATGCCTGGTAGTTGGTGCTGGCCTATTACCCTCCATGTGGGCTCTCACCCTTTACTAGGCTAAACTGGTTTCCTTAGGTAGCCTCAGGGCAGTGTTCAAGATGGAGAAGGTGCAAGTTACATGGCTTCTTAAAGCCGAGGCTTTGGAACTCATGAAAAAAATCACTTCTGCCACATTCCATTGGTCAAAGCAAGTCAAGTCCAGTCCATATTTAAAGGGATGGATAAATAGAATCTCTGGGTGGGAGAAAGGACAGAGTCATATCACAAAGGTGCAGGCATACTGCAATGGGAGGATTTTGTGATCATTAATAAAAAACTGACAACACCAAAAAGCACTATTGGAATCCTTGGAAACCCACTTTAGGAAATGTCATTCTAGGCTGAGCAATGGTTCCCCCCTAAAAGCTTTTGCTCCAAATAGAGTACATACATGTGATTGTTTAATTTTATTCTATAATTATGTTGTGGTCCTAAGTCATGTTCACTGGAATTGCAGTTGTTCTTTAGTTATCTTACTTTACTAATTGTCAATGTTTTTCTGGGATAACTCCAATAATTCCTTGCTTATTTTTGTAAGCTTGGAACAAAATTATTAAACTGAAATAAAAAAAAATTTTGTACTTATTTTCTTTTCCAAAGTATTAGCAGCAGAGGAGGAATTATGCTGGTTACCTACAGCATCATTGGGGGAGACATCTTCATGCAGAGTAATTACCAGCTCCATCTCCTATGCTGCACAGACCTCCAGAGTGCATAGCCCAGATCCAGGTCCTGAAATTGTCTCCCAGTTAGTGTGTGTATTAAGGTATTTTGCTGTAGGCTCCTTTCTAGCATCAGGAAAGGAGGCAGAGACTACATGATTTAGAAAGATTGCATTTGTGAAGATCTTTACGTTTGATATCTTTAAGATGATTTTCATATGCCTTCTTTTGAGATTTGCAGTCAACTCCTTTCGTTCCATTTATGGACTCTTTCATTAATTATAAGCTTCAATCTATAGTTGTACTTTCTCCCAGACTTTTCAGATGCCAAAGAAAGGCCATCACCAACTGCTTGAGCTTGATGGCATACTGTAGCAGGAGCTTGATGGCATACTGTAGCAGATGCTCAGGAGTGGCTCACTGTTCCATTCCAACCTTTTTCTAGTATGTCTTTTTGTACTGCAAAGACTGTAAAACCCCCTTGCAGCTAGGATTCTGAATGTGATTTGTGGTCCACCAATTAAACACTCTCATGTGAAACCTGAATTGGGAAATGAGTTGTGACATAGGCTATAGGATTCTGGAACTGACAGCTGTGATTCCCTGGTTCTGCAGCAGCTCCCTTGTTAGCCCAGTCCTATAGGGCTTTGGGGAACTGTTTCTTGAATCTCAATCTAGAAATTTTCCTAAGTGTTGATGTCTTCCATAGAGTTGTGGGTTTTACTACATGAGAAGAGAGAAGACACCAGCAAGAGAAGGCAGAATGGCCCCAAATCCAAGAGGTCTTCAGCTGTTCTCCAGGGCATTGCTTTAGTTTGTGTTCCCTTGGGGTATAGAGCTGGATACAAAAGGGGTAAAAGGTATTCGGAGAAGCAAATGGAAGATACTAGAACAATTATTAGGTCAAATGATGGAGCAAATCCTTGGATTTTAGCGGTTTTACACCTGCTCTCACTAGCATTCAGTGTAGGAGGCTTCCTCTGGAATATTCTTTGTAAAACATGCTGGATACTATGCTGCAACATTCACATACCTGTTTCAGTTAAGTAAATCAACTCCGGGAGTTGGTGATGGACAGGGAGGCCTGGCGTGCTGCGATTCATGGGGTCGCAAAGAGTCGGACACGACTGAGCGACTGAACTGAACTCAACTGAACTGAAGGTAACTTTATAAAATGAGTATACAGATGAGAAAATTGATACCCTGAGAGGATTTGGAATTGATGGGATTTGAACTTGGGTTTGTGTGGTTTTAGAACCTAAGGTTTTCTAGAAAGTCGTGTTACCTGAGAGAGAGAGAGAGAGAGAGAGAGGGACTGTGAAATGGCACCAGGCAACCCCTTTGTCCTAACAAACACAGATAGCACAAGATATTGCCTCTGTTTCCTTGGTATCACCCACGGTGAATAACATAGACAGCTACCATTTTACCTGTTTCAGACTCTGAATCACTTCAAAGAATGTGTCAGGCATATTTCCTGAGGATTTTAAAGTAGCCACACACTGTTTTGTTGTTGTTGTTGTTTTTTAACTGAATAATGATTCCCTTGGATTAGGGCAATTTTCTACATTTCACATCAACTTTTCCAATGTAGTTTATATAAAACAATTTTATCTCAGTTCAGAAAGACATTTCAATTGGTCTTTAGGTAAAGCTGGGCTTTAGGTGAGAAGGGGGTGCTCCCTTGTCATAATACAATAAAAATTAAAATATATTATGCCAGTTGACTTTAATGTTTATGCCTTAACATAATAATTTAATTTATAGGCATATAAACCAAGAAAATAACCTGAACTAAAGAAAAGCTCTTTGTTCATATACATTTATTATAATGTTATTTATAATGGTGAAAAAGTAGAAACAACCTATGTAGCTATACTAGAAGGATGATTCAATTAGCCATTAACATTATGCTTATGAGGAGATTATGAAAGAATTGAAAATTACTTGTTATGATATTAAAAGGACATATAAAAGTCATATATGTAGTCTAATTAAATAATTTTTAAAGAAAAATACACAAAAAATCTATACACAGGGAAAACATCTGACAATATACTACAGTAATGTCTCCCAACTTTTCATGCACAAGAACCCTTGAGGGCTCCATGGTTGCTCCAACAGTAAAGAATCCACCTGCAATGCAGGAAACCTTGGTTTGATCCCTGGGTTGGGAAGATCCCCTGGAGAAGGGAATGGCTGCCCACTCCAGTATTCTTCCTGAAGAATTCCAAGGACAGAGGAGCCTGGCAGGCTACAATCCATGGGGTCACAAAGAATCAAACATGACTGAGTGACTAACACTTCACTTCATCAAAAACTTATCATAGATTTCTGGTTCCAGTCAAGATGGAATAGTCCTATTCCTTCCAGGTCCTCTCTTTTATACCTAAAAATCCCTGGATGTAACATAAAAAACAAACATAGGAAGACTGAAAGGTGGAAAAAAGAAGGCACATTGCCTAAGGACTTATGGCTGAAATAAAGACAGTGGTGAAGTTCCCTGGGTTTTCTTATTGTCTCCCATATGTCTCAGATGATATAGAAGCCTCTAACCTGAACCACCAACAGGCACAGACAAAAAAGCTCCAAGAAAAGCCTATTACCATTTCCCAAAGGATTGGGAAAAGGGGCAACCTAGCAACAGAAAACCTTTTTAGCAGTGACCTCCCTACTCCACTTAAACACCAATGGAGAAATCATACCACTCCAACTGAGTTTCACTGGAGTCCAGCTGGGAGGTGAGCTATTGTTCTCATCCTACAACAACAAATCGTTGTAAATCATCCCTTGGCTTCCCCTCTCCCTGGTGTTAGTAAGGTTTAGGGGAAGCTGAAATTACACCTCCACTCAAAGACAACTAGGCAGTAAGAGTTGGTGTTCCATTTTTGCCAGGAAAGTGTCAGCAGGGTCAAGGGGGCAGCTGAACTTCCACTTCAACCATTTACGATGAAGCAGAGTAAGTCTATACTTCTAAGTAATCCATGAATTAAAAAGAAGTCTCAAAGAAATTTTTAAAAATACATAGAACTCGTTACAAATGAAAACATAAAAACTCAAAAATATGTGCACCACAGCTAAAGTGGTGCTGAGAGAGAAATTTATACCACTGAATGGTTCTACTAATATTGGAAAAGAGGACAAGTCTCAAATCAGTAATCTTCCTTCCTACCTCAGTTCAGTTCTGTTCCATCACTCAGTCGTGTCCGACTCTTTGCGACCCCATGAATCAGAGCACGCCAGGCCTCCCTGTCCATCACCAACTCCCAGAGTTCACTCAGACTCACGTCCATCGAGTCAGTGATGCCATCCAGCCATCTCATCTTCTGTCATCCCCTTCTCCTCCTGCCCCCAATCCCTCCCAGCATCAGAGTCTTTTCCAATGAGTCAACTCTTCGCATGAGGTGGCCAAAGTACTGGAGTTTCACCTTTAGCATCATTCCTTCCAAAGAAATCCCAGGGCTGATCTCCTTCAGAATGGACTGGTTGGATCTCCTTGCAGTCCAAGGGACTCTCAAGAGTCTTCTCCAACACCACAGTTCAAAAGCATCAATTCTTCGGCGCTCAGCCTTCTTCACAGTCCAACTCTCACATCCATGCATGACCACAGGAAAAACCATAGCCTTGACTAGACGGACCTTAGTCGGCAAAGTAATGTCTCTGCTTTTGAATATGCTATCTAGGTTGGTTGTAACTTTTCTTCCAAGGAGTAAGCGTCTTTTAATTTCATGGCTGCAGTCACCATCTGCAGTGATTTTGGAGCCCAGAAAAAGAAAGTCTGACACTGTTTCCACTGTTTCCCCATGTATTTCCCATGAAGTAATGGGACCAGATACCATGATCTTTGTTTTCTGAATGTTGAGCTTTAAGCCAACTTTTTCACTCTCCTCTTTCACTTTCGTCAAGAGGCTTTTTAGCTCCTCTTCGCTTTCTGCCATAAGGGTGGTGTTATCTGCATGCATATCTGAGGTTATTGATATTTCTCCCGGCAATCTTGATTCCAGCTTGTGTTTCTTCCAGTCCAGCGTTTCTCATGATGTACTCTGCATCCCCTACCTCAGGAGCTACTAAAAAAGAGCGAAATAAACCCAAAGCAAGAAGAAGGAAGTAAATAATAATTATAAGAATAGAAATCAATGAAATGGAAAACAGGAAAACAATAGAGAAAATTAATGAAACAAAGAGCTGGTTTTTAGGGGAAAAAGAAATCAGTAAAATTGATAAACCTCTAGCAAGATTGATAATGATTGAAAGAGAGAAAACAAAAATCACCAATATCAGGAATGAAACAGGGGATATCACTGTAGATCCAGCAGAGAATACTACAAAGAGGTTTGTGCTCATAAACAAATTCTAAAACTTAGGGGAAAATAGACCAATTCTTAAAGAAACTAGAAATTACCAAATCAAAGCAAGATTAAATAATCTTAATAGTCCTATTCACTTCATGGGAAATAGATGGGGAAACAGTGGAAACAGTGTCAGACTTTAATTTTTGGGGCTCCAAAATCACTGCAGATGGTGGCTGCAGCCATGAAATTAAAAGACGCTTACTCCTTGGAAGAAAAGTTACAACCAACCTAGATAGCATATTCAAAAGCAGAGACAGAAGAATTAGCACCGTTTTATACAATCTTTTCTAAAAATAAAGAAGAAAAGAATGCTTTACATTTCATTTTGTGAGGCTGGCATTACTCTCACATCAAAACCAGACAAAAGTAGTTAAAAAAAAAAAAAGAAAGGATGGATGGATGGGTGTAAGCAAGTAAAGAAAGAAAAGAAAGGAAGGAGAAAGAAAAAAAAAGAAAAAGAAGACTATATGCAAATGTCTTCCATGAATTTGGTTACAAAAATCTTAAAGAAAACATCAACAAATCAAATCCAGAAATGTATTTTTAAAAAGGATTTCTTTCAAAGGAGGCAGGAATACACAATGGTACTGGGAAAGGTAGACAGCTACAATGAAAAAAGTGGCTTAAAATTCAACATTCAAAAAATGAAGATCATGGCATTCAGTCCCATCACTCCATGGCAAATAGATGGGGAAAAATGGAAACAGTGGCAGATTTTATTTTCTTGGGCTCCAAAATCACTGCAGACAGTAACTGCAGCCACTAAATTAAAACATGCTTGCTCCTTGGAAGAAAAGCTATGAGAAAACTAGACAGCATATTAAAAAGCAGAGACATCACTTTGCTGACAAAGGTCCATGTAGTCAAAGCTATGGCTTTTCCATTAGTCATGTACAGATGTAAGAGTTGGACCATAAAGAAGCCTGAGCACTAAAGAACTGATGCTTTTGAACTGTGGTGCTGGAGAAGACTCCTGAAAGTCCCCTGGACAGTAAGGAGATCAAACCTGTCAATCCTAAAGGAAATGAATCTTGAATGTTCATTGGAAGGACTGTTGCTGAAACTGAAACTCCAATACTTTGGCCACCTGATATGAAGAGCTAGCTCATTGGAAAAGACCCTGATGCTGGGGAAATTTGGGGGCAGATAGTTGGATGGCATCACCAATTCAATGGACATGAGTTTTAGCAACCTCCAGGAGATAGTGAAGGACAGGGAATGCTGCGGTGCTTCTGTGCATAGGGTTGCAAGGAGTCAGACATGATTTAGTGAATGAACAACAACAACGTGAAAATGAGTCAAACTAGACTACTTTCTCACACCATATACAAAAATAAACTCAAAATTGATTCAAGACTTAAACGTGAGACCTGAAAGCATAAAAACCCTAGAGGACAACAGGCAATATGCTCTTTGACTTTGGTCATAGCGATATTTTCTTTGGGTATGTCTCCTCAGTCAAGGACAACAAAAGCAAAAATAAATAAATGGGACTATATCAAACTGAAAGGCCTTGCACAGTGAAGGAAACTATCAACAAAACAAAAAGGCTCTCTACTGATGGGAGAAGATATCTGCAAATGATATATCTGATAAGGGGTAATATCCAAAATATATAAAGAACTCCAACAACTCAATATTTTTTAAAATGTGATCTAAAAAGTTGGAGAGGACATACATAGGCATTTTCCCATAGAAGACATACACATGGCCCACTGGCATATGAAAAGATTTCAACATCACTAACCATCAGGGAAATGCAAATCGAAACCACAATGAAATATTGCCACACACCTGTCAGAATGGCTATTACCAAAAAGACAACAAATAACGTGTTGGTGAGGTGTGAAGTAAAGGGATCCCTCATGTACTGTACTGTTAGTGGGAATGTAAATCGGTACAGCTACTGTTGAAAACAGTATGAGGCTTCCACGGTGGTCCAGTGATTAAAAATCTACCTTGCAATGTGGGGAACACTCATTCAGTCCCTGATCTGGGAAGATCTCACATGCTGTGAGGCAAATGAGCCCATGCGCCACAACTCCTGAGCCTGTGCTCTGGAGCCCACGAGCCACAACTCCTGAGCCCACATGCAGCAACTACCAAAGCCACGTACCCTAGAGCCCATGCTCTACAACAAGAGAAGCCACTGCAATGAGAAGCCTGCCCACCTTAATCAGAGAGTAGACCCCCCTCTCTGCAACTAGAGAAAATCCCCATGCAGCAATGAAGACCCAATGCAGCCAAAAATAAATATTTTTAAAAAGAAAACAATATGGAGGTTCCTCAAAAAGTGAAAAATAGAACTACTGTACAATCCAGCAATTCCACCTCTGAGTATATATCTGAAGAAAAATTAGTTTAATGTTGATGTATGGCAAAACCAATACAATATTGTAAAGTAATTAGCCTCTAATTAAAATAAATTTAAATTTAAAAAAAGATATGTGCATCCCAGTGTTCACTGCAATTTTATTTACAGTAGCCAAGATACAGAAGTAACCTAAGTGTTTATTGATAGATGATAAAATCACACACACACACAGAGGAATATTAATCAAAAAATGGGCCAAAGAATCAAAAAAAATAAATAAGAATGAATGAAATCTTATGATTTGTAACAACATGAATAGACTTAGAGGGTATTATGCCAAGTAAAATAAGTCAGACCAAGAAAGACAAATATTGTATCATTTTACTTATATGTGGAATCTAAAAAAACAAATGAACAAACATAGCAAAACAGAAATAGAGTCATAGATAAAGAGAACAAACTATAGCTATGTGTACCTACCCAGATGAATTTCCTGGAAATTAGGCTAAGTAGAAAAAGCCAATCCCAAAATGTTAACACTATATGATGCCATTTATATAGCATTCTTTAAATGACAAAATTATAGTATTTGGGGATATTTGGTTCTCTTTAGGTTACTGTGTATCTCATATACAAGCAGTGTATGTATTAGAAATAAATTATGGAAAAACCCTCCAACAATTATGAGTATCCAACAACAATAACAGTAACATTGCACTGAACACAGTTTATTTTAGATTCAGAATCTTGTAGCTTCTCAGGACCATCTTCAAAAAAGTATTTCTTATTGTGAAATGAACAACTGCCAATTGATATAAATTTCTTGTATGCAGAAATCTGGATCAAAGAAAAGCTTTTTTTAGCAACTCATGGAAAATTATACTAACTAGAACATTAAATCATTTATGAACATTAAATATAAGATTAATGTTGAGAGATTTCTAAAAACTTGAAGTATTCAAATTGCCATTTGATATATTCAGTTTTCAAAATACTTCTTTGGTTAAACCCAGAAGAATACTTTTTATAAGCTAATATCTCAACTATTCTGTGTTTATAAAAGTTGGTATAGAGCAGATTCAGGCTTTCTTCACATCTAGACCAGCTAATAAATCCTTACCTAGGATCTGTACCCATGGTCAGGCCTAGGCTCTCTCCTGACCCACTGACTCTGCTAATTTATACTGACTTCTCTGCTTCCACAACCCAACATTTTGTCAGTCCTAGTTAAGAGAGCCAAGCTAATTTCAGGTTAAATTTTAGAAAGAAACAGATTTTTTTTTCTCAACACTAAGCTATTTGTGGGACAGAAAACAGCAAAATAACAATAAAACTAATTTTTAGATTCTACAAGTTTCAAATGGTAAATAAAACCTGTTTGCAGGGCAAGTGTCTTCCAAGGCACTACTTGAGTAGGTTGTGCTTCCTATTGGCCTGCAGGCTTATACATCTGTGTGTTACCTCTGCCTGTTGGTCTCCAACCCCTCAGAGTGAATTTTTATAATCATAGGGATTAAACATGGACCAGTATGACCCTTAAAGATAAGTACAAGTGTCCAGATTAGAAGCAGAGCGAAAGAGAAGTTTCATTCCTAAAGCATTTTGTGTCAGAATGAAATGTGGAAGCAAAAAGTAGAAAATCAAGAGTTGGGTAGAGCTGTGGGTGGGCATGTTGGAGAGCAAGCATTGTACACGATTACTCTGTGGATTTTACTGTTTTCCTGCAGTAACTTTCCAAATATTTTTTATATTTTTAAAAAATATTCCCAGGGTTAGTTTTGATGACCTGGAAGGCCAACAGCTACCTATGTGGTATGACTTACTCCCAAATACCTCCCTCATGCAAAGGCCAGAAATTTCCACATTGGAAGTGCATTCCTTTGAGCCTCTGGAGTTCCTGATCTATGAAATACTGCATCTTAAGTCCTCTTTTTGGAGTCAGCAGGCTATAAACCATAAATAAAGAAAGAAGGGAATGTTAAGAAACAAATACCTCTGGGACTCATAACAGTGTAGCCCTTTAGCCTTGATTTGCTAAGTTCAAGGCCCTGAGCATTTCACCTCAAGTAGGGTTGAGTCTGAGGCCTTGAAAAACTGGAAAGAGAGATGGGAGAGGTCAAAAGAAAGGCTCTTCTTCCTTCCATTGTTACTGGAAACAGCAGCAGCTGTTGCTGTTGTTGCATACTGCCCCAACTCCCTGCATCTGGAGGATGATGTTAAAGTAAATGAGCTCATTTTAGCAGTTTGTGGCTCTTAATAGCTCCAGTAACAAGAAGGAAACTTCTAGGCTTTTCTACCAAAAACCACCATTTCTATCTACCCTTAAACAAAGTAAAGCTCATGGGTGAAAGAAGAGCCTCTTTATTAGATAAAATCTGAAGGCACAAAAAATGAAATTTTGATTTCTTATTGATATGTATGTATATATTTGATTTAATCAAATTGGCTTTTTGTTTAAAATTATATTACTTAAAATTATAAAAATCATAAATGTTTAATTAAAAGTTAATAAGTGTTATTAGAAAGAAATTTGGGGACAGAATAAAAGTGTTTTAAAGGAACTTCAAGTCTACCATTTAACGCTATCAATTGCTGATATTTAAAACAGAAACTGTGAACTTTAATTTTAATTGAATATAACCAGAAGAAAATCAACTACAGTGCAACTGGAAGAATTAAGCAGACAATATCTTTTTTTTTAAAACTGGAGTAGAGTTAATTTACAATGTTGTGTTACTTTCTGTGATACAGCACAGTGACTCAGTTATATACGTGTGTGTGTGTGTTTTCTTGTGTGTGTGTAAAAACCACTCTTTTTATTTTTTTATTTTTTTTTTTCTTTCTTTCTTTTTTATTTTACTTTACAATTCTGTATTGGTTTTGCCATACATTGACATGAATCCACCACGGGTGTACATGCGTTCCCAAACTCTTTTTAAACTCTTTTCTCATATAGGTCATTATAGAGTATTGAGTAGAGTTACCTATGCTCTACAATAGGTCCTTATTAGTTATCTATTTTATATATAGTAGTGTGTATATTGGAGAAGGCAATGGCACCCCACTCCAGTACTCTTGCCTGGAAAATCCCATGAACAGAGAAGCCTGGTAGGCTGCGGTCCATGGGGTTGCAAAGTCAGACACGACTGAGCGACTTCTTTCACTTTTCACTTTCCTGCACTGGAGAAGGAAATGGCAACTCACTCCAGTGTTCTTGCCTGGAGAATCCCAGGGATGGCGGAGCCTGGTGGGCTGCCATATCTGGGGTCGCACAGAGTCGGACACGACTGAAGCGACTTAGTAGCAGTAGCAGCAGCAGCAGTAGTGTGTATATATCAATCCCAATCTCCCAATTTTTCCCTCTCTACTTTCTGCCCCTGGTAATCATAAGATTGTTTTCTGTACCTGTGACTCTATTTCACAACAAACTGTGGAAAATTCTGAAAGAGATGGGAATACCAGACCACTTGACCTGCCTCTTGAGAAATCTGTATGCAAGTCAGGAAGCAACAGTTAGAAGTGGACATGGAAAAACAGACTGGTTCCAAATAGGAAAAGTAGTACGTCAAGACTGTATATTGTCACTCTGCTTATTTAACTTATATGCAGAGTACATCATGAGAAACGCTGGGCTGGATGAAGCACAAGATGGAATCTAGATTGCTGGGAGAAATATCTATAACTTTGAATATGCAGATGACAAAACCCTTATGGCAGAAAGTGAAGAACTAAAGAGCCTCTTGATGAAAATGAAAGAAGAGAGTGAAAAAGTTGGCTTAAAGCTCAACATTCAGAAAACGAAGATCATGGCATCTGGTCCCATCACTTCATGGCAAATAGATGGGGAAACAGTAGAAACAGTGTCAGAGTTTATTTTGGGGGGCTCCAAAATCACTGCAGATGGTAATGGCAGCCATGAAATTAAAAGACGCTTACTCCTTGGAAGGAAAGTTATGACCAACCTAGACAGCATATTAAAAAGCAGAGACATTACTTTGCCAACAAAGGTCTATCTAGTCAAGGCTATGGTTTTTCCATTAGTCATGTATGGATGTGAGAGGTGGACTATAAAGAAAGCTGAGCACAGAAGAATTGATGCTTTTGAACTGTGGTGTTGGAGAAAACTCTTGCAAGTCCTTTGGGTTGCAAGGAGATCCAACCAGTCCATCCTAAAGGAAATCAGTCCTGAGTATTCATTGGAAGGACTGATGTTGAAGCCTAACTCCAATACTTTGGCCACCTGATGAGAAGAACTGACTCATTTGAAAAGACCCTGATGCTGGGAAAGATTGGGGGCAGGAGGAGAAGGGAACAACAGAGGATGAGATGGTTGGATGGCATCACCGACTCAATGGACATGAGTTTGAGTAAACTCTGGGAGTTGATGATGGGCAGGGAGGCCTGGTGTGCTGCAGTCCATGGGGTCGCAAAGAGTGAGACACGACTGAGGAACTGAACTGAACTCTGTTTCTCTTTTGTAAGTACGTTCATTTGTACCATTTTTTTAGATTCCACATATGAGCAATATCATTCGATATTTGTCTTTGTCTCCCTGACTTGCTTCACTCAGTATGACAATCTCTGGGTCCATCTGTATTACTGTAAGTGACAATTATTTTATTCCTTTTATGGCTGAGTAATATTACATCATATATATATATATATATATCACATTTTCTTTATCCATTCAGTCCTCTGTTGGACATTTAGGTTGCTTCCATGTCCTGGCTATTATAAATAGTGTTGCAGTGAACATTGGGGTGCATGTATCTTTTCAAATTATGGTTTTCTCTAGATATATGCCTAGGAGTGAGATTGCTGGATCATATGGTAACTCTATTTTCAGTTTTTTAAGGAAATTTCATACCGTTCTACATAGTGGCTGCACCAATTTGCTTTCCCACCAACAGTCTAGAAAGGTTCTCTTTTCTCCACTCCCTCTAAAGCATTTATTGTTTGTAGATTTTTTTTTTTTTTTTTGGCTATGCCAGGTCTTCCTTGTTGCATGTAGGCTTTCTCTAGTTGGAGCAAGTGAGGGCTACTTTTTGTTGCAGTACATGGGCGTCTCATTGTGGTGGCTTCTCTTGTTGCAGAATATAGCTGTAGGCACACAGACTCAGTAGTTGTGGCTCACAGGCTCTCGAGTATGGGCTCTGTAATTGTGGTATGTCGGCTTAGTTGCTGCACTGCATGTGGGTTCTTCCTAAACCAAGGATCAAACCCATGTCCCCTGCATTGGCAGGTGAATTCTTAACCACTGGACCACCAAGGAAGTCCCGTTTCTAGGTTTTTGGATGATGGCCATTCTGACTACCTCACACTGGTCACATGGCCATCATCAAAAAACTCACTGTGGTTTTGATTTGTATTTCTCTAATAATTAGTGATGCTCAGCATCTTTTCACCCGTTTTTTGTCCATTTGTATATCTTCTTTGGAGAAATGTCTCTTTAGATCTTCCATCAAATTTTTTATTGTTTTTTTGTTGTTGTTGTTGTTGTTGTTTTTTAATTTATTTATTTATTTATTTTTAATTTTTACTTTACAATTCTGTATTGGTTTACTGAGCTGTATGAGCTGTTTGTATGTTTTGGAGATGAATCCCTTGTCAGTCACTTTGTTTGCAGATATTTTCTCCCATTCTATGGGTTGTCTTTTCATTTAGTTTATGGTTTCCTTTGGGGAAACAGTGGAAACAGTGTCAGCCTTTATTTTGGGGGGCTCCAAAATCACTGCAGATGGTGACTGCAGCCATAAAATTGAAAAATGCTTACTCCTTGGAAGGAAAGTTATGACCAGCCATATTCAAAAGCAGAGACATTACTTTGCCAGCAAAGGTCCAATGGATGTGAGAGTTGGACTGTGAAGAAAGCTGAGTGCCTAAGAAGTGATGCTTTTGAACTGTGGTGTTGGAGAAGACTCTTGAGAGTCCCTTGGACTGCAAGGAGATCCAACCAGTCCATTCTGAAGGAGATCAGCCCTGGGTGTTCTTTGGAAGGAATGATGTTAAAACTGAAACTCCAATACTTTGGCCACCTCATGTGAAGAGTTGACTCATTGGAAAAGACCCTGATGCTGGGAGGGATTGGGGGCAGGAGGAAAAGGGGATGACAGAGAATGAGATGGCTGGATGGCATCACCGACTCGATGGACATGTGTTTGAGTGAACTCCGGGAGTTTGTGATGGACAGGGAGGCCTGGCGTGCTGTGAATCATGGAGTCGCAAAGAGTCGGACACAACTGAGTGACTGAACTGAACTGAACTTACTGTGCAAAAGCTTTTAAGTTTAATTAGTTCCCGTTTGTTTATTTTTGTTTTTATTTTTATTACTCTAGGTGGTGGGTCACAAAAGATCTTGCTGCAGTTTATGTCAGCGAGTGTTCTGCCTATTTTCCTCTAAGAGTTTTATAGTATCTGGCCTTACATTTAGGTCTTTAATCCATTTTGAGTTTATTTTTGTCTATGATGTTGGAGACTATTCTAATTTCACTCTTCCATACAGCTGTTCAGTTTTTCCACCAGCACTTATTGAAGAGGCTATCTTTGATCCATTGTATATCCTGGCCTCCTTTATCATAGATCATGTGATCATAGGTGTGTGGATTTATCTCTGGGTTTTCTATCCTGTTCCATTGATCTATTAGTCTGTTTTTGTGCCAGTACCATACTGTTTTGATGACTGTAGCTTTGTAGTATAACCTGAAGTCAGGGAGCCTGATTCTTCCAGCTTTTTTTTTCTTTCTCAAGGTAGCAATACAGTATTCTTATCTGGGAAATTCCATGGACAGAGGAGCCTGGTGGGCTACAGTTCATGGGGTCACAAAGAGTCAGACGCAACTTAGTGACCAAACAACAATGGTATACATACTATGTGTCAGGAGCTCTTGTAAGTACCTAAGATATGAACACAGAGTTGGGAAAAGAAGTGCACAATTGGCTTTTTTTTTTTTTTTACATAAAAAGGATTTTATTTGCAGGGGAGTGGGACTCTAGTCAAACAAGCCAAACCCCATGTCATCATCTGACTCCTTTGACTCTTCCTTCTTCTCCTCCTTCTTCTCTGCTGCAGCTAGAGCAGAACCTGCAGAAAGTGCTGCAGATCCTGGGGCAGCAGAGACAGTCACAGCCCCACCAGCAGGCACACTGGCCAGCTTGCCGATACCCTGGGCAATGACGTCCTCAATGTTCTTTCTGTTCAGCTCACTGATGACCTTATTGAGCTGGTCATCATCTGTCTTGATGCCGATGACGTCCAGGATCTTTTTGATTTCCTTGGCCCTGAGAGAGGAATTGCCCCCGAGGGTGGCCAACAAATAGGAGCTGAGGTAACGCATCTCAGCAGCGGCAGAGCAGCCTAACACATGCGGCCTCGGCGGCTTCAGGGATGGAAAAGAAGGCCACAATTGGCTCCTATATGTCAGTTAAAACAGGCTCCAGGGAACCACTGGGTATAAGAGAAGAAAGAAGAATGAAGAATGAATTCAAGTTTTTGTTATGAGCAACAGAGGGGATGGTATGGTCATCAAATAAGATGGGGTATATTATGAGTGGGTCAAGTTGCGGGCATTGCATATCAGGAGTTCAGCTTTCCACATACTAGTTAGGCATGTTTCTTAAACATCCAAATGCAGACGTCAAGTAGGTAGCAGGCTATATGATTCTGAAGTTCTGGAAAGACATTTGGGATGAATATATGATTACTATGACTATGAAAATCAAGAGTGTGTAAATGGTATTTAAAGCCACATAACTGAATGAAGCACCAAAAGAGTGACTAAAAATAGAAGAGATATAGTCCAAGGACTGAGCTCTGGGAAATCTGATTAGAGATATATGACGTGAAGAGAAACAAGGGCAGACAGAGAAAGAACAGCCAGAGTTAGGAGAAAAACTACATGAGTTTGATGTTCTGGAAGCAAAGTAACCAAAATGTTTCAGGTAGAAATGATGAAGTGTCAAATGCTACTTCTAGGTCAGAAAAGATGAGGATTGAGAATTGATCAGCAAAACTCCATGAAGCCTGGAGCTTGGAACACTGTTTTAAAACTACAGAACTAAAATTCAATGAATCTTTTCTGAGTCTCTTCAGGGAATCCACCTCCATGTGACTCATCAGGAGGATTTTTTTCACTTCCTCTGCATTGCCTTTCTTCTTTATTACTCTCTTGGCTGCCCTTCTGTCCTACAATATATCACCTGTTACTATACTCTTCCCTAAGGCATTTATCTGCAACAATTAACTTCTGTCTGTCATCTGTGTCTGTGTTCCGTATGACCCTTAAGGCAAGCTGAGGGTCTCCCCCAGGCCCCCCAGGCCTCCCAGACCCCCCAGGCCCAGGCTACACAGTGGGCCTAGTGCTTTAGAATACTTTCCTTGAATATTTCCAAGAGGCCCTCTGGGGCCAGCAGTCTCTTCTGGGAAGACCTCTCCTGGACCAGACCAAGAACAAATATTCTTTTTGCTCTTCTCTTCTCAAGCGTCCCTTGCCTAACCTTATTGGTGATGGTGTGTGGTAAGAAGAGGTATAGTCAGGATTGAGAAGATCATATTCTAGAAATGCAGTGATTGTGGAATAATGTATTCAAGAAAAGATGCAACTGAAATATTTACTCTATAAAATTCTGAAATGTAAGTTTATTAATACCAGAAAATTAATTATTATTTTTAAAAGATGTTTATTCTTACTGACATATAGTTGCTTATAGTTTATTAGTTTCAGGTGTACAACACAATGATTTAATATTTCAGAAAATGAATTATTGTTCACATTTTCCTGCATATTCTGGGTAAGATTTGCATGTATGTTCATCACCAATGAAGCACAAGTAACTATCTTTAAGAGAGTCACTGGAAAGCTATATTCATAGGCAGCATCATAGAGATCATGAGATGAAGAATCATGAGTAATGATGCAAGGTATTAGGATGTTACAATGGCAAGATCTACATTATTTCAATACAGAGAGGTTCTGAAGGGTCATGGTGTTCTGAATGATAACAGTGTTAGTACCTTTTTCTCCTGTCATTAGATATAACATTATCTAGGAATTACATATTTGAAAATAAGAACATGAAGATATGGGTCCAGGATCTGAACAAGAAAAGGTGGTACCTAGATGCCACTAAGAATCCTCATGTGCTTTGATTGAACAATAAAGAGATATCTAAGTGCCTCTTCTCTACCCATAACTCTAAATATTAAAAATTAATTCAAATGAGGCTATAAATTTTGTCATACTTTTATTGTATATTTTTATTTATTTTTTAAATATAAATTTATTTATTTTAATTGGAGGCTTATACCTGCAAAATATATTTTCTTGAGGATCTCACACAACCTATGGGAGACCATAATGGTGTTTCTCATCAGCCATAGCACCACCCCCATCCCATGAGGCATATTGGCTTTCCAGTTCCTGCAGCTGCCAATGCCAAGTAAGCTTGGAACATTCACTCTGATAGTCTGTCTTAGATTGGAAAATGTTATTACTCACAATATGAATTTATAGTTTTGGATGCATTCAGCTTTCTTGGACTTCTATGGTAGGAACATCTGCCTGCTTCCCCATCTCTTCCTAAGGTTATCACCAATTAAAGCAGTCCTAGCTCTTAAAATGACATTATTTCAAAATCAAAGTACCTTTACTAAGTGCTCACATGTTTAATATAAATTCTCTTTTGGAATCTAGGTGGTATAATGCAATATATAATTATTTCTAGAAGACCTGATAAATAAATATATTAATCACAGTCTAAGAATGGAAGCAACCTAAATGTGTAACTATAGGTGAAATGGTTACACTTGCTGTATTTACTATATAGAATATTATGCCATCATTTTATAAAATACATTAGCAAATTCTTTGATGCTCCTGCCATAAAAAGGTGAAGTCTAATTTCCCACCTCTTGAATATGGTCTGGTCTTAGTGACTCATTTCTAATGAACAGAAAATGATGGGAGTCATGCTTTGTGACTTCTGAAGCTATATCATGAAAGACAATACCACTTCCACCTAACTCAGTTTCACAGGAATTTACCCTTGGAATCCAGCTACCACATTTTGAGGAAGTTCAAGCAATATGGAGAAGTCACAAGTGGTATTTCTATTGACAGCCCAAACTAAAGGTCTCTGGCAACAGTCAGCATCAGCTGAGAAACATGAAGGAGGACTAGTCATATGATTTCAGCACCCAGTTTTTCAAATGCCCCAGTTAATGCTGAGACCAAAGTGGAGCTGTCCTGATCAAATTACAGATTCTTGCTCCAAATTAGTCTTATTTTAAGCCACTACATTTTAAGATGATTTTTTTATGCAGCAATAGATAATCAGAGCAGACTATATAAAAACAAGGAAAATAGAGCTTAGGGGTCATGAATCACTATAATTATGCCTATCTGAATGGTTCTATGCATGATCCAGAGACTGGAAGAAAATACCTAAATGTTAATAGGGTTTGTGTTAGGGTGATGATATCTACAAGTGTGTTTTTCCCCTTTCTATTATCCAAGTTTTCACTTACATATATAGAAAGAAGAACCGTAAAGTGCATTTGTTACATTTTTCTGGGTTTTCCTGGTTTAATGTAAGTATTTAAGGAACCATTAAAATAGTGAGCCTCCTTCCTGTGGGCTGACTCAGTCTCTCATTGTTTGCCAAAGCATCCACAGCAGTTTTTATTGTTGATCAACCAAGCATACAACCAAGGCAGACTTGATTGAAATGTATTAATTTATCATAAATTAAACATCTTAATTGGAAATAGACACCCAATGCAGACAACTCCCATCTGTTGTTGGTAATGTTGACATTAAAAATGTCAGTAGAGTGAAACTCATTAATTGTATATTCTGGGGACCACAAAACCATTAACTTCTATCTGAAAGGATTCAATCGACCCGCACATTCTGACTGCAGGATAAGAGGATCCTACACATGCCTACAGATGACACCTGCGATTTTGTAAAAAAAGAAAAAAAAAGAAAAAAAAATGGTAAGCCACCAGGAAGAATTTTCAAAAGCTCATTCACTTCCTCTTATCAACAGATCTCAAGGAATGTTCATTTAAAACTGACCAAATTTAGAGCAAGGGACAAATTCAGAGTTCTCTTGAATAAGTGCTCTATACTATAAAACTTCTGAACCTACATGTCTTGGCCATGAAAACAGAACAATTTTTAGCAATGATTAAGTGTGAAAGTCTATCCTTACTCTGGAATTCCTCTAGAGCTTTAGATCAGGCCCTCTCAAAGTGTGAGCCCTTAACCAGCAGTACCAGCATCACCCAGAAGTTGCAAAAATGCAGCATCTCAGCACCACTTCAGACCTACTGCATTCTGATCTCTGTGGTGGGTCCCAGGCATCCATGTTTACTAGCTCTGCACATTATTCTGATGTTCACTAATGTTTGAGAAATGTTAATCTAGGTCACCTTCAAATCAAAATATATCCCTAAATTTTGGATCTCAAGAAACTCCCTGTGTTAACACCTTTGTCCCTCTTCACTGCCCTTCCCTCCTGCACCCCCACCAGAATGGTACCCTTAGCCATGGACAAGTAGGGTGATGATACAGAAATAGCATTGTTTGTCTGCAGGCAACATTCTAATGTGGGTCAACATGCCTTCATTTTCCTGTACTCTTATTTTCCCCTCCCTTTACTGGTCCTTCTACCCTTCTAAGTCTTCTAGATGAATTTCTCCAGACATCAGGAGTTTATTTTTTGTTTTCTTTTTGGTCTCAGGCTCCTTTAGGGTCCAACAATTCAAGATGATACTCAATTCTGTCTGAACCCCAGACAAAGTACAACTGTGCTCAGTCTTTTTTCTGAGTACCATACTTACTAAGGCTATAGAACATTTTCATCACCTTAGGAAGTTTCTTCATGCCCCTTTGCAGTCATTCCTCCCCTGGCTCCAGGCAACCACTGATCTACTTTCTATTATAGATTCCACTTTTCTAGAATTTCATATAAATGGAAAATACAAGGTACAGCCTTTTATGTCTGGCTCCTTTCACTTACTGTGTATTTTTGAGATTCATTCATGCTGTTCCTTTCTATTGTAGTGTAGTATTTCATTGCATGTATATGCCATGGTTTGTTTATCCACTTACCTGTTGATGGGCATTTGGATTGAGTACAGTTTTTTTGGCTATCATGAATACAGCTAAAAACATTCACATACAGAATGACTGGGATTTTCAGGTGTGAATTAAAATATACCTAGACTGACATCTGAATAATACACCATATTTTCCAGTGGTAAATGATACAAGATAATGATAAAAGGGCAGGACATTTAGATTCAAACAGGGGAATGAAGGGTGGAATTTGGGACATACAAAGATCATTGGTCTTTATGACAACACATTTCATTTGTCTCTCTGTTGTATATTTTAAAAGTACACAGATATATCTAGTCTCCTCAGCATTATCCTGTTGATTTATTTAGACAGAGTGGAAGACAGTTCTAATATCTTGTCTTTTCACTGCCTTGATGCATCTGCGTTTTGCTAGTGTGATGTTCAAATATTAATGTAGCCCCAGTGGCAAGCATATAGAAGTCCAAATGAAATGCCAAAGGTTGCTAATGACTTTTGAACAAACTCTGCTCAAGTGGGCCTGTTTCATTTATTAAACCCCCCCTCAAGATGTTCAATAGTTTATTTTGTGGATGTACACAGTTGGCCTGCAGGGTATCCTTTCATTTGTCAACACTGAGCCATAAAAATTGTCATTATGTAGAGTCTTTGAGAATGTTAGTGCAAAATTATCCATTTTAAAAATTATATGCCTAATTTTTGACATCAATATTGTACACTCCTGGCCATGAGAGTTTGTTTTCAAGCACAATACTTTGGGAAGAGAGGAAGGAGGTCTATCAAATGAGATATTTCTTATTTTTATTTTGTAGAAGACAGCAGAGCTTGCAGCCTCTAACAGTCCTAGGAAAGATGCATCAAATTCAAGGATTTGTGGATTGATAGAATGATCAATTTAAGTTAATTACTAGGTTCATTTCTTCATTGACTTAATCCAGAGAGATTATTTTAGTTTGGTATCCTTCCTGAAGTAGACCTTGCATCAAAGGCTCAAATGCAAATTGTTTGTTTGGAAGGTGATCTTGGGACACCCTCGTAAGAAAACGGAATTGAAACAGGGAAGGGAAGTAAGCCCATGCAGAGTGCTTTATCAAATATGCTGTCACTGTGAGCACCTGGGACTCAGTGCACTCAAGAGCTATGGAAGACAATGTAGGACAAGATACAGGGGCATTTATTTTCCATCCAATGCCCTCGAAATGCTCTGGAACAGTGTGTGCCAGGGAGATATGGTTTGAACACCAACAGAATCTACTATGAGCTCAATTTTCTGTTGCCCAAGTTCTTTTTCATTTCAACTCATCTCAAGCAATCATGTAAAAGAGTCCATCACCTTATGCATTTTATGATACATAGTTGTTCTCAGGCATCACTTACCCTCTGTTGTATTCACCTTGCTAAATAGGCATATAATAATTTTTGGTCTCGAGTGCTATTTAATTCTAAAGGATTTACTTCATGCTCTGATTTTCACAATACAAAACAAGTGTCCCCCAAATAACTGAACATTTTATATATCATATTTCCCCCTGTGGAGAAACTATATAGTATCATTTAAGAAAATTATTCAAGCATTAATTCTTTTTTTAAAATTTAAATTTATTTATTTTAATTGGAGGCTAATTATTTTACAATATTGTATTGGTTTGCCATACATCAACATGAATCTGCCACGGGTGTACACATGTTCCCCATCCTGAACCCCCCTCACACCTCCCTCCCCGTACCATCCCTCAGGGTCATCCCAGTGCACCAGCCCCAAGCATCCTGTATCTTGCATCGAACCTGGACTAGCGAATCGTTTCTTATCTGATATTATACATGTTTCAGTGCCATTCTCCCAAATCATCCCACCCTCGCCCTCTCCCACAGAGTCCAAAGACTGTTCTATACATCTGTGTCTCTTTTGCTCTCTCACATACAGGGTTATCGTTACTATCTTTTTAATTCCATATATATGCGTTAGTATACTGTATTGGTGTTTTTCTTTCTGGCTTACTTCACTCTGTATAATAGGCTCCAGTTTCATCCACCACATTAGAAATGATTCAAATGTATTCTTTTTAATGGCTGAGTAATACTCCATTGTGTATATGTACCACAGCTTTCTTATCCATTCATCTGCGGATGGATATCTAGGTTGCTTCCACGTCCTGGCTATTGTAAACAGTGCTGTGATGAACATTGGGGTACACGTGTCTCTTTCAATTCTGGTTTCCTCGGTGTGTACGCCCAACAGTGGGATTGCTGGGTCATAAGGCAGTTCTATTTCCAGTTTTTTAAGGAATCTCCACACTGTTCTCCATAGTGGCTGTACTAGTTTGCATTCCCACCAACAGTGTAGGAGGGTTCCCTTTTCTCCACACCCTCTACAGCATTTATTGCTTGTAGACTTTTGGATCGCAGCCATTCTGACTGGCGTGAAATGGTACCTCACTGTGGTTTTGATTTGCATTTCTCTGATAATGAGTGATGTTGAGCATCTTTTCATGTGTTTGTTAGCCATCTGTACATCTTCTTTGGAGAAATGTCTGTTTAGTTCTTTGGCCCATTTTTTGATTGGGTCGTTTATTTTTCTGGAATTGAGCTGTAGGAGTTGCTTGTATATTTTTGAGATTAGTTGTTTGTCAGTTGCTTCATTTGCTATTATTTTCTCCCATTCCGAAGGCTGTCTTTTCACCTTGCTGATAGTTTCCTTTGTTGTGCAGAAGCTTTTAATTTTAATTAGGTCCCATTGGTTTATTTTTGCTTTTATTTCCATTACTCTGGGAAGTGGGTCATAGAGGATCCTGCTGTGATTTATGTCAGAGAGTGTTTTGCCTATGTTTTTCTCTAGGAGTTTTATAGTTTCTGGTCTTTAATCCATTTTGAGTTTATTTTTGTGTATGTTGTTAGAAAGTGTTCTAGTTTCATTCTTTTACAAATGGGTGACCAGTTTTCCCAGCACCACTTGTGAAAGAGATTGTCTTTTCTCCATTGTATATTCTTGCCTCCTTTGTCAAAGATAAGGTGTCCATAGGTGCATGGATTTATCTCTGGGCTTTCTATTTTGTTCCATTGATCTATATTTCTCTCTTTGTGCCAGTACCATGCTCTCTTGATGACTGTGGCTTTGTAGTAGAGCCTGAAGTCAGGTAGGTTGATTCCTCCAGTTCCATTCTTCTTTCTCAAGATTGCTTTGGCTATTCGAGGTTTTTTGTATTTCCATACAAATTGTGAAATTATTTGTTCTAGCTCTGTGACAAATACTGCTGGTAGCTTGATAAGGATTGCATTGAATCTATAGATTGCTTTGAGTAGTATACTCATTTTCACTGTATTGATTCTTCCAATCCATGAACATGGTATATTTCTCCATCTATTTGTGTCCTCTTTGATTTCTTTCACCAGTGTTTTATAGTTTTCTATATATAGGTCTTTAGTTTCTTTAGGTAGATATATTCCTAAGTATTTTATTCTTTTTGTTGCAATGGTGAATGGAATTGTTTCCTTAATTTCTCTTTCTATTCTCTCATTATTAGTGTATAGGAATGTAAGGGATTTCTGTGTGTTGATTTTATATCCTGCAACTTTACTATATTCATTGATTAGCTCTAGTAATTTTCTGGTGGAGTCTTTAGGGTTTTCTATGTAGAGAATCATGTCATCTGCAAACAGTCAAGCATTAATTCTGAGCTGCTTCATAGCTGACTAATCAGCCCTATTTGAGATTTTGTTTTCAAGCAAGAATATAAATCACTATATTTTTAAACAAAAAGATACTTTGTATGGTCTAGGATCAACATCAGAAATGCAATTTGAAAATATGCAGTAAGGTTTGAAGGAAGAATTAAACACCATAGTTACATAAATGCATTGAGACAATAATAAATATGTTACTTCATACACAATTTAACATGAAGCTTTCAGGAGAAAACCACCACCAAGAAACAATGCTCAATCTCAAAGTTTCTATTTTACCACTCATAGTGCCAACTATTTGAGGGCAGGGTTTTATGAAAGAGATATTTGTGGGAATGAATGAGAAAGGGAGAGGCCAGCAATTTGCAGTATATCTATGCTTTCAACATACAATATACTCTGGGAATCTAAATATCTGGGAGCAAAAAAAATTGGCAAATAATGTAAAAAGGCATTGCAGCATCATCCTGCACTTATCTTTCTATCAACTTTAGCATAGTGTCCCATGGAACCAAGAATGAATGTTGGAATTTCTGCCAAAGCTATTTTTGCTGGAGGCTATTTCTCTTTAATCCTGGCCTATGAGTTTTCTTTTTAATAATCACTTTTGTGTCTGTATAAATCATTTTTCCCCTTAAAGTTTTTACTTTTGTTTTGTTTGTATTCAGTTCAGTTCAGTCACTCAGTCATGTCCGACTCTTTGCAACCTCATGAATCGAAGCACGCTAGGCCTCCCTGTCCATCACCAACTCCCGGAGTTCACTCAGACTCACGTCCATTGAGTCCGTGATGCCATCCAGCCATCACATCCTCTGTCGTCCCCTTCTCCTCCTGCCCCCAATCCCTCCCAGCATCAGAATCTTTTCCAATGAGTCAACTCTTCGCATGAGGTGGCCAAAGTACTGGAGTTTCAGCTTCAGCATCATTCCCTCTAAAGAAATCCCAGGGCTGATCTCCTTTAGAATGGACTGATTGAATCTCCTTGCAGTCCAAGGGACTCTCAAGAGTCTTCTCCAACACCACAGTTCAAAAACATCAATTCTTCGGCACTCAGCTTTCTTCACAGGCCAACTCTCACATCCATACATGACCACAGGAAAAACCATAGCCTTGACTAGACGGACCTTTGTTGGCAAAGCAATGTCTCTGCTTTTGAATATGCTATCTAGGTTGGTCATAACTTTTCTTCCAAGGAGTAAGCGTCTTTTAATTTCATGGCTGCAGTCACCATCTGCAGTGATTTTGGAGCCAAAAAAATAAAGAATGACAATGTTTCCACTGTTTCCCCATCTATTTCCCATGAAGTGATGGGATCACATGCCATGATCTTCGTTTTCTGAATGTTGAGCTTTAAGCCAACTTTTTCACTCTCCTCTTTCACTTTCATCAAGAGGCTTTTAAGGTCATCTTCACTTTCTGCCATAAGGGTGGTGTCATCTGCATATCTGAGGTTATTGATATTTCTCCCAGAAATCTTGATTCCAGCTTGTGTTTCTTCCAGCCCAGCATTTCTCATGATGTACTCTGCATATAAGTTAAATAAGCAGGATGACAATATACAGCCTTGATGTACTCCTTTTCCTATTTGGAACCAGTCTGTTGTTCCATGTCCAGTACTACTGTTGCTTCCTGAGCTGTATATAGGTTTCTCAAGAGGCAGGTCAGGTGGTCCGGTATTCCCATCTCTCTCAGAATTGTCCACAGTTTATTGTGATCCACACAGTCAAAGGGTTTGGCATAGTCAATAAAGCAGAAATAGATGTTTTTCTGGAACTCTCTTGCTTTTCCCATGATTCAGCACATGTTGGCAATTTGATCTCTGGTTCCTCTGCCTTTCCTAAAACCAGCTTGAACATCGGGGAGTTTGTGGTTCACGTATTGTTGAAGCCTGGCTTAGAGAATTTTGAGCATTACTTTACTAGCGTGTGAGATGAGTACTATTGTGTGGTTGTTTGAGCATTCTTTGGCATTGCCTTTGTTTGGGATTGGAATGAAAACTGACCTTTTCCAGTCCTGTGGCCACTGCTGAGTTTTCCAAATTTGCTGTCATACTGAGTGCAGCACTTTTACAGCATCATCTTTTAAGATTTGAAATAGCTCAACTGGAATTCCATCACCTCCATTAGCTTTGTTCGTAGTGATGCTTTCTAAGGCCCACTTGACTTCACATTCCAGGATGTCTGGCTCTAGGTGAGTGATCACACCATCGTGATTATCTTGGTTGTGAAGCTCTTTTTTGTACAGTTCTTCTGTTTATTCTTGCCACCTCTTCTTAATATCTTCTGCTTCTGTTAGGTCCATACCATTTCTGTCTTTTATCGAGCCCATCTTTGCATGAAATGTTCCCTTGGTATCTCTAATTTTAGTATTAACTGCACATAAATGTTAGCACATCTTCCACACAAATTATTTACTGCTCTGTCAGCAGTTCACAAATACATCTGAAAATCTTTGTGTGTTAACATCATAACAACATACATTGCGTTGTTCAAATGCCTGCAGATATGTCTGAATATGAAATGTTTTTGTCTTTTTTTCTTCTTGCCATTTAGGTAAGTACAGTGTTAGATTACTGTTGATGAAGGGAAGGGTTTACAGCAAGGTTTTTTGTATGTTACCCTAGCAGCCAACCTTCAAAAGTAATATTCAGACAATGGTTACATGCACTAAATCATTAGACTAAGGTTGTTTCATGATACAGCTCCACATCAGGGCTGTTCTAAGAGTAATATAGTGAATGAGTGAGGTGAGTGAGGCAAGTTAGGCACTTACCAAAATCTCAGCAGTCAAAAATAATATTTTAATGCAGTACCTTAAAATTAATGCAAAAATTCATCATGAACAAAATAAACATTTTTTTTAGCAAAGACAGGATTATCTTTACTGATTTTTTTTTTTTTTGCTTTAGGCTTCAGTATGGCTCTTTAAGTCACTGTTATTTATCCCATCTTTATTCCAAATGTTGATATTTTGTTCTGTAATCAATTAGTATTTTTTTAATATTATTTAGATGTCTTGAATCTTTGGTCTTCTGATCCAGCACCTTCCTCTTTTATCCTCTAGCTAACTCAGGGCTGATTTGAGTGTATACACTTATGTCTTAATGGTTCTTTTCATCAAGTTACTAACCAGTACAGCACACATTGGCCAACCAGGGCAGATGCTGGTTACTTGATCATACCGATGCGTACTAGATGAATGTCAGCCATAGTCGTATCACCAAATGCATTCCAGGTATCATAACAATTTTGTGGAGAGCCAAGATATAAATTTAATATAATTTTACAGCTTCTCAAATTGGAGATCTTAGGTTTTGCTTATCACTTTCACTTTATTAATGCATTCAATAGCTTTATTGTTTTTCTAATACATGAAGCATATGTATTGTTTAAAAGTAATCAAGTGAAAAAAAAGTGAACTATCAAAACTCAGACTTAAAATATATTGCTTTGGTGGAAGATACTTCCAAATATTTTCTATAGTTATTAATATGTATACTATTTTGTATACTTGAGATCATTATGTATATGATGTTTAATAAAGTTTTTAATATGCCATTCTATGTTACTAGCATTTTGTATGTCTAAAAATCTAGATATACAAAATTATTGTCTAACATTCCATTTTATAAAATGTACCTGTTACTGTCAGTGGACTATTGTAATCCCTTTCAGTTCAGTTCAGCCACTCAGTTGTGTCCAACTCTTTGTGGCCCCGTGAATCGCAGAACGCCAGGCCTCCCTGTCCATCACCAACTCCCGGAGTTCACTCAGACTCACGTCCATCGAGTCAGTGATGCCATCCAGCCATCACATCCTCTGTCGTCCCCTTCTCTTCCTGCCCCCAATCCCTCCCAGCATCAGAGTCTTTTCCAATGAGTCAACTCTTCGCATGAGGTGGCCAAAGTACTGGAGTTTCAGCTTTAGCATCATTCCTTCCAAAGAACACCCAGGGCTGATCTCCTTTAGAATGGACTGATTGGATCTCCTTGCAGTCCAAGGGACTCTCAAGAGTCTTCTCCAACACCACAGTTCAAAAACATCAATTCTTCGGCACTCAGCTTTCTTCACAGGCCAACTCTCACATCCATACATGACCACAGGAAAAACCATAGCCTTGACTAGACAGACCTTAGTCAGCAAAGTAATGTCTCTGCTTTTGAAAATGCTGTCTAGGTTGGTCATAACTTTTCTTCCAAGGAGTAAGCCTCTTTTAATTTCATGGCTGCAGTCACCATCTGCAGTGATTTTGGAGCCCCCCAAAATAAAGTCTGACACTGTTTCCACTGTTTCCCCATCTATTTCCCATGACGTGATGGGACCAGATGCCATGATCCTCATTTTCTGATTGTTGAGCTTTAAGCCAACTTTTTTCACTCTCCTCTTTCACTTTCATCAAGAGGCTTTTTAGGTCCTCTTCACTTTCTGCCATAAGGGTGGTGTCATCTGCATATCTGAGGTTATTGATATTTCTCCCAGCAATCTTGATTCCAGCTTGTGCTTCTTCCAGCCTAGCATTTCTCATGATGTACTCTGCATATAAGTTAAATAAGCAGGGTGACAATATACAGCCTTGAGGTACTCCTTTTCCTATTTGGAACCAGTCTGTTGTTCCATGTCCAGTTCTAACTGTTGCTTCCTGACCTGCATATAGGTTTCTCAAGAGGCTTTCAGGTGGTCTGGTATTCCCATCTCTTTCAGAATTTTCTACAGTTTCTTGTGATCCACAGTCAAAGGGTTTGGCATAGTCAATAAAGCAGAAATAGATGTTTTTTCTGGAACTCTCTTGCTTTTTCGCTAATCCCTTTAGGTCTCTATAATTTATTCTATGTGTCCATCTTCCAGTTTCTGTTGGCCTTGCTTCCAGTGACTTGCACCTGTGATCTTTAAGAGAGCATCCCTTGCACTACTGGAACTGCTTCAATGCAATGGAAAGCCAAAAATATCTGAGTGTTTATGTACCCTCAGAGTGGCCCCATAGCCAAGGATTGACTAATGTAAGGGTATGAAAATCAAGCTCCCTCGCCTCAAGGTGGGACAAACTCTGACGTGTAATTCATGCTCCAGAGCTCCTTGCAGGATCAGGCTGAGACTGAGGTTTCATCTGAATTACACCCTTGTTCAGCTTCCTCTGATTCCCTATCCTGCTTTTCCTGCTCCTTTATCAGTTTCTTCTTCAGTCACTTCATTAATAAATTGGGGGCTTCCCTGATAGCTCAGCTGGTAAAGAATCCACCTGCAATGCGAGAGACCTGGGTTCAATCCCTGGGTTGGGAAGATACCCTGGGGAAGGGAAAAGCTACGCACTATCCTGCTTTTCCTGCTCCTTTAACAGTTTCTCCTATAGTCACTTTGTTAATAAATTACTTGCATATAAGTTCGTCTAAAGATCTGCTTCTAGACTAGTACTATCCCTGGAAGTATAATGCAAATCACAAGTGTGAATCATATATGTCATTTGAAATTATTTTAGTAGTCACATTAAAAAATAAAAAGAAACAGATGAAATTAATTGTAATGTTTTATCTTACCTAATATGTAAAAATTATCATTTCAACAGAAAATCAAAGTAAAAATTATTAATGAAATATTTTATATCTTTTTGTTATATTGTATCTTAAATCAGGTATGTATAGCTAGCCACATGTTAAGTGTTCATTAGTTACATACGGCTAGTGGCTAACATTTTAGATAGCACAAATCTGGAGAAACCAAACTAAGACATAGACAACCATATTTTACTTGACTGATACCCTATTGATAAATATTGATTTTATTTCCTTCCCCTTCCACTTTTTTTTTTAATGTTTTGAGGAATATCCTTGGGACAGTTATACCTATGGGATCATTTCCTTAAGATAATATTCTAAAAATTTGTTTGCCATATCAAATTGTCTTCTGGAAGAACAGCTGTCCATTTCCTCTCACCCTTGGCAACACTGGGTCTTGTTAATCTTCTTCCCATTCATAAACTGATGATGTGAGTTTAGACTTTAAATGTTTCTTCACCTTTTGGTAAACCTAGAGACCATTTTCCTTTTATTTTTTTCTTCCTCATTAACCTTGAAGACAGTAGGTTAATAGGGAAGTCTTACTGCTTTCCTTATCTCAGGGATGGAAGAGTCCTCATACATATATTTAATATTACAGCACACAAAATAAAATTCTATACTGGACCCTCAGCCTCTATTAGATTAAATTATGAAATAATCTAAAAATGGTCTTGTGGAACTTTGTATGTGGTTCTTCTAACCCAGCACACCTGTCAATGTCTGGCTGTCAAAGAGGAGAATAAGGAAACCAAAGGCAGTTAAAAAATTGAGGCACAACAAAATATTCTGTGTAATACTAAAGTACTTACAGACATTCCAGTTTCATGGACTGCTTGCTGGTTTAACCTGTTCTGAAAGGGAATTTGTCTAAAGATCCATATGGATATTGATTTTTAAGTAAGTAAGGAAGATAGCCAAATATATTTAATATAGCTTGCAGAACAATCTCTTGGGCTCTAAATTGTTTATGAGTCATTTTGCAGTGAGAGTGAAGTCATTTATCATGACTCAGAATTGATGGTTTCTAAAGCCCAATGATGAATAGAAACACCACATTCCCAATATAAAGGATGTAGTTTTCCCAGATGCTTGAGAAAACTGACTTTGGGGCTATCCAAATATTTAACTCTTCCGTTTCAAACAATTATAGCCACCGGATCAGTGTGTCTTGTTATCAATATTTGGGAAACATTTTGTAACTATCTTATCTTTCCAGAACCACATATAAGATATGATTCTTAAAAGTAGTTGTTGCATGGCATTTAGATGAAGAATCTTCTTTTCACTCTACATTCCTGCCCTTATAAAGTATGTGTTAAAAAGATTCCTTCAATACTATATAATTCAAAAATTCGGGGTTTCAAACAAGGACTTTCATGATTCTGTAGTGTATGTTTTTCCTACTTCTCTGCACTTCTGCAATTCATGCTTCTGATGTAGAGGACTGGTCTTCTGTAAGAGTGGAAATAGAGATAAACCCTTCAAAAACAAGTCCTTAAATGTTCTTAAAAGAATAACAATTTGTTCTTCCCCATGTCATCATCTGTTCCCTAAAGTATTCGGCTGCAAAGTTGGAAAAGAAAAGGCAAGCAGCTGTGAATCGTTTTAGTGCAGCACCAGCTAAAGGTTCATTTAAAACATCTAACACAAGATATCTATAGCAGTATGTGTCATCATAAAATACCTGATCTATATTACTTCAACTGGCAATAAATATTCAGTTCAGTTCAGTCACTCAGTCGTGTCTGACTCTTTGTGACCCCATGGACTGCAGCACACCAGGCCTCCCTGTCCATCACCAACTCCTGGAGTTTACTCAAACTCATGTCCATTGAGTCGGTGATGCCATCCAACCATCTCATCCTCTGTCATCCCCTTCTCCCACCTTCAATCTTTGCCAGCATCAGGGTCTTTTCAAATGACCACATCAGGTGGTCAAAGTATTGGAGTTTCAGCTTCAGCATAAATTACGAATGAGGTCATGGTCTACTAGGATCATGGCTTACTAATATCCCATTTTTCACACCAAGGAAGTCATAATTGTGTTTAACGCCAAATAGTTTGATTCTGAGAGTCAGTTTTGTGGGACTACCCTTATGCCAAGAATTGTATGAGATAGAGAACTGTCAGAAGATGGAAACCATGCTAGATGTTTCAAATGGGAGGAATTTAGTATAAGAAGTTTGTTACAGAGATGTTTAAAGATCTAAGGAGCCAAACAGGACACAGAGAGCTATCCTAGAAATTAGGAACAGCATAATACTACTACCAACCCAAGGTTTGGAGAGAGAACAGAGGAGACAGTACTCCCAGAGTCCAGGAATCATGGAAACCCAGTGGAAACTAAGCAAGGCATGCCTAATGAGGGGCAGGTGGGACCAAGAAGAGAGAGGCTGTCAAGAATTAGAGCCATGGAAGAGATACAGCTACTGCTGGAGACACACCAAAACAGAGAAAGGGAGGGACATTCTCTTGCTTCTCCTCTCCTTTTACTATATAGTTCTCCACCAATGCCTCTGACTGATATATCATGTCTGGAAGCCAGTTGGCAAAGGAGTCTGGAACATGTGGTTCTTTGACCTACAGTCCATGTGTGCATGCCCAGTTGCTCAGTTGTGTCCAATTCTTTGTGACACCATGCACTTTAGCCCACCAGGCTCCCCTGTCCATGGAATTCTCCAAACAAGAATACTGGAGTGAGTTGCCATTTCCTTCTCCATGGGATCTTCTCGACCCAGGGATCGAACCTGTGTCTCTGGCGTTTCCTGTATTGGCAGGCATCCAACACACAAACACATATGCACTCTCATGCACGCAAGTGCCTACACACAGGCCTGGTCTACTAGGCACCTGCATGCTTGAACGTGCATGTGTGTTTGTGTGTTGGTTGCTATGACAGTTATTTGCCTGTTTACTCTCACATCCATTTCCTGCTCTTTTCTGCCTTTTTCTATAGGTCAAGTAAGTTTCCCAGGTGACACAGTGGTAAAGAACCCACCTGCCAATACAGGAAATGTAGTCATAGGCCTGCTCCAACTCAAAGGGAAAGGAATTAATCCCAGGTGGTGCTAGTGGTAAAGAACCTGCCTGCCAGTGCAGGAAACATAGAGACGGGGTTCTATCCCTGGGTTGGGAAGATCCCATGGAGGAGGGCATGGCAACTACTCCAATATTCTTGCCTAGAAAACCCCATGGACAGAGGAGCCTGATCAGCTATAGTTCAAAGGGTCACAAAGAGTCAGACACAACTGAGGTGTCTTAGCACATATACACTTGAAGGGGAAGTCACAAAGTCATGTCGTAGAAAACTATGTTGGATAGAAGATGTTATTACAACCATCTTTCAAGAATATAATCTACTCTACTATGAACTCTTACAGAGTTACAACTACTGGAGAATTCATTTATTAATAAAATCACACAAATGAGTGGACTGAGTGTAAAAGAAAGAGGAGGATGTGATTATAAAAATACAGTAACAAGAATCTGACATGAAATAAGGATTGTGTAGTTTCCCTGAGGAACCAGTTCTTGAATGATTATCTAAATGATGAGTAGGGATTAACCAGGCAAGGTGTTTAGACATAGAATGGAGCAGAAAGCATTTCAAATGATGATAATAACATATGCAAAGGTTCTGTGGCAGAAGAGGCGGTGGCTTGTACAAGGATTTGAAAGGAAATCTCAGTTATCTGAAGAACAAAACAGAGAATATGAGAGGAGCTAGGGCTAGAGAAAGAAGTAGGAAAAGCTAAAATATACAGGGCTTTGCAGGACATGTAAAGGACTTTGGTCTTTATTGTAAACTCAGTGATGACAAACTGAAAGATTTTAATAAAGGGAGAGACAAGGTCAGATTTAGCTTTCAGAAAGATCCAATATTCTTTAAATATGGAAAATGGATTAAAAGGGGGTGAGGGTTCAGAAAAGAAACAGAGGGACCAGTTAGAAAACTGTTGCCAAGATCTAGGTAAAAGATGACAGCAGTTTGGACTAAGTTGGTTGCAGGGTAAATAGAGAGAAGTGAAATCATTCAAGAAATATTAAAAAGTCAAATTCATAGAACATGAGGGTAAGGATGAATTTAAGTAAGGAAATAGACGATGTCTGGAGGAACACCTAGTTTTGAGGAGTGCACAGATGGAAGGATGCTGATGCCACTCATTGAGATAAGGAACACAGCAGGAAATGGTTTCATTGTGGGAGATAAAGATTTTGGTCTTGGGCATGTAGAGTTTAAAGAGGCTTTGGAACACCATACCATTTGAAGGAAATTTTAAGCAGGCAACTGGATACTTAGAGGAGGCATATCACTTGGAGATACAAATTGAGAAGTTTTCTGCTTACAGAGCGTTACTGAAGTTGTGGGCATGGGGTACATCAGACCCATCATCTGGTTAAAGTGTGTTGCTTGAAACTTGAAATTTTTGACTACTTGAAACATGAAAGGGAGTCTTTCTTCCTTCCCCCTCCCTTTCCTCTTCCAAATGACTCACTTGGATACATGGAATTCTGTAGGCCAGCAGAGCCCAGTTGGAAAATCTGATTTAGTGCAATCTTTCCATTTCTCATATAGACAAACAGATTTAGAGACAGAAAAAGCTGAGATGATACTTGAGCCTGAGACTCCTGACTGCTACCTCACCCAGTTACTGCACAGTATACCTGGAGAGTTACTGAAAGCTTGTATCTTTAGTTATCCTGTCCTAGAAAAAAAGCTTAGTTACCTTGTCTATCTGAAACCCCATTTAAAGAAATATACATTCTCTACAATCTTACTGCAATAATTGTAGAAACTGTATTTACAAGATCAACTTAGAAAGGCAAATCTTTTATAATACATTGACACAGAACAATGGTTGGACAATTAACTTTTATAGATATGAAACACTAAAAGAAGTCATTTGCTCCCTTGGTAATATCAAGGACTTCTCTTCCTAGTCATTGTATCCCAGATAGCCTGAATATACTTCTGAATGTTTTAATTTCAATTACATCTCAACCAATGTTGTAAATCTGAGACACCAGTGTCTCCCAAGATTATTTATTTTGGAGAATCCTAATACTGACTGGATACAATGGGCTTCCATACCCAACTTCATCAATACTGATTTGAAATGTTCTGTGATGCTTTTGAACTGTGGTGTTGGAGAAGACTCTTGAGAGTCCCTTGGAATGCAAGGAGATGCAACCAGTCCATCCTAAAGGAGATCAGTCCTGGGTGTTCATTGGAAGGACTGATGTTGAAGCTGAAACTCCAATACTTTGGCCAACTGATGTGAAAAGCTGACTCACTTGAAAAGACCCTGATGTTTTGAAAGATTGCGGGCAGGAGGAGAAGGGGATGACAGAGGATGAGATGGTTGGATGGCATCACTGACTCAATGGACATGGGTTTGGGTGGACTCTGGGAGTTGGTGATGGACCAGGGAGGCTTGGCGTGCTGTAGTTCATGGGGTCGCAAAGAGTCGAATACGACTGAGTGACTGAACTGAACTGATTGAAGAATGATGCTTTACTAAATGGCTTTGCATCTTTACTAAATATACCATAGTTGGATTCATGACCAAGTTATATTCAGCCTTAGAATGTGTTCTGATAATGCATCAAAGAGTGGATTGATTTAGAGGTACCCAAATTTGGTATGAGGATCACTGGTGATCCATAAGATAGGCTAGATAAGATAGGATCCCTTAGAGTCCGATAGTGTGAATGTTCTATAAATTAACAATGCTGCTGCTGCTGCTAAGTCGCTTCAGTCATGTCTGACTCTGTGCAACCCCATAGATGGCAGCCCACCAGGCTCTCCCATCCCTGGGATTCTCCAGGCAAGAACACTGGAGTGGGTTGCCATTTCCTTCTCCAATGCATGAAAGTGAAAAGTGAAAGTGAAGTCACTCAGTCACTTCCAACTCTCAGCGACCGCATGGACTACAGCCTACCAGGCTCCTCCGTCCATGGGATTTTCCAGGCAAGAGTACTGGAGTGGGGTGCCATTGCCTTCCCAAAATTAACAATGACCGTATTTTTATTTGCTTCAAAAATCATTGGTCTATTTAAGGAACAGTCATGTGCCAGCTACCACCCCTTACTCCTTGTACATACACAACAGTCATGGCTAATTTAATAATCACTGGACAACTGAACTTAGGGAAATCAGTATAAATTGGTAAGTGTCATATGCCCAAGTGACCATATGTCCCAATTTGCCCAGAACAGTACCTATTGTTTTGCCTTAATTATTAACAGTGCCTCTTATAAGTGTCCTGGATTAGATGGTGCCTAACTGTGCATCACTAATCTATTGTAATTAACTCTGCTCAAAGATTAAGTATGTTAGATTTTCACTCTCCACCATTTGAATTGAAATATGAAATTAGATTTCTATGATTAATAGTGAAGCCCGAAACTGAAAATTCATGAAGTAGAGAGAAGTGGGAGGGTCATGATAGGGCATGAGTGAGTCAACATTATGAGTAATTCAAATTTATGAATAAGTAAGAGCTCCGAAGTTGAGAAAAGATCTGCAGAATAAAGAGTGAGAAATTAGTTTGGAGGTAAGAGGAGAAGAGACTGACAAAGAAACCCAGCATATTCTATGTAATAATGATGGAAGCTTATAGTGAATACTCATGGGTTCCCAATGCCAAACCCGTTTGCCATGAGACTGAGTCTCATTCCAGTGCCAGTTCTTGGATTCCTATGGGATCATTTCTTCCATACTGATTCAGTTCAGTTCAGTTCAGTCACTCAGTCATGTCCGACTCTTTGTGACCCCATGAACCACAGCGCGCCAAGCCTCCCTGTCCATCACCAACTCCCAGAGTTGCAAACCCATGTCCATTGAGTCGGTGATGCCATCCAACCATCTCATCCTCCATCATCCCCTTCTCCTGCCCTCAATCTTTCCCAGCATCAGGGTCTTTTCAAATGAGTCAGCTCTTCGCATCAGGTGGCCAAAGTACTGGAGTTTCAGCTTCAACATCAGTCCTACCAATGAACACCTAGGACCGATCTCTTTTAGGATGGACTGGTTGGATCTCCTTGCAACCCAAAGGACTCTCAAGAGTCTTCTCCAACACCACAGTTCAAAAGCATCAATTCTTTGGTGCTCAGCCTTCTTTATAGTCTAACTGTCACAACCATACATGACTACTGGAAAAACCATAGCCTTGACTAGACGGACCTTTTTTGACAAAGTAATGTCTCTGCTTTTCAATATGCTATCTAGGTTGGTCATAACTTTCCTTCCAAGGAGTAAGCATCTTTTAATTTCATGGCTGCAATCACCATCTACGGTGATTTTGGAGCCCAGAAAAATAAAGTCAGCCCCTGTTTCCACTGTTTCCCCATCTATTTGCCATAAAGTGATGGGACCATACTGATTATCTTTGTTTAAGTTTCCCTGGAAGCAGACCTTAGGATAAGAATTTCAGTGCAAGCAATTTATTTGGTAAGTGGTCCAATGAAACACTGGTAGTAGGTGGGAAATTGAGACAGAGAAGGGAAGAAAGCTGATATAGGTATTTTCACGAGCATATTACTACTATAGGCAACTGGGGCTTATTCAAGCTGGGAGCTCCTGGAAGACAGCATAAAGGGCAATTTGGTTGTCTACTCAAGGGATAACAAAGTAGAGATATTTATTTAGCACACTCAATTATCATTGGTGGATGGTTACTTACAGGACTTGGAATTCCTTGGCACTTCTGATGTGCTCCTTGCTTGGGCTGGGCATGCTTTTATGGCCAGAGGAAAACTCGCAGATAATCCTGTGTGCTTGGAAAAAAGAACCATTAGATGGTACTCAAGAACCATCTCTTGAGTACCAATGTTTCAGGTAGTCTGAATGTGTTTCTCTTTATCACTACAGAAATTACCCAAGACAGTGTTGTTTCTGTTGTTTAGTTGCTAGGTCACGTCCTACTCTTTGTGACTCCATGGACTGTAGCCCACCAGGCTCCTCTGTCCATGGGATTTCCCAGGCAAGAATATGGAATTGGGTAGCCATTTCCTTCTCCAAGGGATCCTCCCAACCCAGGAATCAAACCTGTGTCTCCTGCACTGGCAAGCGGATTCTTTATCGCTGGGCCACCAGGGAAGCCCAAGTCCAACCAATCATTTACTTTCCTACCAACAGTGCATAGGGTTCCCTTTTCTCTTCTTTCTTGCCAATACCCGTTATCTCTTCATTTTTCTTTAATAAAAGCCATCTAATAGGTATGAGGTGATAATTCATTGTGATTTAAATTTGCATTTTCCTGATGATGAGTGACATTAAACAATTTTTTGTGTATCTGTGAGCCATTTGTATGTCTCCTTTGGAAAAATATCTATCCAAGTTCTCTGCCTGTTTTTTATTTTTATTTTTTAAATTTTACTTTGTTTTACTTTACAATACTGTATTGGTTTTGCCATACATCAACATGAATCCACCATGGGTGTACACATGTTCCACATCCTGAACCCCTCTCCCTCCTCCCTCCCCATACCATCTCTCTGGGTCATCCCAGTGCACCAGCCCCAACCATCCTGTATCATGCATCGAATCTGGACTGATGATTCATTTCTTATATGATGTTATACATGTTTCAATGCCATTCTCCCAAATCTTCCCACGCTCGCCCTCTCCCACAGAGTCCAAAAGACTGTTCTATACATCTGTGTCTCTTTTGCTCTCTCACATACAGGGTTATCTTTACTGTCTTTCTAAATTCCATATATATGCATTAGTATACTGTATTGGTATTTTTCTTTCTGGCTTACTTCACTCTGTATAATAGGCTCCAGTTTCATCCACCACATTAGAAATGATTCAAATGTATTCTTTTTAATGGCTGAGTAATACTCCATTGTGTATATGTACCACAGCTTTCTTATCCATTCATCTGCAGATGGATATCTAGGTTGCTTCCACGTCCTGGCTATTGTAAACAGTGCTGTGATGAACATTGGGGTACACGTGTCTCTTTCAATTCTGGTTTCCTCGGTGTGTACGCCCAGCAGTGGGATTGCTGGGTCATAAGGCAGTTCTATTTCCAGTTTTTTAAGGAATCTCCACACTGTTCTCCATAGTGGCTGTACTAGTTTGCATTCCCACCAACAGTGTAGGAGGGTTCCCTTTTCTCCACACCCTCTACAGCATTTATTGCTTGTAGACTTTTGGATCGCAGCCATTCTGACTGGCGTGAAATGGTACCTCACTGTGGTTTTGATTTGCATTTCTCTAATAATGAGTGATGTTGAGCATCTTTTCATGTGTTTGTTAGCCATCTGTACATCTTCTTTGGAGAAATGTCTATTTAGTTCTTTGGCCCATTTTTTTTTTGATTGGGTCGTTTATTTTTCTGGAATTGAGCTGTAGGAGTTGCTTGTATATTTTTGAGATTAGTTGTTTGTCAGTTGCTTCATTTGCTATTATTTTCTCCCATTCCGAAGGCTGTCTTTTCACCTTGCTGATAGTTTCCTTTGTTGTGCAGAAGCTTTTAATTTTAATTAGGTCCCATTGGTTTATTTTTGCTTTTATTTCCATTACTCTGGGAGGTGGGTCATAGAGGATCCTGCTGTGATGTATGTCAGAGAGTGTTTTGCCTATGTTTTTCTCTAGGAGTTTTATAGTTTCTGGTCTTTAATCCATTTTGAGTTTATTTTTGTGTATGGTGTTAGAAAGTGTTCTAGTTTCATTCTTTTACAAGTGGGTGACCAGTTTTCGTAGCACCACTTGTTAAAAAGATTGTCTTTTCTCCATTGTATATTCTTGCCTCCTTTGTCAAAGATAAGGTGTCCATAGGTGCGTGGATTTATCTCTGAGCTTTCTATTTTTTTCTATTGATCTATATTTCTCTTTGTGCCAGTACCATACTGTCTTGATGACTGTGGTTTTGTAGTACAGCCTGAAGTCAGGTAAGTTGATTCCTCCAGTTCCATTCTTCTTTCTCAAGATTGCTTTGGCTATTCGAGGTTTTTTGTATTTCCATACAAATTGTGAAATTATTTGTTCTAGCTCTGTGAAAAATACTGCTGGTAGCTTGATATGGATTGCATTGAATCTGTAGATTGTTTTGGGTGGTATGCTCATTTTCACTATATTGATTCTTCCAATCCATGAACATGGTATATTTCTCCATCTATTAGTGTCCTCTTTGATTTCTTTCACCAGTGTTTTATAGTTTTTTATATATAGGTCTTTAGTTTCTTTAGGTAGATATATTCCTAAGTATTTTTTTTTCATTGCAATGGTGAATGGAATTGTTTCCTTAATTTCTTTTTCTACTTTCTCATTATTAGTGTATAGGAATGCAAGGGATTTCTGTGTGTTGATTTTATATCCTGCAACTTTACTATATTCATTGATTAGCTCTAGTAATTTTCTGGTGGAGTCTCTAGGGTTTTCTATGTAGAGGATCATGTCATCTGCAAACAGTGAGAGTTTTACTTCTTCTTTTCCAATTTGGATTCCTTTATTTCTTTTTCTGCTCTGATTGCTGTGTCTGCCTGTTTTTTAATCAGATTCTTTGTTTTTTGCTGTGGAGTTCCTTATATTTTGGATATTAGCCTGTTATTAGATAGATGGTTTGCAAATGTTTTCTCCCATTCCATAGTTTGCCTTATTATTTTGTCGATTTTTTCCACTATTAAGAAGCTTTTTATGATGTATTCCTACTTATTGATTTTTTGTTCTTGTTGCTTGTACTTTTTGTGTCATATAGAAAAAACTCATTGGCAATAAATGTCAAGGAGCTTTCCCCCTGTGCTTTCTTCTAGTGCCTTTACAGCTTCAGATCTTACATTTAATGCTTTAATACATTTCAAGTTAATTTTTGTGAGTGGTGTAAGACAGAGGTCACTGTATCCTTCAAGTCCAGGGTTTCTGTTTGATTTGCTTTAAGATTTCTATTTCTTTGTTGTACTTCCCATTTTGTTCATGCATTGTTTTCTAATTTCATTTAGTTATTTATCTGTGTATTTTGTAGTTCTCTGAATTTCTTTAAGAGGATTATTCTGAATTCTTCACTAGATAGTTCATAGATTTTCAGTTTTTTAGGGTTAGTCACTGGAGTTTATTAGTTTCCTTTGGTGATGTACTATTTCCTTGGTTATTCTTGATCACTGATGCCTTGCATTACTGTTCGCACATTTGAAGTAATACTTCTACCAATCTTTATAGACTAGCTTCAGCAGGTAAGCCTTTCACCAATCAGCCAGTCCAAGATTCTGTATGGGCAGTCTGGTGGTGTCCATGGGCAGGCTTGCTGCTGGAGTCCTTGAGTGAGTAGATCTGATACCTAGATCAGCAGGTGGAAAGACCTGATGGTTGGATACATAGAGACCATCCTGGTACCTGGGTCAGTGGATGAGGGGCCTGGAGCTGGGTTCACTGGTATAGGCCTGTCATTGGAGTCTCTGATGAATGAGCCTGGGTCCTGGGTCTATGTGGGCAAATCTGGTCCTGGGTCTATGTGGGTAAACCTGGATCCTGGGTTCACAGGGGCCAACCAGACACTGAGGACCCTGGGATAGGCCAAGAGTGTTGGTCCCTGAGGGTCAGTTTGTTACTGAAGTCATCTCAGAGCTTGGTTTCACAGTAGCTGGCCTGGAGGTTGAGACCACAGGAGCCAGCTGGAAACCTAGGTCCACAGGAGATAGTCTAGATGCTAGGTGTGTGGGGGCTAGCCTGGTACTGGAGTTGGATGAAAGCCTGGATCTGTGGTAGTCAACCTGAGGCTGACCCTAGCTGGTAGATTGAGTGTGTGGGTGTCCACCTAGAGCCTGTGTTTATGAGGTGCTGATTGGGAGTCTGGCACCTCAGGAGCCACCCCAGGCCTTGAGAGCCAGCTGGCCCTGCTGCTGCTGCTGCTGCTAAGTCACTTCAGTCGTGTATGACTCTGTGCGACCCCATAGACGGCAGCTCACCAGGCTCCCCCATCCCCGGGATTCTCAGGCAAGAACACTGGAGTGGGTTGCCATTTCCTTCTCCAATGAACGAAAGTGAAACGTGAAAGTGAAGTCACTCAGTCAGGTCCTACTCTTCAAGGCCCCATGGACTGCAGCCTACCAGGCTCCTCCATCCATGGGATTTTTCAGGCAAAAAAAAATGAAGTGGGGTGCCATTGCCTTCTCCCAGCTGGCCCTGAGATGTGCCCAAGCCTAGGTTCATAGGAACTTTTTGGGAACCTGGTACCATAAGAGATGGGTGGTGCTAGGGTGTACTGGGAGCCTGGGTTTGTGGAAGCCCTCTGGGAGTCTGGTATCACAGGAGCTACCTGGGTATGCTGGAGCCAGCAGGTATCTGGGTGGGCCAAGGACCTAAGTTCCTGGAAGTTCACAAGGAGCCACGTAGCATCATGGGCACTGGCCTGTTGCTGGGATGGGCTGGTGCTGGCATCCGTGGTAAAACTGGGCATTCACTTGATTTTCCTTCTCTCATGAAGAGGGTATCTCTCTCTGTGCTAGACTGCCTGGGCTTGGACGAGGGGTGATGGGGTAGTGTGAATATATCTCTCCTTTCTTCTTCGGTGCATCTTTTCTTATTTCTAACTTTACCCATGTGCTGCAAACACTCACCTGGCATCCTTAGCTCTTGTGAAGATATTTTCCTATGTGAATGTTTTTCAAATTGTTATTTCTAGGAGGGGATGTGCATGAGAAATGCATCATTCCCTCTCTCTCTGAAAGTCATTTTCAAAAATTCAGTATATCACAGCATCATGGAGTTGAAAAAGCTCTTATCAATTATCTATTGCAGCCTCTGCTTAGTGCAAAAATTTGTTTTACATCAATAGATGAATATCCCTTTTTGGCTTTGAGTAGCTAGAAAATATTTCAGTGGAGTATTCTTTTCTGAGCAGGAGATAAGTTGGAATTTATTTCAAGTGACATACTTTGGCTAGGGATGAGGTTTATGAAACTCCCAGTCAAGCTATTAAAATACATTAATATGTTCATCCAATTTTTATCATTTTTTGGCCCCAACATAGTTAATTATTTTCACCTAATTCAGAAAATAACGTGAATGTGGACATAAATAAGATTTAAATAAGTAGACACTTATCTTCTGAATAGGATGATTGAAATCTATTATTAAAATAATAGAACTTTAGGAATAATTAACCATTTAAAATCAAAGCTCTCTTTAGAATTAATTTTGCTACATGATGAACTAACAGCTACAACCATTTAAGATCAGTTTAGTTCAGTCATGTCCAACTTTTTGCAACCCCGTGGACTGCAGCAGGCCAGGCCTCCCTTCCATCCCTAACTCCTGGAGTTTACTCAAACTCATGTCCATTCAGTCAGTGATGCCATCCAACCATCTCATCCTCTGTCATGCCCTTCTCCTCCCACCTTCAATCTTTCCCACCATTTAAGAAACACAAAGCCATTTTACCAATATAACACAACAAAATATGTTTGCAGTAGGTATTTATAAGCTAAAGAAATCCCAGTTAGTGATTAAGGCTTTTAAAGTTATTTTTTTAAAAAACTTTTTTCCTAAACTCCAGCTGTTGGGTTTTCTTCCCACAGGTGTTCAATGAAAATATGCTTCTTTTTTATTTAAATTATGGTAACATATATGTAAGATAAAATTTACTATTTTAACCATTTTTATGTGTATACTTTAGTGACATTAAGTACATTTATACTGTTTTGCAGCCATCAGCCTCATCTATTGGAAGAATTCTTTCCATTCTGCCAAATAGAAACTCTGTTCCCCTTAAACAGTAACTGCCCATCCCCCTACCCACCCCCCTCAGCTCCTGGCAACTACCATTCTCCTGTCTTTATGAGCATGATTATTCTAGGTATCTCACATCTGTTGTTCAGTTGCTAAGTTTTGTCCAACTCCTTGCAACCCTATGGACTGCAGCATGCCAAGCTTCCCTCTCCTTCACTGTCTCTCAGGGTTTGCTCAGATTCATGTCCACTGAGTCAGTGATGATATCTAACTATCTCATCCTCTGTCACCCTTGTCTCCTTTTGCCTTCAATCCTTTGCTTCAATATAAGTGGAATCATACACTATTTGTCCTTTTGCGACTGGCTTATTTGAAAATGTGCCTCTTTTCCTTCCAAATTCAGAAAAATTGGTACAGGATGTCAGGTGCTGCTGCTTTCCACTGGTGAAAGTGCATGTATATCTAATGCATAGAAGGTTCACTGATGATTACAAAACAATACCTCGTATCTTACCTCCGGGCGGAAAAAAAAAAAAAAAAAAAAAGTGATTTCATTGTCCTTGCAAGAAGATTCACAGAAGGCCCATCCAGGTGCTTTCTATTAAAATAACAGTTCCCTCCAGCTACCTAACCTAGATTTTAAATTATGTAAAATTAGTTACTTGGAAGAAAAAAACCTGAAAAAACACGTTCTAGGGTGTGGCAATGTAGTTACCCTATTTTATTTTTCAGGAGTATGTCCATTCCACAAAAATATTCATGAGCAAAGTTTGATTGTTTTCTACAAATCAAGGCTATCCCATTCCCCTGCCAGTGATTGGTTTGAAGGGAGATGTGAGCCCCAGTTCTGGCCAGAGGGTTTCTGGGAAGGGGTGTCTTGGTCTTAAAAAGGATTGACCTGGAAAATAGCAGTCCTTTCCCTTTGCTACCTCCATGTGACCCATTTTGTTAGTGTGAGGAATGCAATGCTGAAGTACAAAGCTACCATACTAAGGATGGCAGAGGAGAAAGAAAGAAACTTAGGGGACTGGATGGTTTTAGTGAGCCACTGGATTAATGAACCCGGGAGCAATCCCACCTCTGGACTTCAAGTAATATGAGAAAGCAGTGATTCCTTATTGTTTAAGCCAGTTGAGATGGAGTTGTCTATTTCTTGCAGACACTTAATTGATAAGATAGATTACATGATACCACAGAGTGGTTTCCCTTGGAAGCAGATTTTTGACATGGAGTTTACTTTGCAAGAGATTTCATAAGCAGTGTCTAGTGGAAGGGAGTGGGGGAAAAAAAAGCTAGGCAAACAAAGTGAAGCTGTGAAGTAGGCAATGACGACCATGGGTGACCTCATCAAGAGGTTCTATTTGGGTTTAGATATCCAGGCCTTATCTCTCTATCTTCATTAGTCATTGGAATGTATCTGTCCTTAGAACACCTTGACCTGGGACCTAGCAGCTCTCAGGAGCTAAGGCCATCCCTGAGGGGGCAGTTGAAGGTGGATGGCACTCCCAGAATCTGTGACAACAGATTCTTCATTGAAAAGGAATCTGCATGGTCAATGACAGTGCCCACCACTGAGGATTGCTGCTGCTGCTGCTAAGTCGCTTCAGTCATGTCCAACTCTGTGCAACCCCATAGATGGCAGCCCACCAGGCTCCCCCGTCCCTGGGATTCTCCAGGCAAGAATACTTGAGTGGGTTGCCATTGCCTTCTCCAATGCATGAAATTGAAGAGTGAAAGTGAAGTCACTCATTCGTGTCCTACTCGTAGTGACCCCATGGACTGCAGCCTACCAGGCTCCTTTGTCCATGGGATTTTCCAGACAAGAGTACTGGAGTGGGTTGCCATTGCCTTCTCACCGACTGAGGATTAACTTGGGACCATTCAAAGAACAAATACCTCTCCTAGGACTAGAAAAGCATATGCTCCTGAGACTCACTTGACCTGCCTAACTTCTGGTAGACTGTGGCTTATGCTAGTGATGGCAGTCATGTATTTTTGCTGTATTAGCCTTCTTTTAACTTCCTTTTGTTTGATTGTCAAAGGTTAAGAATTGAATTTTCTTTAAATATTTGTAAATTTTAACTAAACTGTTGTCCATTTGGGTTTAACGTGACCACAATGGTTTGGTGTTTACTGAATGCCAGCTTAGCTAACCTTGCTTACTTCCTTGCCAGACAGTCTCCCTCTTATATCTCCTCCCTTGGTTTGCTGTATAACTCTGTCTCAGTCCCTATGTAATCCTTTTTTAAAAAACATTGAAGTATAGTTGATTTACAATGTTCCAGGAATACAGCAAAGTGATTCAGTTATATATATATATATATATATATATATATATATATATATATATAAAACACATATATGTCTATTCTTTTTCACAATATCTTATTATAAGATATTGAATATAGTTTCCTGTGCTATACAGTAAGTCCTTGTTATTAATCTATTTTATATATAATACTGTGTATCTGTTAGTCCCAAGTTTCTAATTTATTTCTCTCTTTTCCCTTTGATAACTATAAGTTTGTTTTTGGTATTCTTGTGAGTCAGTTCCTGTTTCATAAATAAGTTCATTTGTATCATTTTTTTTTAGATTCCACATATAAGTGATATCATGTAATATTTGTCTTTCTCTGTCTGACTTATTTTACTTAGTATGATAATCTCTAAGTCCATCCATGTTCCTGCAAATGGCATATTTCATTCATTTTTCTTGGCTGAGTAATATTCATATATACATAAACACACACACACACACATACATATACACCACCTCTTCTTTATCCATTCATCTGTTGATGGGTGTTTAGGTTGCTTTTGTGTCTTTGCTATTGTAAATAGTGCTACAATGAAAATTAGGGTGCGTGTATCTTTTTGAATTAGAGTTTTCATCTTTTCTAGATATACACCCAGGAGTGGGATTACTAGATATGTGTTAGCTCTATTTTTAGTTTTTCAAGGAACCTCATACTGTTTCCCATAGTGGGTACACCAATTTACATTCTCACCAACAGTGTAGGAGGGTTCCTTTTTGTCTACACCCTCTCCAACATTTCTTATCTGTAGATGTTTTAATGATAGTCATTCTGACCACTGTGTGGTGGTACCTTATTGTAGTTTTGATTTGCATTTATCTAATAATTAGCAATGTTGAGCATTTTTTTATGTTCCTGTTGGCCACCTGTATGTTTTCTTTGGAGAAATGACTTTATAGATATGCCCACTTTTTGATTGGGTTGTTTGTTTTCTTGATATTGAGCTGTATGAGCTGTTCATATGTTCTGGAGATTAATTCCTCACCAGTTTCATCCTTTGCAAGTATTTTCTCCTATTTCATTTTGTTTATGGTTTCATATGCTGTGCAAAAGCTTGTAAGTTTGATTCAGTTCAGTTCAGTTGCTCAGTCGTGTCTGACTCTTCACAACCCCATGAATCGCAGCACGCCAGGCCTCCCTGTCCATCACCAGCTCCCGGAGTTCACTCACTTTTGTTTCCATTACTCTAGGAGATGGATCCAAAAAGATGTTGCTGCAATTTATGTCAAAGACTCCTCTGCTTATGTTTTCCTCTAGGAGTTTTATAGTATCTGGTATTACATATTAGTCTTTAATGCACTTTATTTTTATATATGATATTAGAGAATGCTTTAACTTCATTCTTTTATATGTAGTTGTCCAGTTTTGCTAGTACCACTTATTGAAGAGGCTGTCTTTTCCTCATTGTATAGTCTTGCCTCCTTTGTCATAGATTAATTGACCATACGTGGGTGTGTTTATTTCTAGGATTTCTGTTCCATTGATCTATATGTTTGTTTTGGTGCCGTACTATACTATTTTGATTACTGTAGATTTGTAGTATAGTCTAAAGTCAGGGAACATGATTGGTCCAAACCCATTTTTCTTTCTCAAAATTGTTTTGGAAATTCTGGATGTTTCCATACAAATTAATTTTTTTGTTCTAGTTCTGTGGAAAATGCCATTGGTAATGTGATAAGGATTGCATTGAATCTGTAGATTACCTTGGATAGGATAGTCATTTTAAGAAAATTGGTTTTCCAACCCAAGAACACGGTATATCTCTTTATCTGTTTGTGTCATCTTCACTTTCTTTCATCAGCGTCTCCTAGTTTTTGAGTACAGGTCTTTGGCCTCCTTAGGTAGGTTTATTCCTACTATGTCATCTTTTTCTCCTTGATCTCTAGTCACAATACTCTCTGAGGCATCATTCTTGGCACCAACTTCATTCTTTCATCAATATTTTACTTACTGAATATGCCCTCCTTCTGACTCATTCTGTTTCAAGCCTTCCAGATTTTCAGATGAGTTCCAGCCCTGATCTTTAGACCAAACACCAGCCTTTTATCTTCACAGATCTTCTAGATATCTTTAAAGATCCTAACCACTTCCAACTTCATACAATCTAGAGATAACTCGTATTTTCATCATGAAACAAGCTCATCTTCCCAGCTTCCTGGGTCTATACATTTTATCATTTCTGAGTTACCTTCATTCAAAATCTTAGAGTCATATTTGGATGCTGGATGTGGGAGACAGGGGAGAGATATTAATTTACTTAATTTGACTGATTAGTCTTTAAAATCAGTTTTGCTTTTTCTCTCTTTTTCTGGTCACTTGCTTTTATTTTGATAATACTGTATTACCTCTGTGATAATACCTAGCAAATTACATTCTAATTGCTATATTTATGTTTTACTTTCTTTTTCTAATAGACTGGAAGTTCTCTGAAAGCAGAAACTGTATCATTCTTTGAATTTCCAGGGTTTACAATCTGCTTACCATTATTGATATAAAGGAAACTGCATAATATTAGAGTTGTAAGTTTAAGTTTTATTTAGGGGCCTGAGTACTATAGTCTGGGAGACAGCCTCTTAGAAGCTTTGAGAGAAACTCCTCCAAAGAAGTAGGGGTGAAACCTGCTTATAAATGATGTTTGTCCAGAGAATATATGTAGTCAGGCATTATTTGTCATTTGTGCATGCTCAGTCATGTCCAACCTTTTGTGACCCCATGGACTGTAGTTTGTCAGGCTCCTCTGCCCATGGAATTTTCCAAGCAAGAGTACTGGAGTGGGTTGCCATTTCCTCCTGCAGGGGATCTTCCCAACCGAGGGAACAAATGGATAACTTCATCATTTCTGCATTAGCAGCCTATTTGTACTCTCTGTAGATATTTTAGGTGTCCCACATCACATCCCCTCCATTCTCTTCTTATTTCAGCTGCAGCTGTTCTAGACGGTTAGTGTAGGATCAGATGACTGCTGACACATCCCGCCACAGGTGCCCTAAACTTCTTGAACCCTGACTACCTCCAGCTTTCTCTGAAGCTTTTGGAAACTGCTCATCCCAAGGAGGTATACATCCCAGATGTGTAAAGGACTTAAGACCTTTGTAGGGGTAGAAGAAAAATACCCTCTTAGTTTAGTGTCTGGGACCTGCAAACTAAATTGACAAAAGACAGATCAATAGGAAAAAAGACATATGTTTTATTTGATGCTAATATTTTTACATAGTATGGGAGTCTCACAGAAAAGGAAGTAAAACGTCAAAGAGACACTCAGTCCTGGAAGCTTATATACCATTTTAACAAAAGGAAATATATTTTGGAAAAAGTGACAAGATCAAAAAATTGGAGGGAGGTATTGAACTTTTAGGGGTAGTAAATTATGGAAATATAAATATATGGGGGAAACTAATGGAAGGTAAGGGTTATTTAGTAAGGTTTATAATACAGATTCTTCTTGGTGCAACTTGATTTTTCTAAATCAAGCAACTCTATTGATTGAGGGGGGCTTCCCTGGTAGCTCAGCTGGTAAAGAATCCACCTGCAATGCTGAAGACCCCAGTTCGATTCTTGGGTTGGGAAGTTCCCCTGGAGAAGGAGTAGGCTACCCACTCCAGTGTCCTTGGGTTTCTGAGATAATAAGAGTCTAGAGTCATCTCCAGTGATGAAGAGTAATTCTGCCCCTCTTGTTATGCAAGAATGGAGGGAGAACACATTCACAAGAGGAAATTTATGCCCTGCTTTTAGGCAAATAGGTTAAGGTACAGAGGTGTTTTTTTTTTTTTTTTTTCTGTATCTGCTGATTTTAAATTGCCTTCACTCAAAATAATCCATATGCCAAACTAGAATATTTTGAGGTGCTTTATTCTGATCCTTTTCACCCTCCATGGGAAACCCTTAATCAATAGCGGCTTGGGAGCTGGTGAATGAATACCCTAGCCTTCTTTCTAGAGGGTATTGTATAGATTTTCATTAAAACCAGTGAAATCTATACCCCATTGCTTACAAGAAGGACTCATATAATGCACTCTTAAGAGTGGCTCTCACTTTCCTCTATTCTTTATCAGTTTTCCTGGCCTCACCTCCCATATAAATGACTTCCCTTAAATCCTTTTTAGGATCTCTTTTTAAGGGAACCCAAACCAGTGTGGTCTCCTTACTTCCACTTCTTCCTAATACCCATGTACCCACAATTGTTTTGAACCATTACTTTCAGACATCAGTTGCTACTCCACACAGAAATCCCTCAATCATTGTGCTTAGTCACTCAGTTGTGTCTGACTCTTTGCAACTCCATGGACTGCATCCTACCAGGTTCCTCGGTCCATGGGGATTCTCCAGGCAAGTATACTGGAGTGGGTTGCCATGTCCTCTTTTCCAGGGGAATCTTCCCAACCCAAGAATCAAACCCAGGTCTCCCTCATTACAGGCAGATTCTTTACTGTCTGAGCCACCAAGGAAGCCCAAGGATACTGGAGTGGGTAGCCTGTCCTTTCTCCAAGGGAACTTCCTGACCCAGGAATCAAACATTGCAGGCAGATTCTTTACCAGCTGAGCTACCAGGGAAGCCCCCCTCAATCATTAGAGTTGTCTGATTTAGTAAAAAATAAAATAAAATAAAATTTAAATTTCACATAAAAAATAGATAATTTATTAGTTTAAATGTGTCTTGTGCAATATTTGGGGCATATTTACACTAACAAATTATCTGTTGTTTATCTGAAATTCAAATTTGACCAGACATCCTGTATTTTATTTGGCAATTCTACCAGTTGTACTTTTAAAAAGCCATCTAAACTCAGATCTTGTCATTTACGAATCTCCATAATTTGGCCCCCATTCTACCAAGAGAACTCACTTTTTCCAAATGCAAGCTCTCCCTTCCAACTAGAATTTGAGAGCAAGAGGATTTAATCATCATCAGTATTATTGTATTTCCTTTGATCCTCTGAAGTGCTTCACTGTTTTCAAAGTACTTACCTATACGTTATCATTTCAGTTTTACTCAACACCTCCATGATATAGCTTGGACAGGAATTTTAATTTTAGTTTTAGAACTTGTGAAAACTGAACAAGAGCTATGAACTTGCCTGAGATCAATGGGTGGGTAGTGAAGAAGGAAGCTCAAATCCAGGCTGTCATCTCCAAGTGAAGTTCCTCTTCTGAAACATCAACTTGCTTCCTATTTCTTTATTTCACAGAGTAGGAAGCAGGCATCTGGAAGTTAAATGAATGAAGCAGGGGGCAGTCCTAGTTCTCCAATATTTGATGATTGGCAAGTCACTTTCCTCAAGAAAGGCAATGCCAAAGAATGCTCAAACTACCACACAATTGCACTAGTAAAGTAATGCTCAAAATTCTCCAAGCCAGGCTTCAGCAATACATGAACCATGAATTTCCAGATGTTCAAGCTGGATTTAGAAAAGGCAGAGGAACCAGAGACCAAATTGCCAACATCCACTGGATCATCAAAAAAGCAAGAGAGTTCCAGAAAAACATCTATTTCTGTTTTGTTGACTATGCCAAAGCCTTTGACTGTGTGGATCACAATAAACTGTGGACAATTCTGAAAGAGGTGGGAATACCAGACCACCTGACCTGCCTCTTGAGAAATCTGTATGCAGGTCAGGAAGCAACAGTTAGAACTAGACATGGAACAACAGACTGGTTCCAAATAGGAAAAGGAGTATGTCAAGGCTGTATATTGTCACCCTGCTTATTTAACTTCTATGCAGAGTACATCATGAGAAACACTGAGCTGGAAGAAGCACACGCTGGAATCAAGATTGCTGGGAGAAATATCAATAACCTCAGATATGCAGATGACACCACCCTTATGGCAGAAAGTGAAGAGGAACTAAAAAGGTTCTTGATGAAAGTGAAAGTGGAGAATGAAAAAGTTGGCTTAAAGCTCAACATTCAGAAAACAAAGATCATGGCATCTGGTCCCATCACTTCATGGGAAATAGATGGGAAAACAATGGAAACAGTGTCAGACTTTATTTTGGGGGGCTCCAAAATCACTGCAGATGGTGACTCCAGCCATGAAATTAAAAGACGCTTACTCCTTGGAAGAAAAGTTATGACCAACCTAGATAGCATATTCAAAAGCAGAGACATTACTTTGCCAACAAAGGTCTGTCTAGTCAAGGCTATGGTTTTTCCTGTGGTCATGTATGGATGTGAGAGTTGGACTGTGAAGAAAGCTGAGCGCCAAAGAATTGATGCTTTTGAACTGTGGTGTTGGAGAAGACTCTTGAGAGTCCCTTGGACTGCAAGGAGATGCAACCAGTCCATTCTGAGGGAGATCAACCCTGGGATTTCTTTGGAAGGACTGATGCTAAATCTGAAACTCCAGTACTTTGGCCACCTCATGCAAAGAGTTGACTCATTGGAAAAGACTCTGATGCTGGGAGGGATTGGGGGCAGGAGGAGAAGGGGATGACAGAGGATGAGATGGCTGGATGGCATCACCGACTCAATGGACGTGAGTCTGAGTGAACTCCGGGAGATGGTGATGGACAGGGAGGCCTGGCGTGCTGCGATTCATGGGGTCACAAAGAGTTGGACACGACTGAGCGAGTGAACTGGACTGAACTGAAGTCACTTATTATGAAATGAAACTTCGTGTGCTCATCTATAATATGATGCTCTCAGAGTTGAAAATTTTGCATTCTGTAGTATCTGACTCTATAGTTGTCCAGGTTCAGGCATCTAAACAATTTAGAACTGAGAATAGAGCATAGCCCACTGAGAGCTTGTCAAAAACAGTCTCTTTGACATCTCTGCTCTTCTTTACATATTTTTCCTATCACATCTTGTACCAGTCCAATCTTCATGAAGAACTAAAGTATTTAAAATAATTTGTTCTTATGAAAAAATGTTCTGTTCTCTGCACTTGAATTTAAATGTGGGCAATTTTATTGTTTTATACTACAATGGAAGCCACACTAAATTAAGTTGCTGTTGGTTCTTGATTAATTTGGCATTTTTCACCGTTCCTCTGGAAAAAAAATTGATTCTCTATCCAGGGCTAAGCAAAGAAAAATTTTCTCAAAGTCAAATATTCATTATAAATTATGTTTATCGATCTCATTTTTAAATAAATTAAACAAATTACCAAAGAACAGGACCTCTTTCCCTTTCCTCTGGCTAAATGAGAGAATGCTTACTTAGAACATTAGGGAAAAAAGTTTTTGTAATAGCAAAGGGGAGGAAATCCTGTAACATAGTTTGGTTTCCACCATAAATTTGGTTATCACTCTAAACTTTCCTACATTTTCCTAACTTCCTGTCTGACGAGTCATGAGAAAGCATGTGACAAAGGTTAGGTTTGGATCCAGACAGACAGAGGCTCAACTGTAGCACCACTACCCACCTGTGTGGCCTTGCAAGTTACTAAATCCCTAGGAACTTTAATTTCATCTTCCTCATGAGGTTCTATTAAGGGTCAAATGATGTGGTATAACTCTTCATGGTAAAACGAGAGAACTTGTATGCCATGCCCATTAGATACCTGACTGGTATGAACTCATTCATAGGTATTGATAACTAATCAGGTTTCAATTATGGAGTAAGGCTTCTAGAGAAGAGGTAAGTGACTGGTTATTTTAGGGGTCGGTCATCTGTCTCTTGGCATTGAGTGCCTCCTATCCCTGCACATAGAAAATAATGGACTTCATAGGGCTCCATACTTGCAGCCAGATTTGACACATTGTAAAGAATATATAATATACAAAAGTGCAAGTCAGAAGACAATTTTTTTCCATCTTCATGGTCTCTCAGTTCTTTTGGTTATCACCCTTTTCTGGATGCAGTGCTTGGAGCTCCCTTGGGCCTGGACAGAGTCTCTGCTCACTGACATAGGTACTGCTGGGCTGCCTCTTAGAGGGATCCTTGTTATGATTCTTCCAGGCCTTGGAGGTACTCTTGCCCAGCAAAGTTTCCATTCTTCCACAGGGTATCATCATTTTCCTTTCTGCTCTCCCTGGAAGATCAGTGAAAATAACCAAGAAAAAATATATATGCACTTCACTGTGAACAAACATGCCACTTCTCCCAGGAACATAAAATTATATCCTTGTCTCCCTTGGAGTGTATTTTCTAAGTTTCATTTTATGACCATGCATCTCACATGGTCCCCCCTCAACCCACGTGGCAACTTTCTACTCTAGATAAAGATCCGTTCCTCTGTGTAAGAACCAGAGTCATTCTTGACAAATAGATATCCAATCATCACTGTGAGCTAAATGCCTCATCTTTCCTCTGGATCCAGATTTGCCTCTAGATCCAGATCTACATGTCACAAAAATCTCTTTACCAAGTGATTTATTCAACCCCTATTTGAACATTTCTTTTTCCTTTCTCTGGTTACTCATAAGAGACACTTGCTTGATGTTGATTGCTGTTTGGTGAGTTGGCTGAACTAAGATGTTGTTCAAGGGCAGCTTCCTCTTCTACCAAGTAACTTGCACTGTTCTTTGTTCCACAGTATTGCAGTCTGTGATACCTGGAGAATACTATCCCTGTGACCCCCTTACATACAGGAACCTCTTGGTCTGCATGTGAGTATGCATGCGTATGCAAACATACTAACAAACAAAAGTGAACACTCCAAGAACACCTTGAGTAAAAACAGGAAATCTTTGGGAAAACATCTTGGTACTTTTTTATATATAAATATATTTTTAAAAACCACCATGGGGAGTAAAATTGAATAGAAACTTAACTCTGTTTAGGCTTAAAAGTGGTTATACCTAATAGAAAAAATATATGAGGCTATAAATCCTCTTGGTGGTTAAAAAATGAGAAAAAAAAAAGAGTGAACAAACCCTTCTTTGAAAGTCTTTCCTATTGCCTCTGATTGAGAAAATTATCCTTTTGGAAGAAAGTGAAAGTGAATATATTTTGTTTGGCCAAGGGCCATCACACATCAAATGCTCATCTTCTCAAAACCTAATTCATTTTTTTGTGAGGAAGTAAGCAGCAGTGGCCCAGACACCTTCTTTCACATTCTGATGAATCGACCTCACATGCCTATGAATAATCCATTTCTGCCAGAGCATTTCTGAATTTGTAACTAAGACAATGTAGTTAAAGATGTACAATGATTTTTTAAATTAATCATTCTTCAATTGTGGGATAAATTACATGTAAATGTCAATTAGTTATAAAAGGACAGAGGCTATTGCTGAGATGGTGTCAGAGGGACACTGGAGAAAGCAGACCCTAGCACAATGGTTTTTGAACTGTTTTATAAAGCCAAAAGATAGAATGTAAAATCTTAGTACTTAAAACAGTTGAGAGTATCTGCTGGAGCTGTATTCGGGCTGGCAGGGGTTGCATGAGCGGGGAGCAAAGGGGTGGGTAGAGAGTGTGGGAGGGGGTTATGAGTGGGATACATAAGACATGGACAGGGATGGGGTGACCTTGTGGCCTCTCTCTCCTCTCTTTCTCCACCCCTTTCTCAAGCCCGTCAACAGTCTTGGACATCTTGAGAAGATAGTTAAGATTTCTTGGAATATAATTGAAAATTAATGGCAGAGTATTAAACACATGGACTGAAGCAATTGATGAAGTCTGATTCTAATCCTGGCCCCAAAATATAAGCTGTATGAATCAGTGAAAATCATCAGAACTCTCTGAACTTTGTTTTTGCATCTGTGGAATGAAGATGATGCTAGAACTGGGGTAAATGAGGTATCACTTATAAAGAGGTAAGTAGGCATGCCTGGCATATAGTAGTTGCTCAGAAAATGGCAGCTACTGTTATTATCTAGGGGAAACACTTAAATTGGAACTGTTGCTCTAAAGAAGCTCTGTGCTGGGGGTTTCTGAAGAATTTTGTTGTTCAAAAACTGTGGTTTACTTTGGGCGTGGTGATGGCCAAGGAGACAGCCTTTCTATCTTTTATGACTTCTATCAGGTGCTTTAAGGATCCCAGTTTTGACAACCCAACACATGAGAGTATTTGGGGGGCTTTTTCCTCTGCTAATTTGGGAATGTACCTTAACATGGAGGAAGAGTAAAAAGTCTGAGGAAAAATGTGGATGGAGATTAGAAGACACTTTTGCTGCCAAGAAGTATCTCTTGCCCCAGTGGGCCAGTGTTTTTTGGGGCTAATGGCGAGAATCCCCAGAAACAGCAGCTCTGACAACTTCTGTGCTTGGAAGGGATTTAGAACTCAGTTTGACTCATGCAAGACTTGGCGACTCAACAACAACAACCCCATCTTATTGGGCAGTAAACAGAGAGTGGCAGGAGGGGAGGAGGAAGAGTGTGAAGGTAGTTTCTGAAACGTACATTCCTCTGAGTAGGCAGACCTGTTGGGATGATTCCCAGGTGGCTCAGTGGTAAAGAATCCACCTACAATGCAGGAAACATATGGGGTTGCAAACAGTCAGCAGGACTGCGCAAGGGAGCACACAAAGGCAGACGTGTTAAGTCCTTAACCCCTTATTGTGAACTACTCTGGTGTTTGCGGTGTAGGGTGGGGGAAGGATCCTACAGTCTGGCTTGGGCCAAGGTGCTGCCAAGGTGAGCAAAGAGGGATCTTGACAGTGAGGCCCAGTTTCAGGCCTTCAGGCTGAGGGAGCTGAAAATGAAAAGCTGGGAAAAGGAGTCATTATAAAGTGATTTTTGCCATCTCTGTATCCTCAGTGAAGCTGACTGTGCTGAGCATGCTGAGGGCCTCAGCACTCAGTGAGGGATTGACTGAAGCTCCTGCCTTCACTTTTCTCTTTCCCCTGATTCTGTCTAAGCACCGCCTCTAGCCCTAAAAGGGAAGAAAGTAGCTGGAACTCACCAAAGTGACAATTCTATCATCTACTGAGGATGGAGGAATTGGGTATTGGTGGTGAAAGGAGGGGAGGGAAGTTAGAAGTTAAACAAGTTTTAGAAAGTTCGGGATATGTCTCCAAAATGCCAAACATCACCCCTCTCTTCTTCATGCTCTTCCCTGTACACTCATTCCCCAAAAAGGCCAAGGCTGAGATGGGCCAGGAGTCTGGCATGTGGAATCTCACTCTTTTGTTACAGACTGGTGGTGACGGTGCAATCTAGGAGCTGAGTAGACTGTCACTCCAAAAAGCATTTGTCTGCTCCCTGAGAGGTTGGTCTGGAGTTGGGACTGAAGCCTACCTCAAGAAGGAAGGACCTTCCAAGTTGGGAAGCTCCCAGCAAAATCAAAAGCTGAGTTGAGGTCCAAACCAACCTTCCAGTGCTGTCCAACAGAAAAGTTCTCTTCTGTGTTGTCCAAAACCATAGCTGAATGTGGCTCTTAAACACTTGAACTGTGACTAGTAGGAGTGAGGGAAAAAGTTTTAAATTTTATTTACTTTTAATGAATGTAAAATTTAAGATGTCTGTATGTGGCTACTAGCTACTGAGTTGGACAACACAATTAGGCACCTTCCCACCCCTCTCCCAATCTCTGTCATCCTGTGTTTTCAGTGGTCACCACTCAAGGTTTTATTACCTATCAAAACCATATGATTGATTTTGATGTTATCAAATTAAGACATCTTGAAAAATTATTTCCAGGAAGTTAGAATTGCTAAAGAAAAGCTTATTCATCTTTAGAAATGGATGGTATTCCACACATCACTTATAATTTATTTTAAAAGTTTAAGTTCAGAACTAGTAAGATACTGATGTGCTACATTTGAGTCTAGGCATTTAACCTCCCTGGACCTTTGATTCTTCAACTGTAAAATAAGGTGTTTGTACTAAATGAACCTGAAGCCCTTTCCTAGCTCTAAAAAAAAAAATGTGATTTGAAATAGCTGCTATGATGGTGAAAAAGTTATTATGTGTTCAAAGAAATAAAGTTATGGAGATGGCTAACATTTTGGATAAGACTATTACAAATTTAGTAATAAATATAATTACAAGGAACACTAGTAAGACATAATAGTAAGGTATAAGATAAATCTGAAGAGTCTTGCTTTGATGCAGAAAGTCTGAGAAAGAGAATTTTCTTAGACTGCACACTGTTCTTACTGTCCATTATAAAAAAAATTCCACTTATCAATTCTAATGGAGCCCATAAGTTTAATCTACAATTTGCTGTAAACACTAAAAGATGTATTACTTTGAATTTGTTCACATGGCCCTTTAACAACTTTTAGAAAGCCACTGAAAAGCAAGAGTTGATCATCAAAGGAATCATTTCCTAGCTCTCATGAGTAAGTTACTTTGATCTCAGCCCTGGCGAAGACACACTGGCTGCACTATCAAGAGCATAGTTTTCACATCAGTGCATATCACCCATCATCAACCCAGACACCTTATGACCCCACATCAAAAGACAAGCGGAGCTCAACCTCTTTAGGGAGAAAAAGCTGTTTTTACCAAAGGCCACCAAAAGTGATTAAACGAAATGTTTCTAGCACCAAACGTGGTGTAAGTACACCAAAGACCAACTGCAAACATTGGCCACACCAGCCCTAGGAAAGAGCAAATCAGTAGTTTATATATTGCTTATGGAGAGAATTCTACAATATGTTGTTCTCAGACAACATTCTGAGAAAAGTCTTTCCATACCCTGGGATTCACCAGAAAGCCAGGAATTCTAAATAGTAGCAATAAAAAGCTAATGATTATATAGCACTTCTTAGGGGCCAGACACTGATCTTAGTGTCTGGTATTGGAATGAGCCTGAGTCGTCATAAACGACATGAAAGTTTGGCCCATTCACACTGAGCACAGACTACTTGGCCAATTGTACCATTAAAGCACTGCCTAATCAAAATGCTTTAAACTACTGAAGAGATGGAATGCTATATACAACACAATTTGCTTAAATGATTTTGTAAACTATACTGGAAATTACTTAGGGATCAAAAAGTTATGCGGCATTTTCCTTCTCTTATCTGGAGAAAATAGGCTCAGACAATTGGGAAAAGTGTGGCAGTGTCTGTCATAGTCTATAGGGACCGTGGTGCAGGCAAATAAAGGAGATAGCAGTCTTTGAAGCATTCTAGACTGGTGAGCCCCTCCCACTGGGACTTTACACCTCAGTACCCCTTAGTGATGTCTTAGAATAAATTGGCTTGTTCACTGTCCTGACTTCCCTTTTTTCAATTGCTAGTTCTTTGTGACTAACCTTAGAGAATGTCATGAAAAAGAAACTTGTCACCAGTAACCTGCATCTTTTAACAGGCCCTCTTCTGGAAGACAGTCCTTTAAATTCTCATCTTACTTTCTCCTTTCACTTTTGCCTTGCTTATTAGTATCTTTTCATCTGTAACCAAAACCACATTTTTTGGATTACACTTTTTAAAAGTTACTCTCTTAAAATCCATTGTATAAGCTTCCTCAGAATTAAGGTGTATAGTCTGGCAAAGCAGGATTTGAACTTACTAGTAGATAACCTTAGTACTTAATACTTTATATATTACTATTCCCTATTCTCAATGAAATCAGGTAGTAAAATCAACTTCACATACAGTGGTGCCCTTGGTTCACAAAGACTGCTGAATATTCAAGAATTTTGTGTGTTGGTTATTAAACAGTGTCATTGTTAAAAAATTAAATTATATAAATTTATGCTTAAAATGCTTAAGACAAAAATAATGAATGCTCAAAACTCATCACTTCCTAATTATCTTGTTACATTTTATCATCATCTGTAATTTTGAAGTTAATTGTACTGTATCAGTAGAGTGGAAAGTGAAAGTCTCTCGGTCATGTCCGACTCTGCAACCCCATGGACTATACAGCCCATGGAATTCTCCAGGCAAGAATTCTGGAGTGGGTAGCCTTTCCCTTCTCCAGGGGATCTTCCCAACCCAGGGATTGAACCCACGTCTCCCACATTGCAGGTGAATTCTTACCAGCTGAGCCACAAGGGAAGCTCAAGAATACTGTAGTGTATAGTCAATCCCTAATCCAGCGGATCTTCCCAACCTAGGAATCGAACTGGGGTCTCCTGCATTGCAGGCAGATTCTTTACCAACTGAACTATCAGAGAAGCCAAGTATAGTGGAAGTAATACATAAATGGTATGCTTATATATAGTACTGCACATCTCTTCCCGCGCCAGCCCATGTTTAGTTGGAAAGCAACCAGAGTGGAAATATTTACACCATGGAAATTAGCAAACACTACAAATCAAGGCTTTTAGTCTCTTGGCATAGTTGCTTGTAACCGTTTGCCTGCACACCACTGCTCATGTATGTGATATAAGAATTAATATGCAATAATGTATAAAAGGTGCTTAAGTATATAGCTCATAATAGGTACTTAATAAATGATGGTTCTCATTAGTACTGTTATCAATCAATCAGTGAATCAGTTGTTTATTATCTAATTCAATGTGTGAAAGATTTCTTAGAGCATATAAAAATTCAGTACTGTGATCTGTTTCCATAGTGATATAGATCTCAACTTGATTAACGTAATAGCCTTATCTACAGCTTGTCCTAATTTTGATTAGTGATATACCTTTTACAGAAATTTTTAAAAGGTTTGTGAGTTTTAGTATAATCCATTGATTTGTCAGAGAAAGAAACAGAGAGTTCCAAAAGCCTAGTATTTTGCCCAAGATTCCACAGGCCTCTAGTAGTAAAATGGTAGTAATATATGTTATCAATGTATCTTATAGTCTTTTGACACCTTTCATAAGTGGATGAATCATTTATTAAGGGTATGAACCAGATGGTTTATATTTTTGGTATTTATGATGTCCTTGTGGAAACTAGAGACAACACATATACTAGAAGTTGAAACATAAAAGTACCATTGTAAATAAAGAATGGCCAAGTGTTAGCAATATTATATAGTTCAACCTAATACTTTTAACATAACAAAGTGAATATTCAAATTGATATGATCTTTACTTTTCTTTCCCACTCCTATCTTACAGACATAATCTAATTAAGATGAATTCAGTCACATACCTGTGAGCTACAGATGTTTAAATGAGAATTTGTGGAATGATTTGGCTATGAGAATTTTATGGTTTCTTTGCTAAAAAATGGTACTATGTTACCATTGTACTTTTAAACATTGTGAAACAAATATCCCTAAGCTTTAAGATGAAGAAGGAAGACAAGTAGTTGATACAAGTTTGTGTGGAATTTGTCATTTTCTAGTTTGGGTTTAAGACCAAAGAATGGCTAAATTATATGTATTAGCCTAGGCTTAAAAAAAATATTCGCCACATAAGCATTAGCTTAGAAAACCCTAAATTGCTTTTAAAAAATGGTCAAGCCAAAATAGAAGAAAATCCGTGGTTTTGTGCCCAATATACAATTACACAATTACAGAATTTATATGCTTGCAGTTGGATTTACAAAACCTCCTTAATGTACTAAAGTGTGGTCTAATTGCTTACTAATAAAAGGGGGGAAACACTCTCTAATTAGATAAATACCTTTTATAGCAATCTAAGTAAACACAGTCTGTTTGCCAGAGGGTAGCAAAGAGTGGGGAATGCGTGCTCAGTGCTTCTTTTCACCCTGCTGTTCCTGGTCGGCCCGGTCAGTCTGGAATGCAGGGTCCTTGCCCGGAGCTGCTCAGCATTCCTGACTAACAGCTCTAATCAGCAACTCCTTTAGTCAACAGCATTCAAGAGATGAAAGGAGGCAATAGTTTTAAATTTTTTCCCTCAGATAATTGGAGTCAAAATAGTAATTGACTCTTGTTTGTTTTTCCAACATGCCCTCTGGAAATAACCTCAGGGTCAAAGTAGTTCTCAGAGTCCCTACTCTTTCCCCAAAACAGAAACTTGAGTGTTTCTGTTTTCATTAGTTTCTGCAGATCCTACTTTGTTTTTGTTGCTGCTTTTGTTTGTTTTGTTTGTTGTTTTGCTTTGGGTTATGGGCTCTTATTCCGGAAATCTTGAGAAAGCAGCTGTCCTTTTGTTAGCAAGCTGAGTTGTAGAACACTGAAAAGGTGTGGTCACGGTAGTCATCAAGCCTGAGTTCTAGTCCTGGGTCTGTTACTAATTCGTTATGAAACCTTGATCACATCACTTGAATTCAGAGTACATCAGCATTTCCATCTGTAAAATAAGAAACGCTTGTATTAGCTAGAAGGCTGTGATTCTAAGGGAGAAAATGTTGAGGCTTGCTGCATCCATTTATACAGAGAAGCCTTTCTGATACCTTCAGAAAGAGAGCACCAATCTCTTCCTTTTAATTTGGTTGCCTTATGCACACCCTTATTTTTCTATTTATCATGCACAGGTCTCTTAGCAGGGATATGAGACCCTTCAAATCTGGAACTGTAATTTAGTCAACCCTGCTGGGGAAGTAGAGCAAGCATAAAATCACAGCCTTTAAGGAAGAAAGGATGAGGCTGGTGTACTCTGAATTGCTGTGAGGCAAGAGTAACAAGGGTGTGAGCACAAAGAGGAATGAGGAAGGGAACACAAATAAGTACTCTACTCTTTTGGGTGTGCTGGGCTGTATTTAGGAGATAAATTGTGGAAACACAGTAGCAAGAGAGAAGTGACTCAGAAGTCAGAGAATTCCAAGACCAGAAACTTGTTTCTTAAGAGAGTAGTGATAGTTTCCTTAAGACAATAGCAACAAAACTTAACAAAAACCAAAATAAAACAAAACCTGCAATTTTTCTTATTGTAAAAATAATCCATGCTTACTGTAGAAAATTTGGGAGGTAAAATGAGAACACTATCAACCATAATCATCAACTATTTCTTTTCAGTATTTTTTTCTAAACACCTTTTTTTGTATATGTACCATTATATTGAGTATAATATATATATTATATTATAATATTATAATAGTATATCATATTATATATATTATATAATTATATATTAATTATATTATATGTTATATATATTATAATATACTATTATATTATACTGTATATTATACTATATTATACAATACTATTATAATTGAGTATAATATATTTTATACCTTAACTTTTCACTTAAAATTACTTAATTTAAATTCTACTTTATGAATGTACCATAATTTGCTTAACAATTCCCCTACTTTTCCTTATTTATGGTTTAGTCATTAAGTCGTGTCTGACTCTTGTGACCCCATGGACTGTAGCATGCCAGGCTCCTCTGTTAATGGGATTTCCCAGGCAAGAATACTGGAGTGGGTTGCCATTTCCTTCTCCAGGGAATCTTCCCAAACCAGGAATCGAACCTGGACCTTCTGCATTGCAGGTGGACTCCTGCATCACAGGTGGATTCTTTACTGACTGAGCTATGAGGGAAGCTCTCCTTATTTATAGTTTTTCTCTATTATGAGTATTTCTGTGATGAATGTTATTATTTATTTATTTTATTGAAGTATAGTTATATTAGTTTTAGGTGTACAGCATAGTGATTTGATATTTTTATAGCTTATACCTCATTTAAAGTTATTATAAAATATTGACTATATTCCCAGTGCTGTACATTATACTCTTGTATCTTATTTTATACCTAGTAGTTTGTACCTCTTAATCCCTTTCCCCAGTCTTGCCTCTCCATCCCACCCCTCTCCCTTCTGGTGACCACTAGCTTGTTCTCTATCTGAGTCTATTCTATTTCTGTTTTGTTATGTTCATTTGTTTATTTTTTTTATTCTACATATAAATGAAAGCATACAGTATTTGTCTTTCTCTGTCTCACTTACTTCACTTAGCATAATACCCTCCAGATCCATGTTGTTGCAAATGGCAAAATTTCATTCTTTTTTAATGGCTGAGTAATATTCCATTGTATGTATATGTGTGTGTGTGTGTGTGTGTGTGTGTATCTCACATGTTCTTTATCCATTCAACCATGATGAACATTATTATGTGATAAATTTTCTCCAGATTTTTGGACAATTTTCTGAGAAGAGATTTCTGAAAGAGACATTGCTAGGAATAAAGATATACAAATTTTAGGAATAAAAATATAAACAAACATATAAGAAATATATAAACACACATAAACACATGTGTCCCCAAATTATTTCCTAAGAAAGTATTATCAATTTTCACTTTCACCAGAAGGGACCATATGTATACATTACAAATAAGAGCTGTCTGAGGTTGAAATGCTTTATCACATTTAACTGAATTATTTTGGCCCCTATTGTAGAGGAGTTTCTTATGAGGGGAAGTGGGACTGAATGACCAAAAGGCACTTGTCATCTACAAGAGTCACTGACTAAAATCAACTGAACTACTACCAAGAGAACTGGCCATGCAGTTCTATTGGCTCCCCAAGAAGTTAGAATCTCAGCTTGCTTAAGTCACAATGCTCGCTGCTAAGGATACAGTCCCTGTCCTTGAAGAGCTAACTGTCTACTGGAGTGCAGGTATTGAATAATTACTTTCAATATAATGGTATCTGATAATACCTGAGACATTTTCAAGGTATTATAGGATCTCAGAAGAGGCCCTTAAGCAAAGACAGCGGTGGGGGGGGGGGGAACATTGTAGACAAAAAGAAACAGCATTATCAAAGGTATGAAGGGAAAAACATGGCTTGTATGTTCTATGTGTGTGTATGTCTACAAGTCATTAAGTTTTCCTTTAAGGATAAAGTATTAAGTGGAAAATGGGGTAAGCTTGTAGGATAGTCAGAGGCTAAGTCATGGAGGGCTTTATATGCCATATTGAGAAGCTTAAACTTTCTTTTATAAGCAGTGGAGAAATATTTGAGGTTTTAGAGAGAGTGAGGCAGTCACATCATGATAGATAATGTTTCTGACTGTGGTGGAAGAATGGATACATTTTTATTGAGGCAAGACCAGAAGCAAGGAGATCTGTTAGGAGACTTCTGTAATATCCTACTGAGGAAATGTAAAAGCTTAAATAAGGGCAGTGGCAGTATGGAGGAATGGAGGGGAAGGAAAGGCTCAGCAGTTGGGCAGGAGTTGATAACTGATTGAATGTGATGGCTAATGGAAAGAAAATACTGCATAAAAATCAAGATAATAAGAATAGTAAAGAATCAATGCTCAAAAGGTTAACTGTAGAAGAGTCCTAACAGACTCTCCTAACAGAGTCCAGCCAGAAACATCACTCTGGCTGAAATATGCAGAAGGGGTAGAAGGGGTAAGACCTAAGGGAGAACAATATGGAGGCTGCTGGAGTAATCCTTGTAATGGATGGCAGTGACTGGATTAATGTATTGCCTGTGAGGTGGAGAGAAGTAGATGGATATGAAGGATTTTAAGGAAGTGAGAATTGACAGAGCTTTTTGATGGATGGGATGTAGAGATGAAGGAGAGAGAAAATTGAAGGATGATTTCCCAAGTTTCTAACTTAGGCAACAGAGAGGATGGTGACACCATTTATTTGAGACAGGAAACTCCAGGAGAGGAGTGTGTTTGGGCTATATTGATGAGTTTAATTATGAAAATATTGAGCTTCAGTTCCTGTGAGACATGGCACACTAATTCATTTATTCCTTCACTCAACAAATATTTACTGAGTACCTACTATATGCCAGGTACTATTCTATATTCTGAGACTAGAGCAATGAAGACAAGCAAGTTTAAATTCACGTAGACATGTTGATGAGCTTCCCAGGTGTCACTAGTGGTAAAGAACCTGCCTGCCAGTGCAGGAGACAAAAGAGACGCGGGTTCGATCCCTGGGTCGGGAAGATTCCCTGCAGGAGGGCATGGCAACCCACTCCAGTATTCTTACCTAAAGAATCTCCTGGACAGAGGAGCCTGGTGGGCTACAGTCCATGGGGTCACAAAAAGTAGGACAAGACTGAAGCAACTTAGCATGCATGCACAGACATGTTGGTATTTGAATGAAGCTAAGGGTGAGTTTAAAGCTAAGTTATAGGTTTGGGACTCACTAATGCATGAAATCATTCAGAGAGTCTCTAGAAAATGTTAATATGTGGGGCAGGTTGAGGAAGAGGTACCAAAAAGAAAGCTGAGAGGTAGTGGCCAGAGATAGGAGGGAAATCAGGAAATGTAGTATCATAGAAGTCAAGGGATAAAAGTCATTCACAGATGGAGTGGTGAATGCTTCTGACAGATCAGAGGAGAAAGTCACTGTCCATTGGATTTAGTGACAAGGTGCTCATTGGTGAGATATGTGGGAATATCATCAGAATGATATGGGCAGAAACCAGTTGCTGTGGGTTTAGGAATGAATAGGAAAGGAAATGGAGATGGACTTTGTAGATAATTTTTTTCCCCAAATTTTAGCTATATGGAAAGCCCCTGAGCCAAGGCAAGAGCGTGCACAGCCTTCTGGAGCCCAAGCCTGACAGCCATGGCGGCGGAAGGAGGAATGAAATGTGTCAAGGTCTTGCTCTATGTTCTTCTGCTGATCTGTTGTATCTGTGCAGTGGGACTGATTGCTGTGGGCTTAGGGGCCAAGCTCGACGGGAATCAGACCATTAACCGGGAGGCCACCCCTGAATCCCTGGCGCTCATGGTCATCATCGCAATGGGTGTATGCCTCTTCCTGGTGGCCTTTGTGGGCTGCTATGGGGCCTGCAAGGAGGACTTCTGTCTTATGATAGTGCTTGCCTTCTGCTTGGCCCTAATCATGCTGGCGGAGGTGGTTGCGATCGTTGCTGGCTATATGCTTAAAGACAAGGTGATGTCAGAATCTAATAAGGACTTCCAGCAGCTGATACAGAATTATCCAAAAAACAATCACATGTCATCGATTATGGACAGGATGCAGGAATATTTTAAGTGCTGCAGGGCAACTAACTACACAGACTGGGAAAAGATCATGCTCATGACCAAGCAAGTCCCTGGCTCCTACTGTGTCAGCATCACTAAAGGCTGTGGGATTAATTTCAGCATAAAGGAGATGCATGCTGAAGGCTGTGTGAAGACTGGGGTCTGGCTGAAGAGCAAAGCAGTGATTGCAACAGGCTTGAGCATCGCCTTTATGGAGGTCCTGGGTGTTGTCTTTGCTTGCTGCCTCGTGAAGAGTGTCCGATGTGGCTATGATGATGTCAGGGGTCTGGCCTATTCAGCCCGCTTCAACAGGAGAATGGGGTAGTATACTCCAGGTTTTTCAATTAAACATTGTTTTTTCAGACCAAGAATCGTGTTTCAACTCTAAAAGGGGAAAGTAACATCAATAATAGCTGGAAAAGGAATGTGGTGCCCCAAGTTACACAAACTGCAATGTTGAGGACACAGTCCTTTAGACTACCAAGTCTGTCTAAGACTTCTCATGCCAACTATTAATACAAGGAGTTGGGGGTTCAACTACAAAGTTAGAAGTCCATACAAAATCACCCTCACTTCTGACACCAACTGTAACTCTGAAAGTTCCCCAAATACCCCTAAGCTTCAATAATTTGCCAGAAAGATTCACAGAGCTCATTGAAACTTATTATACTCATAGTTTATTACAGGGAAAAGATACAAATTAGAACCAGCTAAATAAAGTAAATGATATGTAGGACAGAGTTTGGGACGGTCATAGGTGAAGCCTCCATTGTTCTTAGGATGTATGACCTCCCTAGTATTAATGTGTGAAAATATGCATGGAGTATTGCCAACCTGTGAAGCTCACCCAGCTGTGGTACCAAAATTTTTATTGGAGCTTCACTATGTAGATCTGATCGATTGATTGGTCATCCATGTGGTTGAACTCTGTCTGCAGCTGTCCACTCCCAGGATATGGGGCTGATTTCACATGGTACTAGGGGCCTGCTTTGAATGACAAGGACAGTCTTATCACTTGGGAAATTCCAAGAGCTCAGAGTTTACTTCCCAGGAGCCAGGGATGGACATACTTCTTTTTGAGAAGGTCAAGGTCTTTATTATACAATGGAATCAAGTGAAGATTTTTGGTTTTATAGTTATTTAGTCTTGCTTGAATGAATTAGGCTTGAGTATGTTTAAATGCTGATTAGTAATTGAGAACTTCAAGATTAAAGATAGAGGGCAGAGTTAAGATGGCAAGATTCTTGAGAAGGTAGGAAGGGATGGATTCAGCCAACCAGGGAACAGAGGCATCAGCCTTCCCCTACATAACAGCAGGGAAAGATGAAAGGATGAGGACTGACTTAACAGGGCATAAGAAAAAGTCTTGACTAATGGCCTCTAATTTCTCTGTGAAGTAGGAAGCAAAATCATTTGTTGAGAATGATGGCCCAGGAGAAAGTCAGGAGTATGAGCAGTTGAAAATAGTTGCCATGGAGCGGGAAAACCCAGCAAGCTGGAAGACCTGAGTTAAGGGTCTCTTTCACACGTTAATACTGATGACCAGATATTTATAGTGGCACCAATTTGCACGGTTTCAAAATAAGTACAGTGGTGCAGTTCAGACTTAAAGGAGTCTAAGGAAGAGATTCAGAAATCAAATTTTGCAATCTTCCCAGTTATAAGACAAGAAGAGTGAAGTCTCTAGTAAAGCAAGGAGGTAGAGAGAATATCTGGAAACAAGTTAGAGGTTAACCTAAGCATGACCTAAGCACCTCCCAAAGACCCTTCCTCCAAACATCATTACCTACAGGATTAGGATGTCAACATGTGGATTTGGGGGACATCAATATTCAGACCATAGCAGGTATGATTATTCTCATTTTAGAGGTGAAGAAATTAAGGCTCAATACCCACTCCAGTACTCTTGCCTGGAAAACCCCATGGACAGAGGAGCCTGGTAGGCTGCAGTCCATGGGGTCGTTAAGAGTCAGACATGACTGAGCGACTTCATTTTCACTTTTCACTTTCCTATTTCATGCATTGGAGAAGGCAATGGCAACCCACTCCAGTGTTCTTGCCTGGAGAATCCCAGGGACAGGGGAGCCTGGTGGGCTGCCTTCTCTGGGGTCACACAGAGTCGGACACGACTGAAGCGACTTAGTAGCAGTAGCAGCAGCATGCTTTGGTGACTTCACCCAGGTAAAAGATTCAGCAGCAGATATAGGATTTGAACCCATGTCTTAGCCGGATTAATTCATAGCACCACAGAGACAGGAGGTCACTATTTACATAAGATTTCAGTTCAGAAAAACTCTTGACTGCTTTTATTTCCTATATTTAGAAATGAGTATTTTAGTTTTGTATTACTATTATTTGGGGAACAGTTGTTTCTATTTTGTTTCCCTAGCTTTTAGTAAACTTCCCTTTGAAAATGTTAGTCTGTCTCTTCTTTGCTGAAGTAGAAGAAGAAAAGATGTTTTCATTTTATTCCAATTACAGGGAGAAGTGAGTGCTCAGTCACTAGCATAGCTGTCCCACTCAGCTCAGCCATCATTATTCTGAAGCTCATTATTGCTCAGACCTTGTAAGGTTTAGTTTTACTGAGGAATCCCATTCATTATTTAGGGCATGTAGCAAAAATAGATTCTGATGAGTTAAATATAGAAAGTCCAGGCCATCATCTAGATGTCAGAGTCATAAAGAAAATGACAATGATTCACAGAGTGTCAGAACAGGAAGAAATCTCAAAAACCATCCTGTTCACTTCATTTTACAGACACAAGACCTGAGACCCAGAGTGGTTAAGTAATGTTCCAGAGGTCTCACTCAGGTAGTATGGAATAGACAGAGCCAAATCACCTGATTAAACTTCTTTTTTCTATCCTTAATGTCACAGTGGCCAAAATTTGGTTTTGTCAGATTCCCACTCTCTGACTCCTCAAGTCCAAAGTTCTTTTAATGTCTCTAACTGCCAAGTGGGCCACACAAATATTGGTCTCTTCTTTTGTTCTGTTGCTAGATTCAGTTCAGTTCAGTTCAATCACTCAGTTGTGTCTGACTCTTTGAGGCCCCATGGACTGCAAGACCCCAGGCCTCCCTGTCCAGGAAGCTTCGAAGAAGAAGGGGAGAAGATGGGTGATAACTCTCATGTACCTCTTCTGCCTTTTCCCTTACTCCTTCCTTTTCATTATTTTACCCCCAAAGATGTTTTCCAATGCTGGTAGAAGGGTTTATGCTTGAAGGTGTCTATCAGATATATATTGTGACAGTTTTAGAACATGGTCCTGAAATTCTTATATACTCCTCAAGAAGCAAAGTCTATATCCTCTATCCTTTAATATGGGCTCTGTGAATGCTTGACTGCTGGAGTGTGGCCAAGGTGAGAGTGGCTCAGTTTCTGGGCCTGGGCCTTAAGAAACAGGCACGTTTTATTTTCTATCTCTTGAGATGGTCATTCTTGAAACACAGCTACCATGTGTGAGAAAGCCAGCAACCCAAGGAGAAGCCTCAGTGAGCTGTAGCTGGCAGCCATCACCACCTTGCCAGTCACATGAGTGAGCCTCTTGTCTTCCTTGCAGAGCTCTACCCAAACTGCTGATCTGTGGACAAATAAATGGTTATTGCTGTTGCAAGCCACTAAATTTTGTTTTGTTTTGGCAGCAGTAAGGGGATTAAGTAGCAGAAAATAACTGGAACAGGTATTTCTACAAAAATGCAAACCACCCCCTAACTCGTTGGCTTTAAATAGCAGTCATTTGTTCTCACAGATCTTCAGGTCACCTAGGGCAGCTCTACTCTGTGTGTGCTCATTTGGGAGGCTGGTCTGAGGGGCTATACTCCCTAGGACAAGCTCTTCTCATGAGATGGCAGGAGTCCAAGAGGAGAGTGAAAGACACAAGGTCCAAGCTCAGAACTTGCCACTGTAGCTGCTGCCAACATACCATTGGCCAAAGCATGTCACATGGCCAAGTCCAAAGGCAGATGGTGAAGAAATATACTTTCTCCCTGTGATCAGAGGAGCTGTGAAGTGACACAGCAAAGGTGGGAAACAAGAAGGAGTGAAAAATTGGGAGCAATTGTACGATGTACCATGTGAATAGAACTCAGCAACTTTGGGCTGAAATATCTCTGTTAATTTTAAAGCATTAATAGATTCTCTGAGATCTACTACCAGGATGTTTCACTGATTTTAGAAAATTTAAGAATACAATTAAATTCAAGAAGAAGAAAAAAAGAATTCATATACACATTTTTAACTATGAGTGGGCTGAGAAAAATACTTAACTAAGAAAAAACAGCTACTAGAAAAATGCAATTGCCTTTGTTTCTGTGGGGGGCGCTCCGCAGAAAGAGAGAGGCAGTGGAACTTCCCTCAGCAAAGCTGAGGGGTCTCGAGGAGAGGTGAGCCTTCTGTCCGCCAACCCAGCCCCTCGGGGAGCGAGAGACAATCAGAGGCGACAGGGGTTCCGTCTAAGCAGTTCCGGTTTATTGTTGTAAGCTCTTGGTTTATAAAGGTAAGCAGGGAGGGGTTTGTGAGGGACTTTCCATAGTTGCACCAATCACATTAAAGGTCAAATCATCATGTGCCATCATTATAACAGGAGTCTATGGTGATCACGCGCTGTCTACATGCACAGAAATCAAGAAAACCAATCAAAAGTTTTGACAGACAACTTAGGCCGCACCCTCATCTCTTCCGCCAGGCGCCATCTTAGCTCTAAACCACAAAGCTAGCCCTTCTTTTTTAAGGTTTCCCATTTAGGGCCCCACAGTTTCCTGCCTAAACTGTGCTGTGCAATATAATCTGGAGATAAATATTCTTTTGCCTTTGTAAATCAGATTCTCTCAAGGGAAGTGTTTATTGCATTCCCAGTAAAATCACGGGTTTCCCATGAGAATAAAAATACTATCTTTGGGGAATAGCATGAAGACATATTATTCTTCTTTGCCTCTCTATAGCTATTGAAAGTTAAATTGGGAAGCTAACTTATAGTCTTTGAATGTTTCTTTTTTAATGTAATTCTTATTTTATATTGGAGTATAGTCAATTTACCATGTTGTATTTGTTTCAGATGTACAGCAAAGTGATTCAGTTATACATATATGTATATCCATTCTTTTTCAGATTCTTTTCCCATATAGGTTATTACAGAGTACTGACTGGAGTCCCCTGTGCTATACAGTGGACCCTTGTTGATTATCTATTTTATATATAGTAGTATATTACTAATCCCAAACTCCTAATTTATCCCTCCCCCCACCTTTCCCCTTTGATAACCAAAATTTGTTTTTTAAGTCTACGAATCTGTTTCTGTTTTATAAATAAGTTCATTTATATAATTTTTTTTAGGTTCCACATGTAAGTGATATCATATATTTGTCTTTGTCTGACTTAACTTCACTCAGTATGATACTCTTTAGGTCTATCCATGCTGCTGCAGATGGCATTATTTCATTCTTTTTATGGCTGAGTAATATTCCATTGTGTATATATATATACCACATTTTCTTTATCCACTCATCTGTTGATGGTCACTTAGGTTGCTACCCTATCTTGGCTATTGTAAATAGGGCTACAGTGAATATTGGGGTGCATATATCTTTTCAAATTATGGCTTTCTCCAGAAAATGTCCAGGAGTGGGTTTGCTGGGTTATATGTTAGCTCTATCTTTAGTTTTTTGAGGAACCCTTGTACTGTTCTCCATAGTGGCTGCACCAATTTACAGTGCCACCAACAGTGCAGGGAGGTTCCCTTTTCTTCACACCCTCTGGAGCACTTATTGTTTGTAGAGTTTTTAATGATGTCCATTTTGATGGATGTGATGTGAATGTTTCTTTTTAGAGAATCTGATTTTGGCTAACATGGAACTACATTTCCCAAAATTCCCCTCTCTGCATAGTTTTTTGTTAATATGGATCACTAGAGACATTTTGGGGCTTCCCAGGTGGTACAGGGGTAAAGAATACGCCTGCCAATACAGGAGACATGGGCTTCCCTGGGTTGGGAAGATCCCCTAGAGAAGGATGTGGCAACCCACTCTAGTATTCTTGCCTGGAAAATTCTATGGATAGAGGAGCCTGGCAGGCTACAGTCCATTTGGTCACAAAGAGTCGGACATGACTGAGCACACACAGAAACATTTTGGGTAAGACTTGAATGGTGGAAATAAAGCAACATACATATTCTTTTTTGTATTTGGAAAAACAGTGCATGGTCACAGGGCTCTTGCAATGCCCACATGGTGTTGCTGATCTGCTAGCTCATCCTCTTGTTGTGGGGCAGCAGCTGGGTTCACAGCGCCTCCAGGTGCTGCCAGACACTCTACAGCTTCTTCAATCCTAAGACAGTGTATGCTGCTTCTGGGACAACAGTAAGGTCTGCTTCCTCTAACTACCTCTTCAGCTTCTCTGATACCTGTATCAAGTTTGTGTTCAGCTTTGTGATAAAGGGTGTCAGGTTCTCCTTCATGTGAAACCATCACTGACTAGAGGCTTGAGGGCAGTTAGAGACTCATACAAGTTCTAGTTAGTCCTCAACTTCCAGCTTTCCTTCTGGGCTGCCTGTTCTGCTGAATTTAGACCCAGTGCCTGGTGCAGAAGCAAGAGCCAAAAAAAACTAATCAGCTTCCTTGATTATATAAGGTCAAATTCCTGTAATAACTTTCTTATTTAACATAATTGCTTACAGTTTTGCTTCTCTGATCAAACACTGCCAAATACAAGTTGTTGTTGTTGTTTAGTCGCTCAGTCATGTCTGACTCTGCGGCCCCATAGACTGCAGCATGCCAGGCTTCCCTGTCCTTCAACATCTCCTGGAGCTTGCTCAAACTCATGTCCATTGAGTCAGTGATACCATCCAACCATCTTGTCTTCTGTCATCTCCTTCTCCTCCTGCCTTCAATCTTTCCCAGCATCAGGGTCTTTTCTAATGAGTTGGCTCTTTGCACCAGGTGGCCAAAATATTGGAGCTTCAGCTTTAGCATCAGTCCAGTGAATATTCAGGGTTTATTTCCTCTAAGATTAACTGGTTGATCTTGCTGTCCAAGGAACTCTCAAGAGTCTTCTTCAACATCACAGTTCAAAAGTATCAATTCTCCTGCACTCAGCCTTCTTTATGATCCAACTGTCACATCCATACATGACTACTAGAAAAACCATAGCTTTGACTATACAGACCTTTGTTGGCAAAGTAGTGTCTCAGCTTTTTAATATGCTGTCTAGGTTGGTCATAACTTTTCTTCCAATGAGCAAGCATCTTTTAATTTCCTGGCTGCAGTCACCATCTGCAGTCATTTTGGAGCCCAAGAAAATAAAGTCTGTCACTGGTTTCTATTGTTTCCCCATCTATTTGCCATGAAGTGATGGGACTGGATGCCATGATCTTTGTTTTTAAAATGTTGAGTTTTAAGCCAGATTTTTTACTTTCTTCTTTCACCTTCATCAAGAGACTCTTTAGTTTCTCTTAGCTTTCTGCCATAAAGATGTTGTCATCTGCATATCTGAGGTTATTGCTATTTCTCCTGGCAACCTTGATTCCAGCCTGTGCTTCATCCATCACAGCATTTCTCATAATGTACTCTACATATAAGTTAAATAAACAGGGTGACAATATGCAGTCTTGATGTACTCCTTTCCCAATTTTGAACCAGCCCTTTGTTCCATGTCCAGTTCTAACTTGCTTCTTGACCTGCATACAGGTTTGGCAAACAAATGCAAGAACCTTATGTAAAACTCAACCTGATTTATCTTTTCTAATATTTTTTTCCAAATACCCAAGTCTTTTAGCCTATAGTAAATACTTACTAGATGCCGAGTACTTTGGTAGGCACTAAAGGAAACAAAATGAATAAGATAGTTGATTCCTGCCCTGGGAAGCTCAGTCTGGTCCCCATATATATTGCAGAGTTATGAAAAGGAACCAGTAGCACTGTTAAATACAGAGAATATTATTATCCAACTCCTAGAACAAACTTTGGTGCTCTAGTGATTTCTCTGTAACCTGTGATATGTGTCTAGCTACAGTGGATTGCCTGACAACATGTGTATGACACTAGGGAAAAGGATAACATGGTACTTAGTTGTTGTGACATCCCAGTGACATGTCGCTCAGTCGTGTCTGACTCTTTGCGACCCCATGGACTGTAGCCTACCAGACTCCTCCGTCCATGGGATTTTCCAGGCAAGAATACTGGAGTGGGTTGCCATTTCCTTCTCCAGGAGATCTTCCTGACGCAGGATTTGAACCCGGGTCTCCCACATTATATGCAGACGCTTTACCATCTGAGCCACCAGGAAAGTCAACATCACAATCTTAAGTGGCCTGGAAATGTAAAACCAATCTTTCCCGTGCCCAGAGGATAATAATAGAAACTATATAAAAATAGTATTGCTAATAAAATAATATAGGTTGAGAGGGTAGAAATTCAGCTTTCTCACTGGAGCAAAGAAGATGATCCCCATGTGTCTGACCTCTGGTAGCAGAGAAGTGAGGAGCTGTGCATGCTGCAGGCTATGGGGAAGTTCATCACCAAACTTAGTGCCCCGGGGAGGAGGCACAGATACCCACATGACTTACCTTAACAGAGGAGGAAGAAGCTGTGATGATGCTGTTCCCTGTAGCAATGTCTTCTGTACACATATTTCTAAAGATTAAAATGGTCTCATAATTGATTAAATATATGATTGCATGTCCATGCCACGTAATACTGTGCAGCCGTTAAAAAAAGAGTGAGGTAGTTGTATATGGACTGGTGATGGGAAAAACAAGACATGTTAGTCAGTCAAACAAGGGGCCAGCTGTGAATAGTGTGCTGCCATTTGTATTTATAAAGGAATAAAAATAGGCTATATACATATTTACTTGTATAAGTACAGAAAATCTTTGTTGTTGTTGTTGTTTAGTTGCTTCGGTCATGTCCAACTCTTTTCGACCCCATGGACTGTAGCCCGCCAGGCTCCTCTGTCCATGGGCTTTCCCAGGCAAGAATACTGGAATGGGTTGCCATTTCCTACTCCAGGGGATCTTCTGCACTGGTGGGCAGATTCTTTACCACTGAGCCACCTGGGAAGCCCTACGGAATATCTTTGGAAGGATTCCAAAAACCAGTAATGTTGGTTGCCTCTGGAGGGGAGGACAGGTAGGATAGGGGACAGGAGTAAGAGCAAGACTTTGTACCTAATACTCTTATACCTTTTTCATTTTGTGCCATGTGAGTTTAATACTCATGCAAAAAATAAGGAAATAAAATGTAAAATTAGAAAGAAAATGGCCAAGTAAATGTAAAGACGTTTGGAAGATAACTCACCCCACTTGGAAGCCGCACAGAAAACTGGTACTGGAGAGGGTGAGAATGCATCCACCAGCCCTGCTACTTACAGCGGCAGTAGCAGTTGCCAGGTTTGACCAGTTGCCTGGTTTCCAAGTACAGGGAAATGAGGGCTTGCAAAAGAAGTACCTTGCAAACAATATGGCATTGATCCTATTGGGGTGAAGAGGTCAAGGGGAATTATTCACAGTGAAAGCCATTACAAAAGACCACTGCAACTTATTTGGTAGAGCTAATGGCTCCTCTTTTGACTAGTTCCCCAACATAATGAGGAATCTGGAAGCTTGAGAGATCTTTTTCGAAGACCACCCCATCCATTTGCCACATAAACTATCAAAAACAAAACAAAATGGAACTGTGAATCTGAACATCCTCGTGAGAGGCTAAGGTGTGCATTAGTACTGAAACAACTGAAAACTCCTGCCAGCTAAGAGCAGAGTTACTTATTAACCACCTCAGGAACACACTCAATCAGCAGAATGGAGCCTTGTATGACAGAGCCTCAGGGCTTAAAAAAGTTATTGAAGGAGAGAATCCCATTAGAACCTTCTGGGGACTAGTTCACACACTCTCACGTCACACCGCATTCTGCAGACAGCACAATTCCCATCTTTTAGGAGAAATCAGCCTCTCATTTGCTTTCTCAATCACATGTATTTCCACCTTCATGTCTGTCAAACTACCAACACAGAAATTCCAAATGCAGCCACCTTTTCATCTGGAAGAGAAAAAGGCAGCCAAAGTCCTCTTGTCACAAAATACCCCAGGCCCCAGAGTCAAGAAAGCCCATATTTTCAGCAGAAAATGCTCAGCCCAGCCCTGTCAGGATTGCAGTCCTTGTATTTGTTATTATGCATATTTGAAATGTTGAGAAGGAAAGGGGAGATGAAAGAACTTGGGACCCTCAGGCACGTCGGAAGTCATCCCCCCTCAATTAGTTTTTCCTCCACCCTGTCACCTGGTTTCAGGGCGACATGAAAGGAAACTGCAGCTGCAGGATGCCCCTTTGCCCATCCCCCATCCAACCTACTTTCATCTCTTGCCCTAAAAAATAAATAGGACAGTGTGAGAATAGAGGAGTAAAAGAGAGCCTGGGCCACAAACCTCATTTTCTACCTCAACTCTTGCTCTTTTGTTTTAAGATCATTTTTACCTGGATCTTACTCCCCTGCATTCTTGATCCTTCTTTTAAGAAATCCTGAGTTTATTTTCCCAAGTCAGAATAAAATACTCAAAGCAGAGAATGCTCTGTAATGCAAAACACATCAACCTTTTTTTCAGGGCATGGTTTTACACAACTATAGTATGTTTGAGCTTCAGGAGAACTTAGACATCATTTTTCAAATCTCTTATTTGGGGGCAACTGAAACCCAGAAAAGTTAGCCAACTTGTCCAAGCTAGTTGCTGAGCCAATAGTAGGAAGGAGGTTGTCTGACTCTTGTCAAGGAGGTCTATAAATAGATTCAAAGTGAGAATTATATTTTTTATTCTTTTTTTTGTGCTGCATACTTTATGCTGAATTTTGAACATACCAAAATAATACTGCATATTGAAAGTCATTTATTTAATGATATTAACTACTCACAACACACAGTTAAGAGTCAGAAAGCAACTGAAAAAGATTAGATACTCCAAATAAATGTATTTGAGCTTATGTACTAAATTTCTTTACTCTGAATATAAGAAATGTCCTCAAACTTTCCCTCAGAGTCTATTTACTCTAACTTTGCACACAGTTCTACCAAGCTTAGGTATTTGATTTTCTTCATTCACTTGTTTAATCATCCATTGAACCCTTGCCCCAGACCAGGCACTGTTCTTGGAGATTGCAGGTTTAAAGACAAATAAGGCACAGCCTTGGAGCTTACATTCTGGAATTGTAAACCTAAAATTCCAAGGCAATATGCTTGTATGGGGGTCAGTGCAGGTACTGTGAGGCCATGCAGTCCAGCCTGGGAGAGTCAGAGGACACCTCACAGGGCAGGTGAAATCTGTGCTGGGGCTGGGAGGGCAAGCAGGTGTTTACATTCTAGGTAAACGAAACAGTATGGAAAAGGTAAGGGACCCAGAGGAGTGTCATGTCTTCTACTAAGTACAGGTATTTTTTATGACTAGAGAATAGGATAAGTTCAAGAATTGGTGGGCTTGTATACCACTCCCAGGAGTTTAGATTTTGTCCTGAAGGCGATACACAATCAAACAAGACTGATAATTAAATTTGCCTGTTTGAAAGAAAACTTTAGGAGCTTGTGGTGAATGGGTTGAATACATAGGAGCCTGTGGTACTGAACTCAGAGGATTTCTTCAGAAAGTTTGTTTCATAGTCCCTTTGAGAGATAGGACCTGAGTAAACTTGAGAGCATTTTAGGGGATAGAGTTATGAGAAATATTGGTCTTGAAGGCAGAAGATGAGGAAAATGCAGGAGATGAGAATGACTCCCATATTTCTAGCTAGTCGTTTCCCCACATTACATTATGCCCTTCTTTCCTAGTAATAGAAGCTTTGAATTTTAATGGGAATGGAAGAAGCCCTTATTTCCCAGTTTCCTTTGCAGCCAAATAACTCAGTTCTGGCCAGTGGCTGTATGTGAAAGTGGTATGTGAATGTCCCAAGATGAGTCCTTAATGGGAAGGAGCAAGCCCTTCTCTTCCTTTTTGATGACGAATTCAGCCATAATTATGGGAGGTAGAGCAGCCATTTTGGAAGTTAAGGAGGAAACTGCATATAGAGGAGGGCAGAGGAGCAAGATTGAAAGGACTTGGGTCTCTTATGATTGCAGAGCTGCCAAATCAGCCCTGAAGTACTCTCATTTACATACAAGAAAAAATAAATTTCTTTTTTGTCTAAGCCACTGTTCTTTTGGGTCTCTGTTGCTCACAGCCACAATGAATCTTAAAACAGATAAGCAAACAGATGGTGAAACCATGGATTGAGAAGGTGAATGAAAGGAAGAATAAATTTGGGAAAGGGGAAGAATATAAATTTGGATAGGTGAATGCTGAATTGTGTACTGAACTTCCAGATAGAGATATCAAGCCAGCAGTCACCTCTCAGTTCAGTTCAGTTCAGTTGCTCAGTGTCCAACTCTTTGCAACCCCATGGACTGCAGCAAGCCAGGCTTCCTTGTCCTTCACCATCTCCTGGAGCTTGCTGAAACTCATGTCCATTGAGTTGGTGATGCCATGCAACCATCTTGTCTTCTGTCATCCCCTTCTCCTGCCTTTAATCTTTACCAGCATTAGGATCTTTTCCAATGAGTCAGTTCCTCACATCAGGTGGCCAAAGCATTGGAGTTTCAGCTTCAGCATCAGTCTTTCCAATGAATATTCAGAACTGATTTCCTTTAGGATTGACTGGTTTGATCTTACAGTCCAGGGAACTTTCAAGAGTCTTCTCCAATACCACAGTTCTATAGGTCTGAAACTAAGAGAGAGATTTTGGATGTAGACCCAGACTTTAGAATGGCTGAAGTGGAGGTGGCAGTAATAGCTGTGGGTGCAATTATGAGTGAAAAGTGGATGGCCAAGAAAGGAGTCACAACTAGGGGTCAGGGAAGTCAATTAATGTAGAAAGAAGGGAGAACATATATACTTTGGATACAGAGGCAAAGCAGAAATCATGGGCAATGTGCTCAGGCCAAGATGGAATGAACGGATGGACATGCAATCAGTGAACTGCACTGATTGTCCAAAGCCATAGTGGAACACAGAGGAGGCAGAGGCTGATGCTCACTCTACAGGCTTCCATGCTGTTGATGTAGGAGCAGTTAAATGTGTGATCTAAGTACTTTGGGGAGCACAGTGACTGACTAGCAGATCAACTCACACAGAGGAATGATCATTAGATGAAGGTATGACATTAAGAGAACCTGCATCATGAGTAGCTTCATACAACACCATGACCAGGGAAGTTTGACCTCTAGCATGGGACTATCAATTCTCTGCCTCGGTTGTAAATATCTTGATGGGAGAAGCAACTATGTGCTAGAAGGCTAGTGCATCTTTTCAGAGCAGGGCAGTTCCCTATAGAAGCCAGGAGTTAACAATGTTTTGATTCTTGGTTCAGCAACTTGTTTTGTTCTGTGATAGAGGAAAAGAGACAGGAGAGTAAGATAGAGTGAAGAGAGAGAGGATGAGAGAGTGACAGAGAGAACATTGGCTTGAAACACTCCATTGTCATGTTATCTAAAATGCTTTTGCTCTCCCTGTTACCAAACTATTTCCATATCTCCATTCTTTGAAGATCCATCTCATATTTTATCACCTCCAGAAAGACTTTCCAAATTACCCTGTCCCACATTGAGCTCACATTCATAAAAACTCAAATAGCATTTCTACCTCATTTGTACTACAGAAACAATCATTTAGTTATATATTGATTTTGAATTATAATCTATGTAGAATCTTGTCTTTCTGAATAAATTACATACTCCCTGAACACAGAGATTACATTGTACATGGCGCCTGTAATCCCTTACATGTCATGTTTATAGTAAGTATTAAACAGATGATTGGTGATGAAATAGAACCAGAGGAGAATGTGAGTTGTGTAAATGTCAAGACACACATGCTAGTAACAGCATCTCCTGGTGACTCTTCAAGCAGAACTAAGAACATACCATATTCCTTGTTCTTCTCTTTTGACATATGCACTAGAAAATATTTAAGTAATCACTCAGGAGTGTTAAGGTGAGCCACCACCCCATACCACACATAAGGGGACAGTTACTTGTCCAATGGATAGTTTATCCTATAGTGTTGACCCTTAGACTTCTCGAACTTTTTCATTTTTTAGGAAAGTAATTTACCTTAATTGGTTGAAATGGTTCAAGAGTTTATTTCTTTTCTTTCTTTTTTTTTGTTAAGGAGCAAGGAATGGGGTAAAGGCTCACATTTCTCTGTAATGACTGTCAGACATAGTTTGAATTCTCCTGTGCAGAATGGGGCTGAGACTTGGGGTCTCCAAATTTATGTATAAATTTAGAAGCTCCTAGTGGATACTCTGACCAGTATGATGAAGATTATGGTGGCCAGGGTGAACTGACTTTCCAGGGCCTGCCGCAGTAAGCTCTGATTAACTGTAGAGATATACCAAAGATGGAGTATATTCAAAACTAAAAGCTCCACCCTAATGATTCCAAATCCTGGATGGAATATAAGAAAGACAGAACTCTGATAACACAACAAAGACAAAAAAATGAGTTCCAGATTCAATAGCTATTAATCTTCAGATTGGGAGCAGGAACTACCTGATCTTACAGAGATGCAAACTGTTGAAAATGACAATAGTTGCTTTTATTGAGCTGTAGTGCCAGACACTATGCTTTGTTTGTTAAGTACATTATCTGTAATCCTCAGCAATCTTACAAAAGTATCATTATCTCCATTATATAATTTTGAAAACACAGTCAAAAGGATGCTAAGTAAACTGCTTAAGGTTGCAATGTTATTAATTGGACAGAAGTGAGAGAGATGGTATGGAGAGGGAGGTGGGAGGGGGGTTCACGATGGAGAGCATGTGTACACCTGTGGCGGATTCATGTTGATGTATGGCAAAACCAATACAATATTGTAAAGTAATTAGCCTCCAATTAAAATAAATAAATTTACATTAAAAAAAAAGAAACCCAAGTCTGTCTGAAGCTAAATCTTATGCTTTTTTCAACACTGCGGTATGATTGCTGAATTTATATACAGTTGATTTAATTTAGACAGAAGTTCCATGTATTTCTTCTGATCACTATGTATGATAGCTTATTGTTCTATCCATTTTGCAAATAAGGAAAAACAGGAGTAAGTCACTGAATATAGATAAGCCTCAGTTTCCTCTGCTATAAAATGGGATAATAATGTCTACCTCGAGTTGTTACTGGGGGCTAGACATGTTTACTATGTCCAATTACCAGTCCACAGTCAGTGCACAATAAATGCTTCCGCTCATATTGTTACTATCATTGGCAAGGTTGTGAAATGTCCAAAGTCATACAGCTTAAAGGTGACACATACATGACTCATTTGCAAGTTTTCTGAGCCTATCCAAGTGATTCACCTCCTGTGGCTGAGTCCAGTGAATCCTCAGGAGGATATCTCTATAGGTCTGCATTTAAGATAGACCAGAAGCACAAGGTGTAGGCAGAAGTCAGGCATCCAAAAATCCTTCTGCAATTATTTATTGACCTTGGTAAGCATTAGAATTAATGGTGAATTTTAAGAAATACTGAAGCCTAGGCCAAACAAGACCAGGAGCTGACTGTGGCTTAGATCATGAACTCCTTATTGCCAAGTTCAGATTGAAATTGAAGAAAGTAGGGAAAACCACTAGACCATTCAGGTATGACCTAAATCAAATCCCTTATGATTATACAGTGGAAGTGAGAAATAGATTTAAGGGGCTAGATCTGATAGATAGAGTGGCTGATGAACTATGGACGGAGGTTTGTGACATTATACAGGAGACAGGGATCAAGACCATCCCCATGGAAAAGAAATGCAAAAAAGCAAAATGGCTGTCTGAGGAGGCCTTACAAATAGCTGTGAAAAGAAGAGAAGAGAAAAGCACAGGAGAAAAGGAAAGATATAAGCATCTGAATGCAGAGATCTAAAGAATAGCAACAAGAGATAAGAAAGCCCTCCTCAGCGATCAATGCAAAGAAATAGAGGAAAACAACAGATTGGGAAAGACTAGAGATCTCTTCAAGAAAATTAGAGATACCAAGGGAACATTTCATGCAAAGATGGGCTCGATAAAGGACAGAAATGGTATGGACCTAACAGAAGCAGAAGATATTAAGAAGAGGTGGCAAGAATACACAGAAGAACTGTACAAAAAAGATCTTCATGACCCAGATAATCACAATGGAGTGATCACTCACCTAGAGCCAGACATCCTGGAATGTGAAGTCAAGTGGGCCTTAGAAAACATCACTATGAACAAAGCTAGTGGAAGTGATGGAATTCCAGTTGAACTCTTTCAAATCCTGAAAGATGATGCTGTGAAAGTGCTGCACTCAATATGTCAGCAGGAAAACTCAGCAGTGGCCACAGGACTGGAAAAGGTTAGTTTTCATTCCAATCCCAAAGAAAGGCAATGCCAAAGAATGCTCAAACTACTGCACAATTTCACTCATCTCACACACTAGTAAAGTAATGCTCAAAATTCTCCAAGCCAGGCTTCAACGGTACATGAACGGTCTATTTCCAGATGTTCAAGCTGGTTTTAGAAAAGGCAGACGAACCAAAGATCAAATTGCCAATATCGGCTGGATCATCAAAAAAGCAAGAGAGTTCCAGAAAAACATCTATTTCTGCTTTATTGACTATGCCAAAGCCTTTGACTGCATGGATCACAATAAACAGTTGAAAATGCTGAAAGAGATGGGAATAACAGACCACCTGACCTGCCTCTTGAGAAACCTATATGCAGGTCAGGAAGCAACAGTTAGAACTGGACATAGAACAACAGACTGGTTCCAAATAGGAAAAAGAGTACATCAAGGCTGTATATTGTCACCCTGCTTATTTAACTTATATGCAGTGTACATCACGAGAAACGCTGGGTTGGAAGAAGCACAAGCTAGAATCAAGATTGCCAGGAAAAATATCAATAACCTCAGATATGAAGATGACACCACTCTTATGCCAGAAAGTGAAGAGGAACTAAAAAGCCTCTTGATGAAAGTGAAAGAGGAGAGTGAAAAAGTTGGCTTAAAGCTCAACATTCAGAAAACGAAGATCATGGCATCTGATCCCATCACTTCATGGGAACTAGATGGGGAAATAGTGTTAGACTTTATTTTTTTGGCTCCAAAATCACTGCAGATGGTGATTGCAGCCATGAAATTAAAAGACGCTTACTCCTTGGAAGAACAGTTATGACCAACCTAGATAGCATATTCAAAAGCAGAGACATTGCTTTGCCAACAATGGTTCATCTAGTCAAGGCTATGGTTTTTCCAGTGGTCATATATGGATGTGAGAGTTGGACTGTGAAGAAAGCTGAGTGCCGAAGAATTGATGCTTCTGAACTGTGGTGTCGGAGAAGACTCTTGAGAGTCCCTTGGACTGCAAGGAGATCCAACCAGTCCATTCTGAAGGAGATCAACCCTGGGATTTCTTTGGAAGGAATGATGCTAAAGCTGAAACTCCAGTACTTTGGCCACCTCATGTGAAGAGTTGACTCATTGGAAAAGACTCTGATGCTGGGAGGGATTGGGGGCAGGAGGAGAAGGGGCCGACAGAGGATGAGATGGATGGATGGCATCACTGACTCGATGGACGTGAGTCTGAGTGAACTCCGGGAGACGGTGATGAACAGGGAGGCCTTGCGTGCTGCGATTCATGGGGTCGCAAAGAGTCAGACAGGACTGAGCAAATCAACTGAATTGAACTGAGGCCAAATCCCAGACCAATGACAACAGAGTCACTGGTGGTAGGGCTCAGGCATTAGTATTTTTTAGAGTTTCACAATATGCAGCTAGGGTTAAGAACCATTGATGCAGAGAAAAACAAGACCAAACATTTGTCCATCTTGAGTTGTTTCTGACTCCTAGTGGCCTTGTCATCCACAGACAGCTTCCTGTTTTAACATCTTAGTTTTATATCATGCTCTGCAGCTGGCAAAGTACTTTCTCCTTCCTCATTTGGCCATCAAAACACAGAGAAGCAGGCCAAGCAAAGACAATCCTGTTTTTTTTTGATGAGGAAAATTATACCCACAGACTTAATTTTGATTATCCAATGTTGTGACTAGTTAGTGGTACAGGTGACTTTGAAACACTTTCAACCAATTACTCAATTGTATGCCTACGCTCTTTTTAGTATTTCTTTCTTTCTTTGGGTTATCAAGGAGAGAACCTTGTGGTCCCAATATTAATTCCTTGAATTCTTTTAAAGAATCCTCACTTCACCAGCTGAAAATTTCTTTAATTACCATTTTAACAAACATGAATTTGATGGCAAGAGAAAATTCAAAACCAGCCACTGCTGATCTTAATGGTAATTGGCATTTATAAGAATAGATGTTAAAAATGTTATTCCAGTGCAACATGATTATTAGATTATATTTATATCTGATTCTAGTAAACTCTTGAAATTGAGAAAATTTCTGAATTCTATAGAATTAAGACAGTGATGGTTCTTGGGAGGGAATTTGATCAAACCCTCTTTGTTACTTCACTAAACTCTGACTTCTATACACTATACATTATTTAGAGTATAATAAAACTGCTTAATTCTCTGTAGTTAGGAAAAATGACCTATTCATTGTTTTGAATTTCAATTGATTGATGTCCTCTGGTACATCACATTTATAGCTGATAAGGTTACAACTGTGATAACTACTAATCACTGAAATGTAGACAAGGTCACAGTTTGCCTTTTTAGGCAAAATCCTACAAATCAGCCAAGGCTCCTTTATTTGAGATATAAAGAAAATGAAGGCAAAAGTATGTTTTCCAGTGAAGAGTGAAAACAAACAGGCCTGGAGGCACTATTAGGGGAAAGTCAGTATGGCTTTAGCATCAGCTAAAAGGCTAGTGGCCTGGTTGCTAATTCTAACCATCCTTGACTTTCCATTAGCCCAATATTTAGACTGTGTATTTTCTAAAGTTAAGAATCATCCATTTCTCATTAGACATTGCATTTGCAAAGCAAACGAAAATAAAACAGACACTACCATCACCCCAAACTGGATCAAAAGAGGTAATGGGCTAAGATATTAATATATGACACATGTCACAAAGACAGAACAGGCATCCCCAATCACTGTATAAAGTATTCCCAGTTCCCAATTATTAAGAGAGCTTTAGAGAAGGCCTATGCTCTTATTGCTGGATTTTCTCCAATCCATAGTAATTTCAGTTGTATCTTTCTCCATCTGATTCTTTAAATGGGTGTTGGCACCTTTTTCTCTTAGGTTGGAAGCTGTTGGATCTAGAGTATAGGCTTTTGTCGGTTGCCATTAAATCATTTTATTTACTCAGGAGTCATGCTGGTCATTTAATTATTAAATGTCCTGAAATATCAGGCGTGCAATTTGCAGTGGAAATATAACAATAGACCATCTTTTCTAATGGGATTTCAACAAGAATGAAACTGGAGGGATAAATCTGACTCTGTAGTCATTAAGAATATATGGCATTCCATTTCTAAAGAGGTTCCTAATGAGGAGGATTATGTAGCAAAGAAATAAAAAATAGAAGATAATCAGTTATCATAACTATTTACTCCAGAGAAACATACAAGTTATAGATTTTGATGAAGAATGTATTTTCCATTCTTGGTAAATAAATCATTATCTTGTTCACTTGTGTTTAAGAAGAGATATTTCCCTCTAGAGGAACCAAAATATATTTGCTTTGTAGTTTATTGGAAAAAGCTATCCAGGCCATTTATTGAAAATAAGCATACAAAATTTCTAAACATTGCAAATGCCTACTTTTCTTTTTCAAAGTTATTGGTGATGGGGATGGGTTTATGTGTACGGAGAGAGATGTCATTGTTACTGGAAGAGAGATGGAATCCTAGGGCAGAACAAGAAACAAACTGAAGCTTTACTGAACGCATAAATCATGCTTGGCCCAGGGCAGCTGACAATTTGTAAGGCTAACCTATAATTCTTTTCATTCTTGGAATTTCTTCAAACTCTAGTTTTATATAACCATTCAAAGCCAGACTTTTTCCTTTCTGCTGTGATTTTCTATTTCCATTCATTAACAATGATCACAAGCAAAACTAGAACGAAATTAAATGGGTAATGCTGGTGCATTCATTTTTATAGAGTAAGGAAATCCTAAATCAGTGCCTGAAGGAAAATAATTCACTTGCCTTAAGAAGAATATGAGTCGTTCCACTATACATCTGTTTGCTCTTCAACAAGATACTCTTAGTCCTGTTTAGAGAGCTGTGTTGTTGTTGTTCAGTTGCTCAGTCCTGTCTGACTCTTTGTGACCCCATGGACTGAGCATGCCAGGCTTCCCTGTCCTTCACCATCTCCTGGAGCTTGCTCAAACTCATGTCCATTGAGTTGGTGATGCCATCTAACCATCTTGTCCTCTCTCGTCCACTTCTCCTCCTGCCTACAATCTTTCTTAGCATCAGGGTCTTTTCCAATAAGTCAGCTCTTTGCATCAGGTGGCCAAAGTATTGGAGTTTCAGCTTCAGCATCAGTCCTTCCAATAAATATTCAGGACTGATTTTCTCTAGGATGGATTGGTTGGATCTCCTTGCAGTCCAAGGGACTCTCAAGAGTCTTCTCCAACACCACAGTTCAAAAGCATCAATTCTTTGGTGTTCAGCCTTCTTTATGGTCCAGCTGTCACATCCATACATGACTACTGGAAAAACCATAGCTTTGACTATGCAGACCTTTGTTAGCGATGTAATGTCTCTGCTTTTTAATATGCTGTCTAAGTTTTCCATAGCTTTTCTTCCGAAAGAAAGAGAGCCAGTTATAACTATCAAGAAACCATCTCCCTCTTCACTTGTTCCATTCCCCATTACTTCGGAGCAAATTTCATAGCAAGACAGATTGTGGTAAAAATATAAGACTGTACCATAATCCAAGAGAACATAAAGGGCCAGCTTTGTTAGAGACCAGTTTGATGTCACTGAACTGAGAAACCATACTTTTACTTATATTTCTTGTAGTTTTTAAAAGTTGTTCATGGAGTGGAAAATGCTTGTTAGGGCTCCAGTTGAAATTCTAGCTATCAAGATTCTCACTCCAGAAGGCTTTGAGGTAGTTCCCTACTTATTCATTGGGAACATGAACTCTACAGAGTGAGGCTTCTCTTCTGAAGATGGGACATCAAGCGCTCCTAGAAGAATAAGAAGGAGTTCTTCACTGAGAAAACGTGATTTGTGTTGACAAGTATTGTAGATTTGTTCAGTATTGATTTAGCTAATCTGGAACTACATCTCTCCAGAGTTCCCTTCCCTGCACAGTTTTGGGTTAGAGTGAGCCACAAGAGATGTTGTGTATCAGATTATGAAGATATAAATGAAGTAGGGCCATCTTCTTACTCTTGAAAAATCACTGCAGGGCACCAGGTGCTGTTTCAGCTCATACAGGTTCTTTCTTATCTCCTGCCTCACCATGGCTTTTCCAACTTCTGGGACAATTAGGTGTTTAGCTCTGAGGCAAAGGGTGCCAAACTTATGTAGGAGACCCTCGTCATCAAAGCTGGAGTCTTAAATAAAGCTCATGATGTGCAATCAACAGGGTTTCACTTTACTGTTGTGAGTCCTAGCTCAGCCTTGCAGGCTCCAGTTACATTCATTTCCTTTACTTCATGTTTGTCTTTCCTTTTTAAATGCCAGCCCTGAGAGTTTTGGCTCCAGTGCCAGATTCAGAAGCAACAATTTCACATTGGCTATTTGATCAGCTTTCAAAATTGATTATGGTAAAATTCATATAGTAAATTCCTTAATGTACCTGTCTATAGATATGGATATTAACAAATAGATGTAGCTTGAGATAGAGCTGGTAATACAGAAAGAGCTGGTGATAGAGGTAAGGACAGATATCTCCTAATGATTCTGCTTTTTTTCCCTTTGGTCACACGACATGGCTTGTGGGATCTCAATTCCTGGACCAGGGATTGAACCTGGGTCATGGCAGTGAAAGTCTGGAATCCTAACCACTAAGCTACCAGGGAAGTCCCCAGTTCTGATTTTTGAATCAAATCCTGATACCAGAAGCATGAACTCTGTAAGAACTTGGAGGACCACCTCACGGGGAAGGAGTCAAACTGTTAGTGACTAAGGAACCCAGCTTATACTGAACATCAGTTCTCTTGCTACTGTCTCAAGGTCTGGCTTCACCGCTGACTTCTAGCCTTTGTTCAAGCCACAGACTGTCTTATTTTTTGATCCTGCCCCTTATGTCATCTCAGTCTGCTCTACTGACTATTGTCGCCTTGACTCCTTTTTGTGGCCAGTTTTCCTTGACCTTATTCCTGAATCTTCCATCTATGTGTGTGACTGCACTTCTCACTGAAGTCCTCCTACATCCCTGCTGCCTGTGATAATGCATTTACAGCCACCTCTCCTGCCCCTGCTATCCCCTCATAGTCTGCCACTGTCTTTGCAAAAGCAATGCCTTAACCCTCTAATATGCTGACTTCTGTGCTAAGAAGAATATCATCACACAGAGAGTTTGAGGTGGGAGGTGGGTAGTTGAGAGTGAGGGATTCAGGATTCTATCAGTAAAGGCAAGCCTAGATAGGAGACCTCCACGGTGGCCTCTGATTAACCAAGGAGTATCAGGAAAGCTGGAATGCCTTCAGAGGACTTTGGGGAGTTGTTGTTGAAGCTCCAAACAAAGCTGAGTTGAGGAGCCTAACACAGACCACACCTGTTTCCTGAGTCTCAACAGAAGCTGCTTGCAAACACAGTAACTGGTAGTGACACTCTTAGCAACTAGGACACGTGCCAAGTCTTTTAGATGTGATGGGACACTACATAGCCTGAGCAGCCCTCCGCAGTGGGTAAGCTAAAATTGATATTTTTCTTATGTTTGTAACAATTTTTGCCCTCTAGAGTTTCAGCCTGCAATATTTTGTGAAACTTTCAATTAAAAACAAAAGCCTCTATAAGAAAATAATTAGTTTTACTGTAGCATAAAGATAATAAAATAATTAGTAATAAAATTAGCAAAAGTAGTACAAAACATATACTCTGAAAAATCACAAAACACTGCTGAGAGGAATTAAAGAAGACCCAAATAAATAGAAAGACATTTCAAGCACATGGATTGGAAAACATAATATTGGTAAGATGGCAGTACTTCACAAATTGATCTACAGATCCAAAGCAATCCTTGTAAGAATCCCAGCTGACTTCTTTGCCGCATTTGACAAGCTCATCCTAAAATTCAAGTGGAAAAGAAAGGGACCTAAAATAGCCAAAACAATCTTGAAAAAGAAAAGCAAAGTTAGATGACTCACATATCACAGTCTCAAAATTTGCTACAAAGCAACAACAACCAACAAAGTCTGGAACTGGCACAAGGATAAACATGTAGATAAATGAAATACAATTGAAAGTCCAGAAATAAACCCTCACATTTACAGTTAACTGATTTTCGACAAGGGTGCCAAGGAAAAGAATAGTCTGTTTCAACAAATAGTGCTGAGACAACTGAATATGTACATGCAAAATAATGATGTTGAACTACTTCATGCCATACATAAAGGTTAACTCAAAATGGATGAAAGACTCAATTGTAAAAGTTAAAACTATAATATTCTTAGAACAAGCATTAATATTTGTTATTTTAGAATAGATTAAGTAAGATGTGACATCAAAAGCAAGCAACAAAAGGAACACATAGGTCACCTAGACATCATCAAATTTCAAATAATTTGTGCTTTAAAGGACACTATGAAGAAAGTGAAAGAGCAACTTGAAGGATGGGAGAAAAATTTTGCAAATCAGAGATCTGATTAGAACAAACATCTCAAATATATCAAGAACTCTTACAACTTAATAGTAAAAGACAACCCAATCTAAAAATAGGGAAAGAATTTGAATAGATGTTTCTCCAAAGAAGATAAACAAATGGCTGATTTAAAAAGAAAAAAAAAAAAACATGAAAAGAGGCTCAACAACACTAGTCATCAGAGAAATACAAATCAAGACCACATTGAGATATCACTTCACAGCCACTAGATTGGCTATAACCCAAAAGACAGATAATAACGTGTTGTCAAGGATCTAGAGAAATTGGACCTCTCATATACTGCTAGTTGGAATGTAAAATGTTTCAGTCACTTTGGAAAACAGTCTAGAAGTTCCTCAAATAGTTAGAGTTTACATATGACTTAGTAATTCTAGTCCTAAGTGTAAACCCAAGAGAAATGAAAACATATGTTCACATAAAAACTTGTACCTGAATGTTCACAGTAGTTTATTCATAAAAACCAAAAAGTAGAAACATACCAAATGTCCATCAACTGATGAATAGATAAGAAAAACGTGGTATATCCACACATTGGAATATTATTAAGCAATAAAAAGAAATGAAGTACTGGCACATGTTATAGCATGGATAAACCTTAAAAACATTATGCTAAGTGAAAGAAGCCAGTCACAAAGGACCACACATTGTGTGATTCCATGTATATGAAATGTCAAGAATAGGCAAATCCTTAAAAATATAGAATAGATTAGTGGTTAGTGGTTGCCTAGGTATGGGAGGGATAAGGGAATTGGGGGTGACAGCTAAGGGGTGCAAGATTTCTTTTGAGAGTGATAAAAATATTCAAAATTGATTGTGGTAATTGATGTACAACTTTCTGAATATACTTAAAACCATTAAAAATTGGAGTATAGTTGATTTACAATATTGTGTTTCTGGTATACAGCAAAGTGATTCCGTTATATATTTATATGTACACATATATATTGCTTTCTGTGTCTATGAGTCTGTTTCTGTTTTGTAAATAAGTTTATTTCTATCATATTTTAGAGTCCACATATAAGTGATATCATATAGTATTTCTCTTTCTCTGTCTGACATACTTCATGTAGTATGATAATCTCTAGGTCCATCCATGCTGCTGCATACAGCTTTATTTCATTCTTTCTTATGGCTGGGTAGTATTCCATTATATATATATGTACCACATCTTCTTTATCCATTCATCTGTCAGTGAGTCTTAATTCTGTGCCTTGGCTATTATAAATAGTGCTGCAATAAACACTGGGGTGCATGCATCCTTTTGAATGATGGTTTTCTGTGGATATATGCCCAGGGGTGGGATTGCTAGATCATATGGTAATTCTGTTTTTAGTTTTTTGAGAAAACTTCATGCTATTTTCCTTAGTGGCTGCACCAACTTATATTCCACCAACAGTGTAGCAGGATTCCTTTTTCTCCACACACACACTATCTAGCATTTGTTATTTGTAGGCTTTGAAATGATGGTCATTCTCACTAGTGTGAGGTATACCTTAGTGTAGTTTTAATTTGTACTTCCCTAATAATTTGTGATGTGGAGCATTTTTTCTTGTGCCTATTGGCCACCTGTATATATTTTTTGGCAAAATATCTATTTAGGTTTTCTGCCCATTTTTTGGATTGGTTTATGTCTTTTTTGTTATTGAGTTGTATGAGCTTGTATATTTTGGAAATTAAGCCCTTGTTGGGTGCATCATTTGCAAATATTTTCTGCTAGTCTATAGGTTGCTCTTCATTTTGTTGATGGTTTCTTCTGCTGTGCAAAAGCTTGTAAGTTTGACTAGGTCCCATTTGTTTATTTTTACTTTTATTTCTATTGCCTTGGAAGACTGACCTAGGAAAACACTGGTATGCCTTATGTCAGAGAATGTTTTGTCTATATTCTCTTCTAGGAGTTTTATGGTGGCATGCCTTATATTTAAGCCTTTAAACCACTTTGAGTTTATTTTTGTATATGGTGTGATGGAGTGTTCTAAGGTGTGATAGCAGCATTCACTACCATGTCCAGCTTTCCCAATACCACTTGCTGACGAGATTGTCTTTTCTCCATTGTATATTCTTGCCTCTTTTGTCAAAGGTTAATTGACAGTAAGTGTGTGGGTTACTAAAAGCCATTTATGGTACACTTTAAATGGGTGAACTGTGTGGTATGTGAATTATATCTCAATAAAGCTGTTTTAAAAATAGACTAATAAAGCCTTGCTTAGAGAAAAAAGTCCTTTATCATCAGACACCTCTGAATCATTGGGAGGAAAGAAGAGGCCACAAGTTAGTAGAAAGAGTGTTGAGGATACTAGTGAGTGAATTGCTTGCTCACAGGAATAGGTAATGAGAATCTTGGGCAGATTTGCTCTTCAGGGGGTAAATTAATAGCTGGAATTAACCCAAGTTCAAAAAGGGTGATCTTAGCTAATTAAGACTAAAAATCTGTCAGGTTTAGTAGCGTACTGAATAAATGTTTTCAGAGTAAGCTTAACTATAACATTATTGCAAAAAGTAAACTTTTGTTAAAAAAAATAAGAGTTTTAAGTGTTCTCTCTGAATTTATGCATATTACCATAAAAAAAGAGAAAGAAAGAAATCACCCAGACACTTCTAACTAGTTTCTAAACTTCATCCTTTATGTACAGTGAAGTAAAGTGAAAGTCACTCAGTCGTGTCCAACTCTTTGAGACCCCATGGACTTGGAATTCTCCAGGCCAGAATACTGGAGTGGGTAGACTTTCCCTTTTCCAGGGGATCTTCCCAACCCAGGGATCAAACCCAGGTCTCCCGCATTACAGGTGGATTCTTTACCAGCTGAGCCATAAGGGAAGCCCAAGAATACTGGAGTGCGTAACCTATCCCTTCTCCGGGGAATCTTCCCGACCCAGGAATCAAACTGGAGTCTCCTGCATTGCAAGCAGATTCTTTACCAAATGAGCTATGTTTCTAAACTGAGCTATGAAGTTTCTAAACTTCATCCTTAATGTAAAGAGTTATAGTTAATTCTATTAATTCTGTTTCTTGTATATTTTTTGCAAGAAGATTAAAAATGCCTTCTATCTGAAGCCATTCTCTATACTCTAAAGGTTTAAAAAGTTGTTTCTTTTGCTCAAACTTGGGATAGGGACGGGAGGGTCTTATTTAAAAGCCAGTTAATGGCTTTTGTATTAGTCTAGCAAATAATTCTGACTTAACTTGGAGAACTCATTAATGCCAGTATTGTTAAAGAGCTGATCATGCCCCTTAAATAATGCCATTCTGATAGAGGTGAGGTTGCTCTACTCATTGTTCAAATCTCAACTCTTCCAGCCAGTTATTTCTGACTAACAGGTCTATTTGCCACCATCCAGTCCTCAATTCCCTCTGATGGAGAAGGATAAGAGGCTTATGAAAGCTTCCTGATGGGAGAGACTGACTGAGGGGGAAACTGGGTCTTGTTCTGATAGGTGGAGCCATGCTCAGTAAATCTTTAATCCAGTTTTCTGTTGATGGGTGGGGCTGTGTTACCTCCCTGTTATTTACCTGGGGCTTAGAGTGCCTGATGAATTATGGAATGAAGTTCCTGACATTGTGCAGGAGACAGGGATCAAGACCATCCCCATGGAAAAGAAATGCAAAAAAGCAAAATGGCTGTCTGGGAAGGCCTTACAAATAGCTGTGAAGAGAAGAGAGGTGAAAAGCAAAGGAGAAAAGGAAAGATATAGGCATCTAAATGCAGAGTTCCAAAGAATAGCAAGAAGAGATAAGAAAGTCTTCTTCAGCGATCAATGCAAAGATATAGAGGAAAACAACAGATTGGGAAAGATTAGAGATCTCTTCAAGAAAATTAGAGATACCAAGGGAACATTTCATGCAAAGATGGGCTCGATAAAGGACAGAAATGATATGGACCTAACAGACGTAGAAGATATTAAGAAGAGGTGGCAAGAATACACAGAAGAACTGTACAAAAAAGATCTTCATGACCCAGATAGTCATGATGATGTGATCACTAATCTAGAACCAGACATCTTGGAATGTGAAGTCAAGTGAGCCTTAGAAAGCATCACTACGAACAAAGCTAGTGGAGGTGATGGAATTCCAATTGAGCTGTTTCAAATCCTGAAAGATGATGCTGTGAAAGTGCTGCACTCAATATGCCAGCAAATTTGGAAAACTCAGCAGTGGCCACAGGACTGGAAAAGGTCAGTTTTCATTCCAATTCCAAAGAAAGGCAATGCCAAAGAATGCTCAAACTACTGCACAATTGCACTCATCTCACATGCTAGTAAAGTAATGCTCAAAATTCTCCAAGCCAGGCTTCAGCAATACATGAACCATGAACTCCCTGATGTTCAAGCTGGTTTTAGAAAAGGCAGAGGAACCAGAGATCAAATTGCCAACATCTGCTGGATCATGGAAAAAGCAAGAGAGTTCCAGAAAAACATCTATTTCTGCTTTATTGACTATGCCAAACCCTTTGACTGTGTGGATCACAATAAACTGTGGAAAATGCTGAAAGAGATGGGAATACCAGACCACCTGACCTGCCTCTTGAGAAATCTGTATGCAGGTCAGGAAGCAACAGTTAGAGCTGGACATGGAACAACAAACTGGTTCCAAATAGGAAAAGGAGTATGTCAGGACTGTATATTGTCACCCTGCTTATTTAACTTATATGCAGAGTACATCATGAGAAATGCTGGACTGGAAGAAACACAAGCTGGAATCAAGATTGCCAGGAGAAATATCAATAACCTCAGATATGCAGATGACACCACCCTTATGGCAGAAAGTGAAGAGGAGCTAAAAAGCCTCTTGATGAAAGTGAAAGAGGAGAGTGAAAAAGTTGGCCTAAAGCTCAACACTCAGGAAACGAAGATCATGGCATCCGGTCCCATCACTTCATGGGAAATAGATGGGGAAACAGTGGAAACAGTGTCAGACTTTATTTTTTTGGGCTCCAGAATCACTGCAGATGATGACTGCAGCCATCACATTAAAAGACGCTTACTCCTTGGAAGAACAGTTATGACCAACCTAGATAGCATATTCAAAAGCAGAGACATTACTTTGCCGACTAAGGTCCGTCTAGTCAAGGCTATGGTTTTTCCAGTGGTCATATATGGATGTGAGAGTTGGACTGTGAAGAAAGCACAGCACTGAAGAATTGATGCTTTTGAACTGTGGTGTCGGAGAAGACTCTTGAGAGTCCCTTGGACTGCAAGGAGATCCAATCAGTCCATTCTAAAGGAGATCAACCCTGGGATTTCTTTGGAAGGACTGATGCTAAAGCTGAAACTCCAGTACTTTGGCCACCTCATGTGAAGAGTTGACTCATTGGAAAAGATTCTGATGCTGGGAGGGATTGGGGGCAGGAGGAGAAGGGGACGACCCAGGATGAGATGGCTGGATGGCATCACGGACTCGTTGGACGTGAGTCTGAGTGAACTCCGGGAGATGGTGATGAACAGGGAGGCCTTGCATGCTGCGATTCATGGGGTCACAAAGAGTCGGACACGACTGAGCGACTGAACTGAACTGAACTCCCTGGTGGCTCGGACAGTAAAGCTTCTGTCTACCTGGAGACCCGGTTCGTTCCCTGAGTGGGGAAGATCCCTTGGAGGAGGAAATGGCAATCCACTCCAGTACTATTGCCTGGAAAATCCCATGGACAGAGGAGCCTGGTAGGCTACAGTCCATGGGTCGCAAAGAGTCGGATGCGACTGAGCAACTTCACTTTCTAAACTATGGTGGAGGTAATGAAGATAATGGTGACCTCTTTCAAAAGGTCCTATGCACACACTGCTCCAACCCTGCAGCAGGCCACTTCCAACCCATGACTCTGCCGGAGACTCCTGGACACTCAAGTGCTAGTCTGGGTCAGTCTCTTGTGGGGTTACTGCTCCTCTCTCCTGGGTCCTAGTGCCTACAAGTTTCTGTTTGTGCCCTCCAAGAGTCTGTTTCCCCAGTCCTGTGTAAGTTCTGATGGCTCTATTGTAGGATTAATGGCGACCTCCTCCAAGAGGGCTTATGCTGTACCCAGTTCTGCTGCACCCAGAGCCCCTGCCCCTGTGGCAGTCCACTGCTGACCCATACCTTCACAGGAGACACTCAGACACAGTTCTATCTCAGTCTCTGTGAGGTCTCTGGGTCCTGGGGTGCACAAGGTTTGTTTGAGCCCTCTGAGTGTCTCTGGCAGGTATGGGGTTTGATTCTAAATGTGATTTCACCCCTCCTACCATCTTACAGGGGCTTCTCCTTTGCCCTTGGATGTGGGGTATCTCCTCAAAGTCATTCCACTGCCACGCAGCCGAGCACCTACTATCTTCCTGGCACTTCTTTGCCTTTGGATGTGGGTTATCTCCTCACAGCTGCTCCAGTGCCGTACAGCCACCACTCTCTCACCCCAGTGAAATTCTCTTTTCCACCTGAGAAATCTCACCCTTGGCTTCCTGCTACCTTCACCGACCTTTCCAAGAATTAGCCTCTTAAATTACAGCTAATGCGGTGCAAATCAAACTTTGAGACATGAATCGAGTAGGGTCATCCAAGACAGACGGGTCATGGTGGAGAGTTCTGACAAAACGTGGTCCACAGGAGAAGGGAATGGCAAACCACTTCAGTATTCTTGCCTTGAGAACCCCATGAACAGCATGAAAAGGCAAAAAGATAGGACACTGAAAGATGAACTCCTTGAGGTTGGTAGGTGCCCAATATGCTACTAGAGATCAGTGGGGAAATAACTCCTGAAAGAGTGAAGAGACAGAGCCAAAGCAAAAACAACACCCAGGTTTGGATGTGACTGGTGATGGAAGTAAAGTCTGATGCTGTAAAGAGCAATATTGCATAGGAACATGGAATGTTATGTCCATGAATTAAGGCAAATTGGAATTGGTCAAACGGGAGACGTCAACATTTTAGGAATCAGCGAACTAAAATGGACTGGAATGGGTGAATTTAACTCAGATGACCATTATATCTACTACTGTGGACAGAAATCCCTTAGAAGAAATGGAGTAGCCATCATAGTCAACAAAAGAGACCAAAATGCAGTATTTGGATACAATCTCAAAAACGACAGAATGATTTCTGTTCGTTTCCAAGGTAAATCATTCAATATCACACTAATCCAAGTCTATGCCCCGACCAATAATGCTGAAGAACCTGAAGTTGAACAATTCTGTGAATACCTACAAGAACTTCTAGAACTAACATCCCTAAAAGATGTCCTTTTCATTATAGGGGACTGGAATGCAAAAGTAGGAAGTCAAGAGATACCTGGATTAACAGGCAAATCTGGCCTTGGAATACAGAATGAAGCAGGGCAAAAGCTAATAGAGTTTTGCCAAGAGAACGCACTGGTCATAGCAAACACCCTCTTCCAACAACACAAGAGAAGACTCTGCACACGGACATCACCAGATGGTCAATACCAAAATCAGATTGATTATATTCTTTGCAGCCAAAGATGGAGAAGCTCTATACAGTCAGCAAAAACAAGATCAGGAGCTGACTGTGGCTCAGAGCATAAACTCCTTATTGCCAAATTCAGACTTAAATTGAAGAAAGTAGGGAAAACCGCTAGACCATTCAGGTATGACCTAAATCAAATCCCTTATGATTATACAGTGGAAGTGAGAAATAGATTCAAGGGATTAGATCTAATAGACAGAGTGCCTGAGAACTATGGACAGAGGTTTGTGACATTGTGCAGGAGGCAGGGATTAAGACCATCCCCAAGAAAAAGAAATGCTGAAAGGTAAAATGGTTGTCTGTGGAGGCCTTGCAAATAGCTATGAAAAGAAGAGAAGTGAAAGGCAAAGGAGAAAAGGAAAGATATACCTATTTGAATGCAAATTTCCAAAGAACAGCAAGGAGAGATAAGAAAGCCTTCCTCAGTGATGAATGCAAAGAAATAGAAGAAAACAATAGAAAGGGAAAGACTAGAGATCTCTTCAAGAAAATTAGAGATACCAAGGGAACATTTCATGCAATGATGGGCACAATAAAAGACAGAAATGTTATGGACCTAACAGAAGCAGAAGATATTAAGAAGAAGTGGCAAGAATACACAGAAGAACTATATAGAAAAGATCTTCATGACCCAAATAATCATGATGGTGTGATCACTGACAGAGAGCCAGACATCCTGGAATGCGAAGTCAAGTGAGCCTTAGGAAGCATCACTACGAACAAAGCCAATGGAGGTGATGGAATTCCAGTTGATTTATTTCCAATCCCAAAAGATGATGCTGTGAAAGTGCTGCACTCAATATGCCAGCAAATTTGGAAAACTCAGCAGTGGCCACAGGACTGGAAAATGTCAGTTTTCATTCCAACCCCAAAGAAAAGAAAAAAGAAAGTGAAGTCACTCAGTCGTGTCCAATTCTTTGAGACCCCATGGACTGTAGCCCACCAGGCTCCTCCATCCATGAAATTTTTCAGGCAAGAGTACTAGAGTGGATTGCCATTTTCTTCTCCAGGGGATCTTCCTGACCCAAAGATCAAACTTGGGTCTCCTGCATTGCAGGCAGACACTTTACCGAACTAGCCACCAGGGAATCTCAAAGAAAGGCAATGCCAAAGAATGCTCAAACTACTGCACAATTGCACTCATCTCACACACTAGTAAAGTAATGCTCAAAATTCTCCAAGCCAGGCTTCAACAGTACATGAACGGTGTATTTTGAGATGTTCAAGCTGGATTTAGAAAAGGCAGAGGAACCAGAAATCAAATTCCCAATACCTCCTGGATTATCAAAAAAGCAAGAGAGTTCCAGAAAAACATCTACTTCTCCTTTATTGATTATGCCAAAGCCTTTGACTGTGTAGATCATAACAAACTGTGGAAAATTCTTAAAGAGATGGGAATACCAGACCATCTGACCTGCCTCTTGAGAAATCTGTATGCAGGTCAGGAAGCAACAGTTAGAACTGGACATGGAACAATAGATTGGCTCCAAATAGCGAAAGGAGTACATCAAGGCTGTATATTGTCACCCTGCTTATTTAACTTATATGCAGAGTACATCATAAGAAACATTGGGCTGGATGAAATACAAACTGGAATCAAGATTGCCAGGAGAAATATCAGTAATCTCAGATATGGAGATGACATCACCTTTATGGCAGAAAGTGAAGAAGAACTAAAGCAACTCTTGATAAAAAGCCTCTTAATGCAAGTAAAAGAGGAGAGTGAAAAAGTTGGCTTAAAGCTTAACATTCAGAAAACTAAGATCATGGCATCTGGTCTCATCCCTTCATGGCAAATAGATGGGGAAACAGTGGAAACAGTGACAGACTTTATTTTGAGGGGCTCCAAATCACTGCAGATGGTGACTGCAGCCATGAAACTAAAAGACGCTTGCCCGTTGGAAGAAAAGTTATGACCAACCTAGACAGCATATTAAAATGCAGAGACATTACTTTGCCAACAAAGGTCCATCTAGTTAAAGCTATGGTTTTTCCAATGGTCATATATGGATGTGAGAGTTGGACTATAAAGAAAACTGAGTGTTGAAGAATTGATGGTTTTGAACCGTGGTGTTTGTTGGAGAAGACCCTTGAGAGTCCCTTGGATTGCAAGGAGATCCAACTAGTCCATCCTAAAGGAAATCAGTCCTGAACATTCATTGGAAGGACTGATGTTGAAGCTGAAGCTCCGATACTTTGGCCACCTGATGCAAAGAACTGATTCATTTGAAAAAGGTGGGAGGAGAAGGGGACAAGAGAGGATGAGATGGTTGGATGGGATTACCAACTCAATGGACATGAGTTTGAGCAAACTCTGGGAGTCGGTGAAGAACAGGGAGGCCTGGTGTGCTGCAGTCCATGGGGTCACAAAGAGTTAGACACGACTAAGCGACTTCACTTTCACTTTCATTATGTTGCTAAAGTGTGGCCCATCGGATAAGTGTCCTTATGTCCCTCTTTGACCAGAACATTTCTCATTTGTATTTGCTGACCTAGTAAAATTACTGAGAATGTGCCATTCACTCTTATGGCAGCTATGAGAATATACCATTCACATCTTCAACTGCAGAGAGTATAATTGACCAATGGCTTCTTCTGTCACTTGGCTCTAGCACCAGACAAAGGAAGAACATAGCCATGGGGAGATTTAGGGGTCAAGCCAGAAGAATACATCACTTCTGCTTACCTTTCATTGGTCATAATTCAATTAAAAGGGAAATGTAGTTAATTCATGTGATAAGGAGGAAGAAAGCATTGATATTGGTGATCAAATAGCCAGTGTCTTCTACAACCTATAGTACTTTTGTTATGCTTCTTATGTCTGGTACCTTATTCAGGAATAATCACTGGGAAAAAAAAAAAACTATTTTATGTTCAGACATGCACAGAGACCAAGAGGTGTAAATGTTCACTTAGTTTGAATTATCTTTTAGTATATATAGAATTTGCCTGAGAGACATCTTGGAGAATGTGTCTTCTCTTTCTCTGTTCTCTCAATCTTTGTCTCTATTTCCCATGGTCATTTTGGTACTTTCTACATCTCTGTTCTTTCCCAGCATTCTATCTCTACCCTAAAGAAGCATGTCTACTTGAGGTTCTGAGAATCCTCTCCTGTTGCCATAAAAAGAAAGGGGAGATAATTTTTGGAATGATATGAAGCAGACCTTAAACCTTTGGATGCCTCAAAATATGGGAAATGTATTGTTCAAACTAAGCTGTTTCTAGCTAATATTGACCACAACTCATGGCATAACTTCAACTTGCTTTACATCATAACAAGTAATAATTTCATACTCTTTCATCCAGCAAGTCTATTTCAAGAAAGGATTTCAAAATAGATTTCAAAATTCTATTTCCTAATCTTAAGGAACTAATTAGACAAGTTAGCAAAGACACATACATGAATGTATTTATGGATGCATTGTTTACAAATAATGAAGAAACAGAAACAGTCTAAATATCTGAATATCTTACAATAGGAAATTTTTCCAATACATTTCAGTACATACATATAAAGCATGAATACCATACTGCCATCAAAAATGATGACATATCCATGTTTACTTAATGGACAAATGTTTATTATATAGAAGTGAAAAAATTATATTATAAATAGTAATTATAGTATGATTCTAATTTGTGCATTCATGTATATTCACTTGGAAATAATAGAAAGATCACACCAAAGAGTTAGCATCAATTATCCTGAGGTCACAGAATTTCATACTGTTTTAATATTGCTTGATTTGATTATCTACATTTCTAAAAAGGTTCTCCACATTTAGTACTTGCATAATAAGAGAGAGAAGAAATAAAATAGGGAATTGGAGAGTGGGAGATGAACACAAGTCTCAGAAGGTGGTTTGGTTTAAACAAAAAGTGCTGACATTTTCCTTAGTCTTTATAAAAGCACTGGGTTCCCAATGTTCCCCATCCAGTCTCTCTCCTGTCTCCTTCACTTTAGGAACTGTTGGAGACAAATTTTCATTTGATAATTTTACTTAAGTTGAAATCCAACAGCATAGAATAAAGATATATTAAGTAACTACCCCAAAGGCACACAAATTAAATTTCTGAAACAGTGGTTCTTTTGTCCATTTTTTTTTTTTTACTTTATTTTACTTTACAGTACTGTATTGGTTTTGCCATACATCAACATGAATCCACCACGGGTGTACATGAATTCCCAATCCTGAACCCCCCTCCCACCTCCCTCCCCATACCATCTCTCTGGGTCATCCCAGTGCACCAGCCCCAAGCATCCTGTATCCTGTATTGAACCTAGACTGGCGATTCGTTTCTTACATGATATTATACATGTTTCAATGCCATTCTCCCAAATCATCCCACCCTCTCCCTCTCCCACAGAGTCCAAAAGTCTGTTCTATACATCTGTGTCTCTTTTGCTGTCTTGCATACAAGGTTATCATTACCATCTTTCTAAATTCCATATGTATGTGTTAGTATACTGTATTGGTGTTTTTCTTTCTGGCTTACTTCACTCTGTATAATCGGCTCCACCTCATTAGAAAGTCAGTTCCTTTGATTTTAATGTGTTATGAATAAAAACAATTATATTTTTATAACAATTAAAAAACAAATATAATATAGCAATTATATTTTCTTCTCTGAAAAAAAGAAAAACTAATCAACAAACCCATGATGCTTGGAAGGACAGGGCTGGTATGTCATTTTTGTAACTCAGCAGGAAAGTTTAACAAAACTGTCAATGATTTCAAAGGTGTTAGGCTATTAACATTGTGTGATGGCCATGAGAATGCTCTTGGATCTCCTACTCTGGGGAGCCCAGATATTGCACTATGAGGTCCATCTGCATTCTGCTCCAAAGCCATAACTCCCAGGCAATGACAGCTTTGCAGGGCTGCTCCCAGCTACTGACTGAGTGTACTCATTGTACATTGAGTGTACATTGGTACTAAAGCAAAAATGTTCCTGGAAGATGCAGGGCTCCTTTGATGAACAGCTTAGGCTCAAGGACTCCCCTCCAGTATTTCCAGATTCTCTTATAACTGCATTGTAGACAAAGATGCTTCCACCAAACATACTTCCTTCTCTCTGCCCCCTTCACTTGGGTTCAGACCTGCTTTGCAGTTGAATGGCTCTTTCAGCCTCTCACAGCTGCCACTCCATTTTTCTCTCACAAGTATGTCCCCTAATAAATTTCTTGATCACTTAATGTTATCTTGGCATGTATTCCTCAAAAGACCCAAACTAACACAAATAGTTCATAATGTGCCCAAGAGATTAAACTTTAAGTGATACATGTATAACCACACTTACCACAATTCAGGTGTAGACCTGGAACCAGAAGAAAGCATTTTCCCAATGGCTGTCCTTCAAAGAAACCTAAACTAAAATTCTATTAAAGTTTGTTTCACTTTAAAAGGAGTTCCTATGGAAGTCTTCTAATCACCCAATAATCAGAAATACTAATTGCTTTGGCAGAGACAGAACTTGGAACCTACAATCACAACCATCATCCAACAACATCACTGATCTTTAAAATTAACCTGTCTTGGAATATTTACTACTGATTCATTATTGGCTTTGGACATGGCCTTTAAATTCTGTGGGACTCTGTTTTCTTCATTTTGATCTTTTGCTATATGGGAATCTCCTTGGTTTTAAGCACACTGGCTCTTAAATATTGCAGAGTCTGAATCCTGGCTCCAATTCTTATTAACTGTACGACCTTGGGTAAGATACTTAATATATCTTAATCTCAGTTTCTTTTTCTACAAAGTGAGTTGAACAATAATCTCCTAGGATTATTGTGAGGAGACTAGTATTTAGTGCACAGTACATTTTTATAAATATTGGCTTTTGTGGTTAGTATTGATTTACTGATCACTGCCTATGTGCTCTAGGGAGAACTACGAATGTAAAACAATGTGGTTGATGAACCCATAGAACAAAAAAACGCTGGAAATATTTAATTCTGCAGCTGTGGGGTAAGGACTATACCAAAGGAAAATAGAAGGTACGGGGGTTCTATAAAAATAGGGTAAAGTGGTTCCGGGAAGGCTTCCCGAGAGATGTTAGTTACACTTGAACTGAGTTCTGAAGGGTATAGAACTTGATTAATCAGAGCAAGGCTTGCACGCAAAGAGGACGGCTCATGTGGAGGCGTGTGGATGTAGAACAGCGTGGGGCATTCCTGACAGGTGCAGGAGATTTGACTTAATCCAACTGAAGAAAGTGAGAGGAGAAACATTTAGAGGCATATCTTCAGAGGTTGGCCTGGACTTCCATGCAGTGGAATGTGGATTTTATTCCTCGAGAGTAGAGGGTCATCAGTAAAAGGGCTAGAACAGGCTAGGAGCATCACCAATGATGTGTTTTAGAGTGCTTTTTCTGGCAGCTTTATGAAATATAAACCAGGTATGAGAAGGACTCAAGACAGACAGGAAGACCAGTAGGGAACCCCCTTTGATAAAGTCAGAAAAGAAGGCTGGAAAAACCAGGATATAGAATATAAGAAGGGGAACAAATTTGCAGGAAAAGAGTAGTTCTTCTATTATGTATGCTCTGCTTAATTCCACAAAGAACTTGACAGCCAAAAAAAAATTGATTTGGTATAGTGTTCATCAACTGTACTATAGGTGAGTTTTCCCATCATTACCCTCAAAAGCATCAGTTAATGAGACCATTTGGAATGTTGTGTTTAGGTATCTGTGAAACGTCTAACTAGAAATGTTAATAACATTTCCATGTGTGAGTTTGCGACTCCAATACGAGGCCTGAGCTGGAGAAATACATTAGTGATGCCTCATTGTCCATGTGGCCATCAGAACCATGATGTAGATTAAACTCATCCAGGGAGACTGTGTTGGCTAACTCCTTAGCCAGATAAGCCACTGGCATAGGACAAGACATTCTCTATGATCCTTTTAGCTCTAGCATCACATTCTAGTGGGTAACTAGGGGATCTTATCTCACCACCTGTCTGCTGCCCTGGAAACACCTGGAAATCTGGATCTGAAGAAATACTTAAGATTCTCTCTACAACAGAGTTGGTTCCAGTCAGGATCTTACAAGTAACCCATTTAAGAAGATGGAATTCTCTGATCCTAGACTAACCAGACCTTCTAGACTGCTTCAGGTTCAGTTGGATCCAACTTAGTTTAGCCTGATTCCCTCAAATCTGGAGTAAGATCTGTTGAATTCACAAAGGCAGGGAAGGAGAACTTGTGGAGCAGTGCATCATTGCTTGTGTTCTAGATCACAAATCAATCAGATGTCTGGATGATATGAGAGGCTTAATTCTTGAACTTCATAACCAAACCACCTTACTCAACATTTCCTACTCTATCAAAGACAAAAAATGTTAATAAAGTCACTAGACTTTATTGAATATCTTGTCCACTTGGCTGAAGTAGTACACATAGGCATAATGCCTTTGGGTTCTCTTCTCTTACCTCCATGTGCATTGACTAAGTTTTATTTTTGCTTTTATTTCCTCAGATTCCAATTTTTCACTTCTGGAAGATTGGAAGGGATATTCTATTTCTATTTCTATGCTTTTTGTGATTACTCTGGGATTTGTCACACACATTTATCAAATCTAAAGTAAATCAATAATGGTGTCTTCTCAAATAATACAAGGACCATACAAGGACCTTAAAACATAAATGCTAATCACTCCTTGCTCACAACTCCTAAGATTTTATTGACCATACACCCACATAAATTCTATTTTGAGTGTTAACCTTGCAAATTATGCTGTTAATTTCAATATATACTTAATTTTACCTACATGTTGACCATTTCATATGCTCAGCTTTCTTTCTTTCATCTCATACATTCCTTTTGTGTTCCTTTTCCTGGAAATACATCTAATATAAGTTCCTTTAATGATGACATTAGTAATTATACCATTAAAACACAGTAGCAGTAATAACAATAGTGATGACCACAAAAGTAATAACTGCAAATCATTGCATGTTTACCATGTGTCAGGAACTGTGCTAAATGCTTTAAATGGATTATCTTTTAATCCTCACCAAAACCCTTCAGATATCATTATCATCTCTATTTTACAGATAGAAAAACTAAGTCTTAGATTAACTAACATGTGCAAGGACACTTAACCAGACAAGAAACCATTTCTAACCCAATGTCCATGCTCCTAACCATTCTTCTTACATCCATACAACTGTGGACATATTTCAAAATTTCTTCTATAGCCTCTTCTGTCTTGTCACTAGACTTACAGATTCAATTTGTGAAAAGAATGTTTAGCACCAATCGGAGGCTATTCACAAATTGAATCTGTAAGTCTAATGACAAGCAAGACAGAAGAGGCCTGAGAGGTTTTCCAGATATGAAGCTATCATTATAATCAGAGTCCTTCATTGGTGGCTGCACATCAGTAAGTATATAAATCGCAGGCATACTATATTGCAATGCTACATCATTAGTCATGCTGCAATGAATCTGACTTCAAACTACTTAGTGTAAGCAGAAGGAAACCACTCTCAAGTTTGTGTTCTAAGACCAGAAACATTGTTTTCCATTATTCAAAGCATGCATACATATTGAAACTTTTCTTTTCTAGGACCTTTTGAAGTCACCTTCCTAAGCATCAATCTCCTCCTCAAATCATGATAATAGTTGTTTGTTCAAAATAACCAAGAATAAGTAGAGCTCTTCCGTGGCCCTTCATTTTGTGGTGCTGAATCTCACCATAAGCTATATTATTCATAAATATTTGCTTTGAGCATTAATTAGAAGATTATGGGGTTTCCCAGGTGGCACTACTGCTAAAGTATCCACCTGCCTACCAATGCACGAGACACAAGGGATGTAGATCAAACCTACATCCCTTGGAGTAGGAAATGGCACCCTACTCCAGTATTCTTGCCTGGAAAATTCCAGGGCCAGAGGAACCTAGTGGGCTACAGTCCATGGGACCACAAAGAGTCAGACACGACTGAGCAACTGAGCACACATAAGAAGATAATATTATTGAAAGGAAACATCATTCAAGTACCATCAGGTAAATACCTCTAGTCACTATCTAAGGCTCTGCAAAGCCTGAGAGAGACACTGCCTAGAAAGCTCATTCTCATGTTGAAGAAAGAAGATTCCATGGTGTTCCAAAGACCTGACTAGTATCTTATCAAATAAGACCTAGGTGTAGCCGTATTGGTCTTAGACAAAGTAGATTTCTTCAGGACAAAGTAGAAGACAAGTATTACCAGGGATAAAAAGGAAATTGTATAAAAGTCTATACATTGAGAAGACTTAATAATCCCAAATGTGCATCCATCTAATAACAGAGCCTCACTATACATGAAATAAAAACTTACAGAACTAAAGGGAAAAACAGAAAAAAACAATAATCAGAACTGGAAATTTTAGCATGCCTCTCAATAGTTGTCAGAATAAGTAGCCCTTCTCCTAAATCAATAGGAATACAAAAGATGTTGATCTCACTGATATTTTTATTTTTTAAAATTTATTTTAATTGGAGGCTAATTACTTTAAAATATTGTGGTGGTTTTTGGCATAGATTCACAGAAATCAGCCAGGGGTGTACATGTGTTCCCATCCTGACACTCTGCCCCAACCCCCTCCCCATCCCATCCCTCAGGGTCACCCCAGTGCACCAGCCCTGAGCACCCTGTCTCATGCATCACACCTGGACTGGCGATCTGTTTCACATATGATAGTATACATCTTTCAATGCTATTCTCTCACATCATCCCACCCTTACCTTCTCCCACAGAGTCCAACAGTCTGTTCTTTACATCTGTGTCTCTTTTGCTGTCTTGCATACAGGGTCATTGTTGCCATCTTTCTAAGTTCCATACATATGTGTTAATATACTGTATTGGTGTTTTTCTTTCTGACTTACTTCACTCTGTATAATAGGCTCCAGTTTCATCCACCTCATTAAAACTGATTCAAAAGCATTCTTTTTAATAGTTGAGTAATATTCCATTGTGTATATGTACCACTGCTTTCTTATCCATTCATGTGCTGATGGACATCTAGGTTGCTTCCATGTTCTGGCTATTGTAAACAGTGCTATGATGAACATTGAGGTACACGTGTCTCTTTCAATTCTGATTTCCTCAGTGTATATGCCCAGCAGTGGGATTGCTGTGTTGTATGGCAGTTCTATTTCCAGTTATTTAAGGAATCTCCACGCTGTTCTCCATAGTGGCAGTACTAGTTTGCATTCCCACCAACAGTGTAAGAGGGTTCCTTTTTCTCAGCACCCTCTCCAACATTTATTGTTTGTAGAATTTTGGATAGCAGCCATTCTGACCGGTGTGAGATGGTACCTTATTGTGGTTTTGATTTGCATTTCTCTGATAATGAGTGATGTTGAGCATCTTTGCATGTGTTTGTTAGCCCTCTGTATGTCTTCTTTGGAGAAATGTTTGTTTAGTTCTTTGGCCCATTTTTTTGATTGGGTCGCTTATTTTTCTGGTATTGAGCTGCAGGAGTTGCTTGTATATTTTTGAGATTAATTCTTTGTCAGTTGTTTCATTTGCTATTATTTTCTCCCATTCTGAAGGCTGTCTTTTCACCTTGCTTATAGTGTCCTTCATTGTTCAAAAGCTTTTAAGTTTAATTAGGTCCCATTTGTTTATTTTTGCCTTTATTTCCATTATTCTGGGAGGTGGGTCATAGAGGATCCTGCTGTGATTTATGTCAGAGAGTGTTTTGCCTATGTTTTCCTCTAGGAGTTTTATAGTTTCTGGTCTTACATTTAGATCTTTAATCCATTTTGAGTTTATTTTTGTGTATGGTGTTAGAAAGTGTTCTAGTTTCATTCTTTTACAAGTGGGTGACCAGTTTTCCCAACACCACTTGTTAAAGAGATTGTCTTTTGTCCATTGTATATTCTTGCCTCCTTTGTCAAAGATAAGGTGTCCATAGGTGCATGGATTTATCTCTGGGCTTTCTATTTTGTTCCATTGATCTATGTTTCTGTCTTTGTGCCAGTACCATACTGTCTTGATGGCTGTTGCTTTGTAGTATAGCCTGAAGTCAGGCAGGGTGGTTCCTCCAATTGCATTCTTCTTTCTCAAGATTGCTTTGGCTATTCGAGGTTTTCTGTATTTCCATACAAACTGTGAAATTATTTGTTCTAGTTCTCTGAAAAATACCTTTGGCAGCTTGATAGGGACTGCTTTGAATCTATAGATTGCTTTGGGTAGTATACACATTTTCACTATATTGATTCTTCCGATCCAAGAACATGGCATATTTTTCCATTTGTGTCATCTTTTATTTCTTTCATCAGTGTTTTATAGTTTTCTATATATAGGTCTTTAGTTTCTTTAGGTAGGTATATTCCTAAGTATTTTATTCTTTTCGTTGCAATGGTGAATGAAGTTGTTTCCTTAATTTCTCTTTCTGTTTTCTCATTGTTACTGTATAGGAACGCAAGGGATTTCTGTGTGTTGATTTTATATCCTGCATCTTTACTATATTCATTGATTAGCTCTAGTAATTTTCTGGTGGCATCTTTAGGGTTTTCTATGTAGAGGATCATGTCATCTGCAAACAGTGAGAATTTTACTTCTTCTTTTCCAATCTGGATTCCTTTTATTTCTTTTTCTTCTCTGATTGCTGTAGCTAAAACTTTCAAAACTATGTTGAATAGTAGTGGTGAGAGTGGGCATCCTTGCCTTGTTCCTGTCTTTAGGGGAAATGCTTTCAATTTTTCACCATTGAGGATAATGTTTGCTGTGGGTTTATCATATATAGCTTTTATTATGTTGAGGTATGTTCCTTCTATTCCTGCTTTCTGGAGGGTTTTTATCATAAATGGATGTTGAATTTTGTCAAAGGCTTTCTCTGCATCTACTGAGATAATTACATGATTTTTAATCTTTCAATTTGTTAATGTGATGTATCACATTGATTGACTTGTGAATACAGAAGAATCCTTGCATCCCTGGGATAAAGCCCACTTAGTCATGATGTATGATCTTTTTAATATGTTGTTGGATTCTGTTTGCTAGACTTGTGTTAAGGATTTTTGCATCTCATCAGTGATATTGGCCTGTAGTCTTCTTTTTTTGTGTGGCATCTTTGTCTGGTTTTGGTACTAGTGTGATGGTGGCCTCATAAAATGAGTTTGGAAGTTTACCTTCGTCTGCAATTTTCTGAAAGAGTTTGAGTAGGATAGGTGTTAGCTCTTCTTTAAAGTTTTGGTAGAATTCAGCTGTGAAGCCATCTGGTCCTGAGCTTTTGTTTGTTGGAAGATTTCTGATTACAGTTTCAATTTCTGTGCTTGTGATGGGTCTGTTAAGATTTTCTGTTTCTCCCTGGTTCAGTTAGAAATTTATACTTTTCTAAAAATTTGTCCATTTCTTCCAAGTTGTCCATTTTATTGGCATAATAGTAGTCTCTTATGATCCTTTGTATTTCTGTGTTGTCTGTTCTGATTTCTCAATTTTCATTTCTAATTTTGTTGATTTGATTCTTCTCCCTTTGTTTCTTGATGAGTCTGGCTTATGGTTTGTCTATTTTATTTATCTTCTCAAAGAACCAGCTTTTGGCTTTGTTGATTTTGGCTATGGTCTCCTTTGTTCCTTTTGCATTTATTTCTGCCCTAATTTTTATGATTTCTTTCCTTCTACTAACCCCGGGGTACTTAATTTCTTCTTTTTCCAGTTGCTTTAGGTGTAGAGTTAGGTTATTTATTTGATTTCTCTCCTGTTTATGAGGTAGGCTTGTATTGCTACAAACCTTCCCCTTAGCACTACTTTTACTGAATCCTATAGGTTTTGGGTTGTTGTGTTTTCATTTTCATTCATTTCTATACATATTTTGGTTTCTTTTTTGATTTCTTCTGCGATTTGTTTGTTATTAAGAAGTGTTTTGTTTAGCCTCCATGTGTTTGTATTTTTAATAGTTTTTTTCCTGTAGTTGATATCTAATCTTACCTCATTGTGATCAGAAAAGATGCTTGAGATGATTTCAATTTTTTTATCATTTGCCAAGGCTAGTTTTATGGCCCAGGATGTGATCTATTCTGGAGAAGTTTCCATGTGCACTAGAGAAAAAGGTGAAATTCATTGTTTTGGGGTGAAACGTCCTATAGCTATCAATCAGGTCTAACTGGTCCATTGTATCATTTAAAGTTTGTGTCTCCTTGCTAATTTTTTGTTTAGTTGATCTATCCATAGGTGTGAGTAGGGAATTTAAGTCTCCCACTATTAGTGTGTTACTGTTAATTTCCCCTTTCATACTTGTTAGCATTTGCCTTACATATTGCAGTGCTCCTATGTTGGATGCATATATATTTATAAGTGTTATATCTTCTTCTTGGATTGATCCTTTGATCATTATGTAGTGTCCTTCTTAGTCTCTTTTCATGGCCTTTATTTCAAAGTCTACTTTTTTCTGATATGAGTATTGCTACTCCTGCTTTCTCTTGGTCTCCATTTCTGTGAAATATCTTTTTCCAGCCCTTCATTTTCAGTCTGTATGTGTCCCTTGTTTTGAGGTGAGTCTCTTGTAGACAGCATATATAGGGGTCTTATTTTTGTATTCATTCAGCTAGACTGTCTTTTGGTTGGGGCATTCAACCCATTTACATTTAAGGTAATTATTGATAAGTATGATCCCATTGCCATTTACTTTGTTGTTTTGTGTTCGAGTTTACACACCTTTTCTGTGTTTCCTGTCTAGAGAAGGTCCTTTAGCATTTGTTGAAGAGCTGGTTTGGTGATGCTGAATTCTCTGAGCTTTTGCTTGTCTGTAAAGCTTCTGATTTCTCCTTCATATTTGAATGAGATCCTTGCTGGATATAGTAATCCGGGCTGTAGGTTTTTCTCTTTCATCACTTTAAGTATGTCCTGCCATTCCCTTCTGGCTTGAAGAGTTTCTATTGAAAGATCAGCTGTTATCCTTATGGGGATCCCCTTGTGTGTTGTTTGTTGTTTTTCCCTTGCTGCTTTTAATATTTGTTCTTTGTTTGATCTTTCTTAATTTGGCTAATATGTGTCTTGGGGTGTTTCACCTTAGGTTTATCCTGTTTGGGACTCTCTGGGTGTCTTGGACTCGGGTGGCTATTTCCTTCCCCATTTTAGAGAAGTTTTCAACTATTATCTCCTCAAATATTTTCTCATGGCCTTTCTTTTTGTCTTCTTCTGGGACTCCTATGATTCGAATGTTGGGGCATCTGAGATTGTCCCAGAGGTCTCTGAGGTTCTCATTTCTTTTAATTCTTTTTTTCTTTTTTCCTCTCTGCTTCATTTATTTCCACCATTCTATCTTCCACCTCACTGGTCCTATCTTCTGCCTCAGTTATTCTACTGTTGGTTCCCTCCAGAGTGCTTTTGATCTCAGTTATTGCATTATTCATTATTGATTGACTCATTTTTATTTCTTCTAGATCCTTGTTAAACTTTTATTGCATCTTCTCAATCCTTGTCTCCAGTCTATTTATCTGTAACTCCATTTTGTTTTCAAGTTTTTGGATCATTTTTAGTGTCATTATTCTGAATTCTTTTCCAGGTAGACTCCCTATCTCCTCTTTTGTTTGGTTTGGTGGGCTTTTATCATGTTCCTTTACCTGCTGAATATTTCTCTGCCTTTTCATCTTGTTTAGGTTGCTGTGTTTGTGGTGGCCTTTCTTTATGCTGGAAGTTTGTGGTTCCTCTTTATTATGGAGGTTCCTCCCTGTGGGTTGGGTTGGACAAATGGCTTGTCAAAATTTCCTGGTTAGGGAAGCTTGCATCAGTGTTCTGGTGGGTGGAGCTGGATCTCTTCTTTCTGGAGTGCAAGGAAGTGTCCAGTAGTGAGTTTTGAGGTGTCTATGGGTTTGGTGCAGAGAAGGCAATGGCACCCCACTCCAGTACTCTTGCCTGGAAAATCCCGAGGATGGAGGAGCCTGGTGGGCTACAGTCCATGGGGTCGCACAGAGTTGGACACGACTGAAATGACTTAGCAGCAGCAGCAGCATGAGTTTGGTGTGACTTTTGGCTGCCTGTATTTTAATGCTCAGGGTTATGTTCCTGCATTGTTGGAGAATTATTAGCTTGGTATGTCTTGCTATGAAACTTGTTAGCCCTTGGTGGAGCTTGGTTTCATTGTTGGTATGGAGGCTTTTGGATGAGCTTTTGTCAATTAATGTTCTCTGGAGTCAAGAGTTTTCTGGTGTTCTCCAGTTTTGGATTTAAGCCTCCTGCCTCTGGCTTTCAGTCTTATCCTTACAATAGCCTCAAGATTTCTCCATCCATATGGCACCAATGTTAAAATATCTAAGTTAAAGGTGAAAAGATTCCCCACAGTGGGGGACACCCCGAGAGGTTCACAGAGTTACATGGAGAAGAGAAGGGGGAGGAGGGAGATAGAGGTGACCAGAATGAGAAGAGGGGGAATAAAAAGGGGAGAGAGCAATCTAGCTAGTAATCAATTCCCTATTTGCTCTCCACAGTCTGGAACACTCAGAGAGCTTCACGGAGTTCCATAGAGAAGAGAAGAGGGAGGAAGGAGATAGAGGTGATCAGCAGGAGAGGAGGAGGAGTCAAAAGGAGAGAGACCAATCTACTTTGTGATCAGTTCCCTAAGTGTTCTCCACAGCCCGGAACACCCAAAGAGATTCACAGAGTTAAGTAGAGGAGAGAAGGGAGAGGGAGGAGATAGAGATGACCTGGGGGAGAAAAAGGAGAGTCAAAAGGGGAGAGAGCAATCAAGCCAGTAATCACACTCCTAAGTAAAAATGGGTACTGAAGATTGGATTCTTAAAGGTACAGAATTGATAACAAATACAAAAAGCAAAGATTAAAAATCTAGAGTAGAGGTTACACTCTCAAAAATACCATATTTAAAAAAAAAACAAAATCACAAAAGTTATTTTAAAAATATGAAATTTGCTTTAAAAATAGGGTCTTTTTTGCAAGTTAATAGGTTTTAAAAAATGAAAATTAAAGGAGTAATAAAGAACTTAAAAATAAGAAAAATTAAAAATGATAATTGTAAAATATATCTAGGAATTTCTCTGTAGCTGTTGAGGGCAGTGTGAGGTCAGTTCAGTTTCAGATAGTTCCTTGTTCTAGCTTATACTTCTTCTCAAGGTCTATAGATCCCTTCCAATGTAGCCAATGCTAACGACAGGGTTTTAATCTGTTGCACCTATCACTTCCAAAGTGGTTCCCTCTTCTTTGTTTTTTTGGCTTCCCCTGTTTGCAAGTCTCTTCAGTATCTCACTTTTGCCCTGACACAAGGGGGTGAAGGTGGTCATTTATTTAGGCTCACTTGTTCAATTGTGCTGCGGGGAGGGAGGAACACTGCAAACAAATATCACTGGCGTGTCTCACTGACATTTTTAGAGCATTACATCTAATAGTTTTTATTTTCTTGGGCTCCAAAATCACTGTGGATGGTGACTGCAGCCATGAAATTAAAAGATGCTTGCTCCTTGGAAGGACAGCTATGACAAACCTAGACAGTGTATTGATAATCAGAGACATCACTCTGCCAACAAAGTTCTGTTCAGTTAAAGCTATGGTTTTTCCAGTAGTCATGTATAGATGTGAGAGTTGGACCAAAAAGAAAGATGAGTGCCAAAGAATTGATGCTTTCAAATTGTGTTGCTGGAGAAGACTCTTGAGAGTCCCTTGGCCAGCAAGGAGATCAAACCAATCAATCCTAAAGGAAATCAACCCTGAATATACATTGAAAGGACTGATACTGAAACTGAAGCTCCAATACTTTGGCCACCTGATGGGTAGAGCTGACTCAGTGGGAAAGACCCTGATGCTGGGGAAGATTGAATGCAAAAGTGACCTTTCACTGTCATAATTTGAGTTCTAGTCTGGTGGCAGAGGATGAGATGGTTAGATAGCATCAGTGACTCAGTGGACATGAATCTGAGCAAACTCTGGGAGATGGTGAAAGACAGGAGAGCCTGGCATGCTGCAGTCCATAGGGTCACAAAGAGTCAGACACGATTGAGGGACTGAACAACAACAACAAAAATCTAACAGCAGCAACATACACACAATTTGAAAAAGGTGAGCAATTGAATTAGTAATCAAAAAATTACCTACAAATTTAAAAGCCCAGGCCCAGATGGCTTCACAGGTGAATTAGACCAAACATATATTTTAAATGAATACCAATTCTTCTCAAATTCCTCCAAAGAACAGACAAGCAGGACACTCTTCCCAGTTCACTCTGTGAGGTCATTATTACCCTGATACTAAAAGCAGGCAAAAATATCATAAACAAAGATACAGACCAATATCTCTTATGCATATAAGCACAAAAATCCTCAACAGAATACTGGCAAACCAAATTGAACCACATGTAAAAAGAATTGTACACCATGACCAAGTGGGTTTTGTCTCAGTCATGCAAGCTCAGTTTAACATCCAAAAATGTATTACACCATATCAATAGAATAAAAAAAAAAAAGAAAAGAAAAACCACATGATCATCTAATAGATGCAGAAAAAGAATTTGATAAGATCCAAGACCCTTTCATGATAAAACACTCAACAAACTAGGGATAGAAAGAAAATTCCTCAATCTGATAAAGCACATCTACAAAAATCTATAGCTAACAAAATATATAATGAAGAAAGTTTTGATATTTTCCTCCTAAGATCAGTAATAAGACAAGAATATCTACTGATGCCACTTCTATTCAACATTGTACTGGAGGTTCTAGATAGGAAAATTAGACAAGAAAAGGAAATAAAAGACATCTATATTGGAAGGGAAGAAGTAAAACTATTTCTATTCACAGATGACATGATCTTATGTATAGTAGTTTCTAAAGAATCACTAAAAAGCTATTAGAACTAATAAATGGGTTCAGCACATTTGCAGGATACAAGATTAATATAAAAAATCAATTGTATTTTTATGCATTTGCAGTGAACAAGCCAAAATGAAATCAAGAAGGCAATTTCATTTATACTAGCAACAAAAAGAATAAAATGGGAATAAATTTAATAAAGTAAGTGTAAAGCTACAAAACATTATTGAAAGAAATTAAAGAATATTGAAACAAAGAAGGAATTCTATGTTTATCTACAGATTCAACATGGTCTCTACTAGAATCCCATTAGGCTTCTTTGTAGAATCTGGTAACCTGAACCAAAAGTCCATATGGAAATGCAAGGGACCAAAAATAGCCAAAACAATCTCAAAAAAGAACAAAGTTGGATGACTAACACTTCTATATTTCAAAACTTACTACAAAGCAACAGTAATCAAGAAGACATATACTAGCATGAGGATAGACATAAATTAATGGAAGAGAATTGAAAATCCAGAAATAAACTCTCACATTTATGGTCAAATAATTTTAAACAAGGATGCCAAGATTATTTAATAGGAAAAAAGAATAGTCTTTTCAACAAATGATGCTGGAGCAATTGGATATCTACATGCAAAAGAATGAAGTTGGTCTCTTACCTCACATCATACATAAAAATTAACTCAAAATAGATCAAAGGCCTAAATGTAATACCTCAAACTATAAAACTCTTAGAAGAAAACACAGAGGATAAATCTTTATAGTTTGGGGTTAGGAAATAGACTCAGATATGAAAGTGCATAAGCAAGAAAAGAAAAAGAATAGATAAAATGGACTTTATAAAAATAAAAAGTTTCATGTTTCAAAGGAAGCTATCAGGAAAGTGAAAAGACACCTATAGAATGTGAAAATTTTATTTTCAAATTTATGTCTAATTAAAATCTAGTATCAAGAATATATAAAGAATACTTTCAACTCAAAAATAAAAGGTAGCCCAATTAAAAACTGGGGAAAAGACCAAGACAAACCATTGTCTAGGGCATAAAATAAGTTTCAATGCATTTCATAAGCCTGAAATCATACAGAGTTCTATTTGTTCTCTGATCACAATAGAATTAGACATAAGTAATAATAAGATATGTTGAAATACTTCAACTATCTGAGGGATTATTTTCTTAATAATCTATGGACCAAAGAAGAATTCACAAAAGAAATTAGAAAATATTTTGAAATGAATGATAATGAAAATACAACATATCAAAATGTGTGGGATGTAACTAAAGCAGTGCTTAGGAAGACATGTATGCTTTCTGTACAATATATGTTATGCCCGAAGTCCGAGTCCCCAAAACTGAGAGAATAAGACATCCACAGCAATGCAAATGCACAAAGGGGTTTATTGCTAGCTCAAGCTAGGGCTCAGGTCTCATCCAGCGCAGTGGAGTCTTGACGAGAGCCCCGAGCTCTGAATCACATCTCCTTTTATACAGACGGTTCTTTGTTCCTGTAACAGCATAGCTGATTGGCTAAACCGTATGCGCACGCGGGTCTTTTAAACCTCGCATCCCAATCCGGATTGGTGCAGGCGGGGTTTTCCTGATTGGCTCAGGCGGGGCTTCGGGGATTTTTTCTGATTGGTCGAGCTACACTGCCTGTGGGAGTTCCCAGTGCCTCAGCTTTCCTAGAGACTAAAACTCAGACCTTAGCCTGCCCCTTAGAGCCTTTCTTGGCTCCAGTTTGGTCCTAACATATAAAGATGTGTATTTTTTAAAAAACTCATTGAATTATACACTTGAGATTTGTACATTTTTACTGTATGTAAATTTACCTTTAATTAAAAAATAGCACCAGGCTGTCAGATAAAGCAGAAATCATGGAATGAAAAAGAAGGTATTAAATAAATGAAGATTGGAGAAGCTCTGGTTAAAGTGTGTTTTCTAAATGGTAGCAGACTTCTTTTTTTAGTGTATAATTAACATAGAGTAAAATGTACAAATCTTGATCACTCACATGAAGATGAAGAATATTCTATCAACACAAAAAGTTTCCTCCTGCTCCAGTTCATTCAGTACCCTTTCTTCAACCTCTAAAGTTATCCTAGCAGGTTTTAATAATGTTAGTTTTGAAAATAAAACAGTTCAATAGAGTCAACTTTGGCAGAGGTCAAGTAGAATAAAGATTTAGGAGGACACTGTAGATGGTAAAAGTGGGGAAAGATTCCAAATTGGAATTAATCTTGAAATGAATGGCAGTGAAAAAAGAAACAGAAACTTTTAAAAAGCCTGATGCTGCTACTATACTTGACGGTGAAAATGGCGGAGGGGCGGGGACAATTATCTTTCTAATACTTGAGACATTTTCAATATATTTGGGGAAGGAAAACACTTTGAAATGCTTTTCATCAATAGGCTAAACAATGATTGGTAGACAAATAATATTTTAACATTTACATCTAATTTAGTCATTTTTTCTATGTTGTTACTGGACGAAACTTGAGTCTGCCACCAACACTCAGTAAGGCCAGTCTGTTGCAGGAAGGGAGACTCCTTCCAGGGCCTGAGGGTAGGCTCTTGTCTAACAATAGGAAATGAATTGTCTGAGGAGACAAAGCAAGAGACTTTATTGGGAAGGGGCATCTGGGTGGAGAGCAGCAGGGTAAGGAAACCCAGGAGAACTCCTGTGCCACACAGGCTTGCAGTCTCTGGTTTTATGGTGATGGGATTGGTTTCAGGTTGTTTCTGGTCAATCATTCTGACTCAGGGTCCTTCCTGGTGGCTTGTGCATCATTCAGCCAAGATGGATTACAGTGAGAAGGATTCTGGGACGTTAGTATGACATATGGATTGGCGTCCCCTCTCTCCTTTTGACTTTTTCTGATTTCTGCTGGTTGGTGTAGCTTATCATTCCAAGTTCCTTACCAGGACCTCCCGTTGTAATTACTCATGCAAGCGATTACTATCATACCTGGCCAGATCCTGCTAAATCTACAGACATGGATTGTGGTGAAAGAAAGTGCAGCTTTATTGTAAGACACCAATACTAGGAGAAGGAGTGCCTCACTTTCATAATCCCTGAACTCCTCAAAAGGTCTCACCAAAGCATTTTTAAAGGCAAGATGAGGGAAGGATATTCCAAAATATGTGATCAGCTCATCCATAATTTTCCGGTTGATTGATGCCAGAAGGTCTGTGGGCTAAGTGCTCCTGATCATCAAGTAGTTAATTCCATCCCTTTTGTGGTGGTTTTAGCATGCATCAGATACTATTATCTAGGTACTTCAGAGAGGAGCTAAAGCAGAGGATATGGGGGAA
>NW_024070207.1:113590187-113815026 GCF_014754425.2 Oryx dammah
TATATATATATAATATCCAAGTCTTTATTGTTTTAAATAATAACACAATTGACCCTTGAACAATACTGTTTAAATTACCTGAGTCCACATATATGCAGAATTTTTAAATTAAATATGCCCTATAGTACTACATCCCATGGAGGAGGGCATGACAACCCAATCTAGTATTCTTGCTTGGAGAATTCCATGGACAGAGGAGCCTGGAAGGCTTAGCATGCACATAGTACTACACAATCTGTTGTTTGTTGTTCAATCACTAGGTCAAGTCCAACTCTTTGCGACCCCAGGACTGCAGCATGCCAGGTTTCCCTGTCTTTTACTATAACCTGGAGTTTGCTCAGATTTATGTTTATTGAGCCAGTAATGCCATCTAACCATCTCATCCTCTGTTGACCCCTTCCCATGCCCTCAATCTTTCCCAGCATCAGGGTCTTTTCCAATGAGTTGGTTCTTCACACCAGGTGGCCAAAGTAGTGAAGCTTCAGTTTCAGCATCAGTTTTTCCAATGTATATTCAGGGTTGATTTCCTATAGGTTGACTAGTTTGATGTTCTTGATGGTCAAGGGACTCTCAAGAGTCTTTTCAAGCACCACAGTTTGAAAGCATCAATCATTTGGTGCTCAGCCTTCTTTATGGTCCAACTCTCACATCTGTACATGACTAATGGAAAAACCATAGTTTTGATTATACAGACCTTTGTTGGCATTGTGATGTCTCTGCTTTTTAATGTACTATCTAGGTTTGTCATAATTTTTCTTCCAAGGAGTGTCTTTTAATTTCATGGCTGCAGTCACCATCTGCAGAGATTTTAGAGCCCCCCCAAAATAAAATCTGTCACTGTTTCCACTTTTTCCCCAATCTATTTGCCATGAAGTCATGGAACCAGATGCCACGATCTTATTTTTTTGAATGTTGAGTTTTAAGCCAGCCTTTTCACTTTCCTTTTTCATTCTCATCATGAGACTCTTTAGTTCCTCTTCACTTTCTACCATTAGAATGGTATCATCTGCCTGAGGTTGTTGATATTTCCCCTGTCAATCTTGATTCCAGATTGTGATTCATCCAGTCTGCCTTTTCACATGATATACTCTGCATATAAGTTAAATAAGCAAGATGACAATAAACAGCCTTGAGGTACTCCTTTCCCAATTTTGAACCAGTCCATTGTTCCATGTCTGGTTCTAATTGTTGCTTCTTTTCCCGCATACAGGTTTCTCAGGAGACAGGTGAGGTGGTCTGGTATTTCCATCTCTTTAAGAGTTTTTCAGTTTGTTGTGATCCACACAGTCGAAGGCTTTAGTGTTGTCAACGAAGCAGAAGTAGATGTTTCTCTGGAATTCTCTTGCTTTTTCTATGATCCAACGGATTTTAGCAATTTGATCTCTGGTTCCTCTGCCTTTCTAAATCCAGCTTTTCATCTGGAACCACACAATCTGTAGTTGGTTAAATTTGGGGATATGAAACTGTAAAGCTTATATGTGGATTTCCCCATCTTGTTCAAGGGTTAACTGTATAATTAATAATCTCATTGAAAAATCATTGAAAAAGAAAGAGTTCCAGAAAAACATCTATTTCTGCTTTATTGACTATGTCAAATCCTTTGACTGTGTGGATCACAATAAACTGTGGAAAATGCTGAAAGAGATGGGAATACCAGACCACCTGACCTGCCTCTTGAGAAATCTGTATGCAGGTCAGGAAGCAACAGTTAGAACTGGACATGGAACAACAGACTGGTTCCAAATAGGAAAAGGAGTGTGTCAAGGCTGTATATTGTCACCCTGCTTATTTAACTTATATGCAGAGTACATCATGAGAAAACATTCTCTGACATAAATCACAGCAGGATCCTCTATGACCCACCTCCCAAAATATTGGAAATAAAAGCAAAAATAAACAAATGGGGCCTAATTAAAATTAAAAGCTTCTGCACAACAAAGGAAAATATAAGCAAGGTGAAAAGACAGCCTTCTGAATGGGAGAAAATAATAGCAAATAAAGCAACTGACAAACAACTAATCTCAAAACTATACAAGCAACTTCTGCAGCTCAATTCCAGAAAAATATCTCTAAAGAAGATATACAGATGGCTAACAAACACATGAAAAGATGCTCAACATCACTCATTATCAGAGAAATGCAAATCAAAACCACAATGAGGTACCATTTCACGCCAGTCAGAATGACTGCAATCCAAAAGTCTACAAGCAATAAATGCTGGAGAGGGTGTGGAGAAAAGGGAACCCTCTTACACTGTTGGTGGGAATGCAAACTAGTACAGCTACTATGGAGAACAGTGTGGAGATTCCTTAAAAAACTGGAAATTGATCTGCCTTATGACCCAGCAATCCCACTACTAGGCATACACACCGAGGAAACCAGAATTGAAAGAGACACGTGTACCCCAATGTTCATCACAGCACTGTTTATAATAGCCAGGACATGGAAGCAACCTAGATGTCCATCAGCAGACGAATGGATAAGAAAGCAGTGGTACATATACACAATGGAAAAGAATACATTTGAATCATTTCTAATGTGGTGGGTGAAACTGGAGCCTATTATACAGAGTGAAGTAAGCCAGAAAGAAAAACACCAATACAGTATACTAACACATATATATGGAATTTAGAAAGATGGTAACGATAACCCTGTATGTGAGACAGCAAAAGAGACACAGATGTATAGAACAGACTTTTGGACTCTGTGGGAGAGGGTGAGGGTGGGATGATTTGGGAGAATGGCATTGAAACATGTAAAATATCATATATGAAATGAATCACCAGTCCATGTTCAATGCATGATACAGGATGCTTGGGGCTGGTGCACAGGGATGACCCAGAGGGATGACCCAGAGGGAGGCAGGTGGGAGGGGGGTTCAGGATTGGGAACACATGTACACCTGTGGTGGATTCATGTTGATGTATGGCAAAACCAATACAATATTGTAAAGTAATTAGCCTCCAATTAAAATAAATAAATTTATATTAAAAAAATAAGAAAGTGAAAGAGGAGAGTGAAAAAATTGGCTTAAAGCTCAACATTCAGAAAACTAAGATCATGGCATTTGGTCCCTCATTTCATGGCAAATAGATGGGGAAACAGTGTCAGATTTTTTTTTTTGGGGGGGGGGGCTCCAAAATCACTGCAGAAGGTAATTGCAGCCATGAAATTAAAAGATGCTTACTCATTGGAAAGAAAGTTATGACCAACCTAGATAGCATATTCAAAAGCAGAGACATGACCTTGCCAACAAAGGTTCATCTCGTCAAGGCTATGGTTTTTCCGGTGGTCATGTATGGATGTGAGAGTTGGCCTGTGAAGAAAGCTGAGCACCAAAGAATTGATGCTTTTGAACTGTGGTGTTGGAGAAGACTCTCACGAAGAATCCCTTGGACTGCAAGGAGATCCAACCAATCCTTTCTAAAGGAGATCAGTCCTGGGTGTTCTTTGGAAGGAATGATGCTAAAGCTGAAACTCCAGTACTTTGGCCACCTCATGGGAAGAGTTGACTCATTGGAAAAGACTCTGATGCCCAGAGGGATTGGGGACAGGAGGAGAAGGGGACAACAGAGGATGAGATGGCTGGATGGAATCACTGACTTGATGGACATGAGTTTGAGTGAACTCCGGGAGTTGGTGATGGACAGGGAGGCCTGGCATGCTGCGATTCATGGGGTGGCAGAGTCGGACATGACTGAGCGACTGAACTGAACTGAATAATCTCATACATAAATTTTTGTTTGTTGCCCTGATGAATTCAAATGTTCACAAATAATTTTGAGTACCTACTTGATTTCAGGGCTTCTCTGGTAGCTCCCAGGTGGCGCTAGTGGTAAAGAACTCGCCTGCCAATGCAGGAGACATAAGAGATACAGGTTCGATCCCTGGGTCAGGAAGATCCTCTGGAGGAGGGCTCGGCAACCCACTCCAGTATTCTTGCTGGAAAAGATTGAAGGCAGGAGGAGAAGGGGACGACAGAGGATGAGATTGTTGTATGGCATCACCAACTGGATGGACATGAGTTTGAGCAAGCTCGGGGAGTTGGTGATGGACAGGGAAGCTTGCAGTCCCTGGGGTCACAAAGAGTCGGACATGACTGAATGACTGAACTGAACTGAACTGGTAGCTCAGCTGGTAAAGAATCCACCTGCAATGAAGGAGACTCCCGTTCAATTCCTGGGTCAGGAAGATCCCCTGGAGAAGGGATAAGCTACCCATTCCAGTATTCTTGGGCTTCCCTGGTGGCTCAGACGGTAAAGAGCCCACTCACAATGTGGGAGACCTGGGTTCGATCCCTTGGTTGGAAAGATCCCCTGGAGAAGGGAACGGCTACCCACTCCAGTATTCTGGCCTAAAGAATTCCATGGACAGAGAAGCCTGGCAGGCTACAGTCCATGGGGAGGAGCCTGGCAGGCTATAGTCCATGGGGTCACAAAGAGTTGGGCATGACTGAGTGACTTTCACACACAATGGATTTCAGGCACTTGGCTAGATGCTGAGGACTGAATCGGTGGACGAGACAGAATCATATTGGAGGAAGAAATTTTTTCCTCTATGTAGCTTCTCAGGTTCAGTCTGGCCCCTATAAATTAAATTGATGAAAGACAGATTAACAGAAGCAAAAAAAAAAAGATTTAATTGTATATGTATGTATGGAAGTTCACAAAGAAATGTGGCTCGAGGAGGTGGTTAGAATTTGAGGCTTATATACCAGCTTTGGCTAGACAAAGGAAAAATGATTAGGGCGATTCCTGGAAGAGGGGATGGTAAGTTAATGGGAGGGTAAGGAGAAGAAATGTATGATTGAAAATGGTTGTTTAGTAAGGTTTGTTATGCAGATAAAAATCATTTTAGGAGTTAATAGTTGTTTCTAGGAGTGCTTTTCTTCCTGGTACAGAGAGGGAGACACCCTTACAATGGAAATTTATGTTCTGCTTCTAGTGGAGAGCAAAGAGCTAGTAGAGAGTGGAGAGCAAAGAGCTCTTTGCCTTCTGCTCCAAAGAATACTTATGCTGAAGTGGCATATTTTAAGGTGGCATATTCTAGTCCCCCTCAGACATAATAGCTGTCTCAAAGGCATTTATAGTCTAGCAAAGATGAGAAACATTGACTAATTGTGGTTGATCTTAACTAAGCAGAACTAGGAGTTCTGAACTAGGGGATGTAACAGAGTCTGGTGGTGGTTTAGTCCCTGAGTGTGTCCAACTCTTTGTGACCCCATGGACTATAGCACACCAGGCTCCTCTGTGCATAGGATTCTCCAGGAAAGAATACTAGAGTGGGTTGCCATTTCCTTCTCCAGGGGATCTTCCCGAACCAGGGATTGAACAGGCATCTCCTGTGTCTCCTTTATTGGCACACGAATTTTTTTTTTACCACTGAGCCACCTGGGAAGCCCACCTTGTAGACGACTCTAAGTCCTTCATTCATTTTCCTCAGGGCAGTAGTAAGCTATTGAAGGATTCCAATCAGGGCAGTAACAGGATCACTGATGCAAATGGCAGTTGAGTTCCTCACTAAGCTTCACTTCTACATGTTGGGAAGGGAGGAGGACTTGTCTGATTTGGCTTCTGGGCTGTCCACAGAAAAGTTTCCTCAGTGTTGTAAATTGCTGCCCTCCTCTCCAATATGCCTCCCTCCTTCTCACTCCACTGCGGTTGTAGCTTAGACGTTAAGCAGAGTTCCCTAATGGGCTGCAGCACCTCTGTATGGCCCCAGTGAAGGAGAAATGAGGCAGAACACATTTTCTTCTTTTGTTCTGTTAATTTATTCCAATAGTTCCACCCTTTAAAGCTGTATGGCTATTAGAATTCCTTACATAGTTAAAAATTACACTGGAGCAGGGAATTAAAAATATATATATATATCCAAAAGAACATAGCAAATATGTTTACCCCTTTAAGTTAAAGAAAAAGGACCCAGTATGTATGTAGGGAAGGGTGCCAAATATCACACTCATGTTCTCAGATCCACTTCCTCTCCAAGACAACCATCTAATATCTGTCTCACAAATCTTTACCAGCCTTTCAGGACATCTTTCCAGTGTGGATAGGTCTTGTACAGTGGGACAATCGGCAGTAATCTTTGACATTCTGCATCCCATAGAAATCTCCAGGTGCTCCTTGGCAACACTCTCGTGTTTTAATTCTGAGCTCCTCCCACCAGCATGATTGTATGAAAGTCTCTGTTTTTCTGATTACCCAGTTGTTAACTGTTGGAACACATACTTACATGTACCCACATACCCTCACCCATAGTCTTCAGAGGACAAACATTATTCGACAGAGACAGTACAAACAAATATCACAAGAAGGAAAAGGCGATAATTCCCTGTTTCTATAATTTACAAGGTCACCTCTTTCAACATGGAGTTAGTACAGTACATGATTATGCAAAGCAGCGTTAGTTCTTTTCTATTATCCCGTTCTCTCAAATTGTACCTCCTTTGAGCTTGCCAAGAATAAGAAATGGCCCATTACTAAACAATATACCTCTTAATGACCACTCAGTTAGCTGCACAAAGACCTGGTTAAAGCTAGAAATTACCTCTTGGAATTTTCCAATTAGCTATTAGACAAAGGCCATCCGTCTCCCCAGCCTCTGTCCTGGGAAGAAGACTTTGGTGCTTGGAAAGTAAGGGAAGTGAGTATAATCAGATTTGCATTTTTATCAGAATATCCTGAGTGGTAAGTAGAAAGTGGCTGAGGGGAGGACTGCAAGATTACTTGCTGGAGGGCCAGGAGGAGAAAAAAGACGGGTACATTGTGGTCTTAATTTGCAGTCAAACAACTCACAAAAAAGGAATTCAAGAAAAGGAGCTTTGTCAAGTAAGACAGGTTCTAGTTTACACTATTGAAATTACTCTGAGATAGTGGTGCTGTCTTAGAAAATGTATAGGGTTTCATGAACATGGAATATCACTGTTTTCTTTTTTTAAATTTTATTTACTTATTTTTGACTGTGCTGGGTGTCTGTTGCTGTGCCCAGGCTTTTCTCTAGTTGCAGTGAGTGGAGGCTACTCTCTAGTTGTGGTGCATGGGTCTCTCATTGTGGTGGCTTCTCCTGTTGCAGAGCATAGGCTCCAGGGCTCATGGGCTCAGTAGCTGTGGCTTCCAGGCTCCAGAGCACAGGCTCAACAGTTGTGGTGCGCGGGCTTAGCTCTCTGCAGCATGTGGGACCTTACCAGACCAGGGATAGAACCCGAGTCTTCTGCATGGACAGGCTGATTTTTTACCACTGAGCCATCAGGGAAGCCCTATCACTATTTTATAAATACGAGAGAAAATGTAATAAGATGGAATGGCACTCCCCCCACTCCAGGCAAAATAACCATTGTTAGAATCTGTGATCTGCACAAACAAATATAATCATTTCCTCCTCATTTTCCAAAGGGAGAGTCTCAATAACAACAACAAAAATCCAGAAACTTTGTGTGTGATGGTGACCACTTTATAAGCATTTGGATGAATGTGATACAACTAGGATATAACTATGTGGCTTTTGTTCTAAAATTAAACAAGTGATAATTCAGAAAGTACTTCCCCACCTCAAATACTCTTCCTCAGAACTGAGATTTCAACTTTCCTGACACTAAATTTGGGCAGAGGTGTCAAATCATTATAATAACTGCAAGTTGGCCCCAGCAAAAATAGCATTTCAGCAGCCTGTCACTGGCATACAATCAACTGCACACCCACTGCTGGACTTGATACACAATTGTGGCACCAAACATGATTAGAATGTTCCTCTCAGTGCCAAGTATTGCAGTACAGCAAATTAACCTTTGACCAGAATAATTATTTTCCCACTTTCTGAATGTCTATGTTAGTTAAGCATTTTCAGATCAATGCAGTCATATGTCTACTTGTAACATGAGAAATTATTCCTTATTTGCTGAATAACCCTCTGTCTCACAAAGGACATACTATGTCTTTCAACTCAGAAGGGTGGACAACTGGCTGTTTCAAAGTATTTGACACACTAAACAGTCCAGAGGTGCTTACCTAATTGCATCATATTAGTATATCATATTTTAAAGACTGCCACACAAAGCTGACCCAAACAAATAGTTCTCTACAAAATAGTTTCAGTGCTTTAATTTTCTCGGGATTGTCAAGATCAATATCCTCTCTGCACCACATATCTTTGTGGCAGTAATTAGCTTTGTATTAATAGAGTTGCTATTAGAGAAAAGTAGGTTTTCCCTGGAGAAGAGCGAGGATCTACAAGTTGTTATGTATAGAAAGGCAATTTCAGGAGGAAAATGGTATAGAGTGGGTAGCTACCGTCTAGATGTATTCTTTACTTAAGTCTCCATGTTTCTTATTTTTCCATTTTTGGGCTTTTAGCTAAAGTACAACACTACAATTATTGAATTATTCATTATAGTAATCTTCTGTAGAAACTTAATTCATAACTAAGGTTGCAGTGTTTGGGGTTATAAATATTCCCGTTTTTTTGCGTTTACTTCTTCCATAAAATCTCAGTGGAAACCTTACTTCAGAGGAGCCCCTCAAAAATTTTGTGTCATTTTCCACCTAGTACATGTAATACAAATGTGCTCTTCTTAAAGAAGACCCCATGGGACCAAAACAAGTCACAAACAAAAATGAAAATAATAATAAAAATCTTCAGTCACAGTACTTTAGTGCAGATAAATATACTTTTTTAATGTGAACTCTGAATAAAGGTTTAATTGTTGAACTTCTATCTAGGAGTGTTAAGCACCTCAAAAGAAAATTCTTTTTAGAAGGAATAGTTAATGCTTGTGGGCTTTAAATTGCCATTTGACTTTGAGTAGAAGCACAAACAGGAGTTGACCTTTAAGGACTAGAGCACATATTCGCTGCATCTCCCTCTTCTGCTGGACAGATCCAAAAGTAGGAATGTTTTGGCATAGTGTGTAACTTTGTTTGCTAAACAAGAAAAACAGTTTTATAGAACAAAGTCATAGGGTATAATGAAAGGGGCACATGTTTTAGAATTAGAAATATACAACTTTAGATACTGTTTCTACAACTACACTGCAGTTGAAGGCTCTGTTTTCTCAAATGTAGAAGGAGGATAGAGGCAATTGAAAGAGATTGGTATAAGAATTAAGTGAAATGCTTATATTAATAAAAGCACCTGGCTCAGACTTAAGTGCTCAATCCTCTCTGGTCCTTTCACCATTAGTGATATGATTTTCATTGGATTTAAGTGGGGTTTATAAGAAGCTGAAAGCTGTTTTCCTAAGGAATATACCAATTTCACAGCAAATATAGAGGAAAAACAAGAATGCATCAATTTCTATTGTAATATTTCAGGTCATACAGACCATTATAAAGAGAGATGCCATCAACATTAAAAAAATCCATAAATGTATTCCATACCTGTCAAATTCATTGATTATAAAGATCAGCAAACATATACTGTCAGTTTTGATCTTTTTCTTGTTTGCTTTAGAATGATAGAATATAGAATATATATATAGAGAATATAAAATTCTATATAGATAGAATATATAGAGAATATCGAATATATATATTCTATCTATATATAGAATATAGAATTCTACATAGATAGAATATAGATAGAAAATAGAATATATATATAGAATATAGAATTCTATATATACAATATATATAAAATATAGATATTGACCACAAGATGATTGATACCTAATGAAGATGATTAAAAATATGGAAAATACACAGTCTGAAGCATGCAAACCTCATTGTATTTTTTCTGTTAGGGGAGGAAAAGATGGATGGATAATTTTAGAGTTTAGATATCATAAAAGTATTCATTTTAGAATTCTTATATACAATGTATACTTCCCTGTTGTAAAAAGCTGACCTGTTGACTTAGAAGTTCAATCATTTGGTACCCTGCAAAATTATTTTTCTCCTAATATATGTGGCATATATATATATTATATATAATATATATTTTTCTCCTAATATTCTAAAATTCTTCCATTGAGGTATGTGCCTTAATAAGAGTTTCCTGGGCATCCCCAAAGGCTCTGAAGAACTCACAGGGAGAGGAACATTTTCCCAAGAGCAGCATGTCACCTCCTCCTCACCACATAAGCCTCTTTGTTTAGTTTCCTTCTGTCTCACTAACATCTTGGCATTTCTCTTTATCTTACCACTATTCCTACATCATTTTAAGAGTTCCTATTTCTTTCTCTTCTAACTGTCGATTTTCTTTTCCATATTTGGTATACCAGCTTTGGAGTAAGGGCTTGAAGACTGCCTACCAGCATGCACAAGCTTCACTGAGGTCCACAGAAACAGCTGAAGAGTCAGCTCTCCATCTGATAGAGTGCTGAGAAAACTGCATTGCCCCTGGGGCGTTGGTGTATAGGGGAAGGAAGGCTTTTTCCAGGGGGCTTTGAGCCAAGATTGTGATTTCGAAGGGAATTGCCATGGTTCTGAGGCATCCTACAGAGGATGTAGAGAATAATAAAGGCCCATGAGCAGCGCTTTGAGGAGGAGAAAGAGGTGATGGAAGCAACCTTCCTCAGGCCACAACTCCAGGCTGACCACACTTCTCTGTTAGTGTTGTTCTTCTCTTGTTTCCTTTGCCCTCATATGGAGAACCTGTAAAACCAGGACACTGGCAGAAGAAACCCCATGAATTCACTTCCTGGAGGCCAGTATCCCACAGTAGCCATCACGTCATGGATGCTGGAAGGAAGGACTTGATACAGAGACCCAGCCCCTATTTCAGAAATAATTTTTAGGATAGATCTAGTTATCCTTTGCCTTAATGCTTTGAGGGGCTTCCCTGGTGGCTCAGAGGTTAAAGCGTCTGCCTGCAATGCGGGAGACCTGGATTCGATCCCTGGGTCGGGAAGGTCCCCTGGAGAAGGAAATGGCAACTCACTCCAGTATTCTTGCCTGGAGAATCCCATGGACGGAGGAGCTTGATGGGCTACAGTCCACGGGGTCTCAAAGAGTCGGACACGACTGAGCGACTTCACTTAATGCTTTTTTGAAAGGATTTAAAATCTCAAAAAATGACCCTGAGGGCAAAATGTACAAAGAGGTAATATTGTTTGTTAGACCTTTGACCTTTCACAGAATTTGTGACCATTTAAAGATTGGGAAAAACCCCAAACATCTTTTTTTTATGTAAACTTCTCTTTTCTTCTGCTGCTTTGAAGCACATGTGTTTGATGGGGAATTTTAAAATTCATGTCTTGGATTTATGTCTCTGATTACACATAATTCATCAAGATCTTGCTCTTCATGAGCTATTTAATATTCAGGAAGTCACTTAAGTCATTTTAGGATCTTCCTAAAATCCAACAGGAAGTTGTGTTTACAAAAGACACATAAACCTGAAATATTTGCATATTTCATTTGCATCCAAATGCAGAAGCCATAAGTAGTTTGGAATGGGAGAGAGTTTTAGCCTCTCTCTTCTGTGACAGTAAGAAAGGTCTGACACAACATCATTCAAAAATGCTTCTTGATAATCCCACGTGGACATGATGTGTGGAATCTTATGTTACACACATCATTCATTCTCTGTGGTCTCATGTTACAGTCATTTGTATATGTATGTTTCCAGTCTTTAATGGAGATGTCTGATATAAGAGGAGGAAAACTAGATGTAAGCTTAGGTGAGCAAAGTTCAAGTCCTGATTTTCACAGCTGTGTGACCTTGGACAAATCAGTGAATGTTACTGAGCCCTACCTATTGTACATACTTCATGAATTTTGAACACATCAAAAGTTATAATGAATGTAAACATTATGTCAACCCCTAAATGATAGTTGCCATCCACTGTTAAATCCATCCAATTTTTCCTTGTTTTCATTTATTGTTTCAACAAGAATTTTTCAAGATTAACAACAGAAACTTTGTGGGAAAGAGGACAGAAATATGGGAAAAGAGTGGATAAGTTTTATTTTCAACACACATTTCTTTTTATACCAAAGTGGACTGCCTTTATCATAACAATCATGTGCTGTTTCACACTCTGTTGTGGCCATTTCTAAATAGAGGAAGAGGAAATTTACGATGTCCTGGAAAGCTAATTTTTATCAGTGCCTCCAGATTAGACATTTTACCATATTTTATGGTGAGTTGGTTCGAAATATTGTTTCTTTCAACAACTACTATTGAGGCTTACTTTTTAACTTAAAAAATATATTACTTGTATAATATAATACAATATATAATTATAAAAGACATTTCAAATATCTTGATTTAAGCAAAGATTATATTTATTTAATAAAATTTTGCTTAAAATTCTAGGTGCCAACATATTTTAGAAATAGAAAATCACTTGCATTTTTCTGCTTCTCACAAAAGAAGAAGTAAATGTGTTTACCACCACATGTGACGCCCCAGGAGGGTGCATTTTATTTTGGATGTCATATTTTAAGTGGAAAAATAACAGGGTGCAGACAAACAGAACACTCTCTCAGTAGCTGATGTTTTTCCCTCCAGTGGGTGATGAAAATCAAATCCCTAAACTGCTCCTTCTGGGCTTTTTACTAATTAACTTGACATCTGTGGTGAAGCGGAACATAGACTAACCTTGTTCATTCCCAGTCCCACAATTAAACTGCTGGTAGTTCAGGTCAAAAGCTTATCTCTGGAAATTTGAGAGTAAAATAATTGCAAATTGACAGAAAGTATAAAACAACTTCTTTAGTATTTTTACCATATATATTCAGGAAAAGTGGGGGGGCTTTCAGGTAGAGTAAAAATTGTACTCACCAACCCACCATGATTCCCTACTCAGCTACTGTATCTTTCTCCAACTATTGATGAAAGAATCAAAGGATCCATGAAAATAGGACCATTCATGTAAAATAGTTCTTACAGAGCAAAGAGGAATGGAGTAATGCTGTGATTGTGATGTGATGCAAACAGAGATGGGGGTGGGAAAATGAAGTGGGCAGAAAATTTCTTGGAAGATCTAGGAAGGAAAAAAATGATTCCATAGGAAAAAAAATTAAAGACTAATATAGCAAAAAATGTTTACTGCAAAGAGAAAGTGTTAAATTTCCCTCATTCATGCTGCTATCAGCAAGTATCTGGTGACCTACATGTGTTCATAACATAGAGTCAATGAGACGAAACTAGGATGACCTGTGGCTTTACCAGACAAAAGGAAGTAAAGAGGTTATAGTGGGAAAAACTAGAGGCAGACTACACTTGTGTACAAATGAGAAAAAAAGATGAAATAGAAGCATAGATGGGCAAAAGAACATGATGGCTAGAATTTTCTTTAAAATACTACATCAAAAAAATATTTAAGTACAGGATTGAAATAAGTTACTTATACAAACCACATGGATAAATCTCAAAAACATTGTGTTTTACAAAAGAACATTTACTATATGACCCCATTTATATGAAGCTCTAAAAAAGGCAAAACTAATTTAAGGTGAAAAATGTCAGAAAAAATATCTTTTGGAGTCATAGTAGAGGCATGAATTGACTGGGAAGGGACATGAGGGATTTTCCTGGGGTAACAGATATGTTCTATGTCTTAATAGGAATTTGGGCTACACAAGTGTATGCTAAGTCGCTTCAGTCGTGTCTGACTCTATGCGACCCCATAGACGGTAGCCCACTGGGCTCCCCCATCCCTGGGATTCTCCGGGCAAGAGCACTGGAGTGGGTTGCCATTTCCATGTATGTCAAAACTCAGCAAATGGTACATTTCAACATTTCACTGTATATAAAATTTACTTCAAAATAAGGGACTATAAACAAATGCTGAAGTCTGTTACTAATATGCTACTTGAAATTTTTTGAGGGGAAATACACTGATGTCTGCTTACTTAGAAATACATAAAAGTATGAGTTTGGTGGATGGATAAAGAGATGGATAGATACGTTATCCAGGCAAGAGTACTAGAGTGGGTTGCCATTCCCTTCTCCAGGGGATCTTCCCAACCCAGGGATCGAACCCAGGTCTCCCGCATTGTAGGCAGATGCTTTACCCTCTGAGCCACCAGGGAAGCCCTTAAAACAAGTATAGGAAAAGATTAATTGTTGGGTCTAGATAGTGGACATATGAAGATTCATTTTACAACTTTATATTTGAATTTTTTATAATAAAATGGAAAAAGTGGGAAATGGGAGAGATGAAATAAGATTGGCAAAAACGTGACTAAATAGTGCAGACTGTTCATGGATTCATTATACCCTTCTCTCTACTTTCTATATGTTTGAAATTTTCCATGACAAAAAGTTAGAAAGGAATTCACTTTGTTGGGGAGGAAATTTTTTCTTCTATACCTTTCTAAGTACTACTGGCTGAGCTAAGAATTAAATTACATATCCATAAGAATATGAAACCCCCAGGCACTCAACTGGTTCCGCAGACAGGTCATCCAGCGCTAAAGAGAAGTGGGTATTGGTCTAGGACATCAAAGGGGAAGAAAACAATTCACAGGGAGAGAGCAAATGTTTGGTAAACAAATGTTTGCCATGCCAAGTAAAGAAGCCTTTCTGATGTAAAAAGAAATTGTCTTTGGTAATAGGTCTCTTCTGGGTACGGGCTTCCTATCTAAATTCTTCTATGTGGTTTAGGGGGAGATAAAAAGAAAAACTACATGAGTCTTCTTTTCCTCAAAGATAACTACCCCAAAACAATCCTCATGCCAAAGAGACACATTTTGAGGTGGCTAATTTTGCTCCCCTACAGTATGATGGGATTATCCAACCTGAATACAGAATTGCATTTAAAGTAGTGATCCCCAACCTTTTTGGCACCATGGACCGTTTTGGTGGAAGACTATTTTTCCATGGACCAGGGATGAAGGAGATGGTTTGGGGATGATTCAAGTGCATTACATTTATTGTGCACTTTATTTCTAATCTAATGCTGCTGCTGATCTGACAGGATGTACTGGTCCATGGCCCTGGAGGTTGGGGACCCCTGATTTAAGTCATGTAATTATGAAATTTTCTTTTCTCTCATTTCTCTATATCTAGTAACAGTATTTAATTTTGTCATAAAATAAGGGGGAAATGGAGAGAAATGGATTCAGATAGGATTCTAGGGAAATTAGAAGAGAGGGTCCTGAACTAAAACTTCCATCTTTATCAAAATATAATCATTTTTACAAATCACTTCTCATCACCTAAGTTCAGTTCAACTCTGTATCCTGATCCCTCCCTCCAAAAGGGGAACCTACCTCTACAGTGTGAGGAGGAGAAAACGTAGTCATTAAGAATGCAGACTTGAAAGAACGTGTAGGAACATGGTGGATTCTGAAGCCAAAATGTAAGCCTCCTACAGTTTTCTCTCATTCTCCCCAGTCCCAGCTTGGCTTCATCTCTCTTTCTATAACATTCCGATAACTTGCAAATGTGCTGGTGAATTGACTGATTTCACAAACCCTAATTCTACTCACTAGCTACTTGCAGATCCTTCTTTGCTATAGATTCTCTTCTGAATTTTCCCTTATTTCAATATTGCATTCTCAACTGTTTCCTCAATAAATGCCTTCACAAAGCTACTATTAACATTACACTTTGGTTTAAAAAATATTGAACCAATATAAAAATGGGCATATAAAGAAGGTCTCTGTAGTTGTTATAAAATTGCTCTGAAGATACTGTTCATTGTATTGTTCAGTCCTCATATGTTCAGTTTCTCCCAGAGTTTATGAGCTATGCGTGGTCTCTCCTGGTGATCTGTGAATCTCCCTTTGTTTGATACTTGTGTAACCCTCATATTTCCCTTTTTACCATGGGTTCCAGAAAGTTTAGAGCTACTTGATTCATTAAAAAATAGCCTTCCTTGGCTCCATTTTCTGTTCTAATTATTCCATTCTTGCCTTTCTCATATCCATCCCAATCATTGTTCCCATTATTTGGTACTTCCCCTCTAATAATTATAGATTTGATGGATTCATAGTATTTAAGCTTTTGTAAACTGGTCTAGGTTTGGAAGTAGGTAGGGAATACAAAATAATTTCTAAAAAGCCCTCCAATTCTGTTAATAAGTTACGTTACTCTACTTTGCAGTTTATTACAGTGATAACTTAGCATATTGCAATAAAAGATAGGTTTAGCTGATACCTTTTTTTGGCCAAGCCACATGGCTTGTGGGATTTAGTTCCCCGACCAGGGACTGAACCTGTGCTCTCATCAAAGCACAGTGTCCTAACCACTGGACCGCCAGGGAATTCCCTAGCTGATATCTTTAGAAAATAAAGTTCTTTGTTGTCTTAGAAAGTCATCAGGAAGCAATTAAGAAGAGGAAATTTTGCACAGTTTAGAGTGATTTTATTAAAACAAAAAACACTGAGGCCTACTTCCAATATGCTGTATTGTCCATCCATTCTCTTGAATATATGTGTGTTCCCAACTTCTCATCACAATGGTCAGGCTGATCACTGATGTGGAAACAGATCTCATTCCTCTCAACTGGCTTTTGTCAAACAGAGAATGAATCTAGGTCATCTCTCTTGGAGATAGTGCTGTATCTCTGTGGATTAGAGAGAAAAAGCCCAACAGTATGACAGAAAAAATTCAACTGTCAAAGTTAAACTAAGTATCTTTAACTTCATTATAACTTCATAAGTGTATATTCCCTAAAAGATAAGAAAGATTCCTCTACCACAGTTCACCTGGGATAATTCATTCTTCCCAAACATATAATCACTAGAAGCTATGACTGACCCACTGATTAAATATTTAGAAGCTGAAAAAAAAAAAGTTAAAATGCATACAAGCACAGAAGGAAATGGCTGTATAATTATCTGATCTTAGGGTAAAGAAAGTATTCTAAACTGTAAAGTGACATAATAATTGCAAAAGATATGTCTACATAACAGTGTAAGACTTCTGCCTATCAAAATTAGAAACCAAACCGTAGCTGGGACTAGGGTATGCAAGATATGCAAGACAAAGATTAAAATCCTTCATCTACAAAGAGCTCAAGAAAATGAAAATGCTTTCAATAAATGAAGGGAATGACATGATCAGAAAATTCTTCCAACATCAAAAATAAAAATTAATAACAAATACCTGAAAAACTAGTCAACACTACTGGCAATAAAAATACAAAATTAAGCCATAAGATTTTTTTATGTGTTTTAAAATAGCTTAGATTTTTAAACAAGCATATATTTTCATACTGGTAAAATGCATATAGAAAGAATCTCTCACTCACTGTAGCCAATAGAGCCAGATGCCACCTTTTGGATAGGACAATTTGATATGTTTCAAGAGCCTTAAAAATATTAATTCCTTTTTTCCTGATAATTTTAATTCTAGGCATATATCCAAATAAAATAACCAGAAACATGAATATATGTACAGAGATATATGCATAATAATGTTCATCAACATAGTGTTTATATCAGTTTGCAATGGAAGAGAACCTAAATTATACATCATTTTATTGAATTATAAAGTTAATAAGAATTTTGCAGAGAATAAAATATTACATAGCCGTTTAAATTATTTTGCAGAAAAAAATTTTGATGGGAAAATGTTTAATGTATATTTTTATGAAAAAAAGAACACTGTACATTATAAAATATTTTAAAACTATGCAAATTATATCTAAAACATGGAAAGAAATGTGCTAAGGTGTTAACTATTTCTGGAAAACAAGCTTATAAATGACCATTATGTTGTTCTTTATATTTTTCTAGGAATACAATAATTTCATTATTTGCAAAGAGCTACTAAAAACCTTAGAAGAACCCCTCTTTTTTCTACCTTTAACTCTTCCTCACATCATAAGAAAAAGTGTATTTCTCTTTGAGCTAGGACTTGCTGCTTTAACAGAAATAATCAAACATTTCTCATATTTCTACCTCCCTCATTATACTGTGATTTACACTAGGAAAAAGGTCTTCTTAATCCCTGTCTCTTGAATATGAATTTCCAATTTAGGGAACTAAATTGGATTCTGAGAGGGTAGAAAAAGCATTGTAATAAAACTAATTAAAATTGCTCTAGAAACTCATGGAAGAATAGAATGCTACCAGAAATAAAATATTGATAATGAAACATCCCAAATGGAAAAATGACATTTTTGCTTTGTAAATTTGAGTTCTGAAGCTAAACAGGCTCTTTACTTTCACTTAGGTACATGGCTTATAATTATAATATGGTGGTATTTTAGCAAATCATTTTGTTATTGCTGTGTAACAAACCACCACAAAAGAAGATGACTTAGAAAAACCACCATTTATTTAACTCACCATTGGCAAACGGCTGAGCAATGCTTCCGGTCTCACGTGGGCTTACTCATGTGTCTCTAGTCAGCTACCCTGTAGCCAGAGGAAGGCTGCTCTAGGATGGCGTGAGCTGGTGTGGCCTGTCTCTATTCCATGTAGTCCCTCATCCTCCAGCAGGGCCCAGGTTTGTTCTTATGTTGAAGGCTCAAGTTCAAGAGGGAGAGCAGAAACAAGACCATCTGTGGCCCAGGCTGGAATGGGGGAGAAGCTGGTGCCAGAATTCAGGGAGTGGAACCACCTGGCAGAGAGAACACCTTCTTTGAAATCATTCTGCCCTGCAGGCTCTTGCACTATGGGCCTGTGGAGAGAAGGGTAACTGTTGTGGTTTAGTCACTAAATAGTCCGACTCTTTGCTACCCATGAACTGCAGCATGCCAGGCTCCTCTGTCTTCTGCTATCTCCTGGAGGGATAAACTTTCCTCTCTAAAATGCCCTGGGGATCACCCTTCTGGGTTTTTTTTTGGACAATAAGTCCAGGCTTCATTTAGACGGCCAACCAATCTCCCCATTGTCTTGATGAATAGCTCCTCTCTTCTACCGAAATGGTCAATCCCTACCAATCTCTTCATCAAATTCAGGACACCTTTTGTGTACTCTTTGAACAAGATTTCTTTCTTCTTTCAATATGGATAGATTGAGAATTTTCCAAATTGTCAACCAGTCTACTTCCTTTCTGATGAACAATTCTACCTTCATATAATTTCTCTCCTCACATTTTACTACAAGCATTCAAGAGAAACTAGGCCATTCCTTCAATATTTTGCTTAGAAATTTCTTCAGTCAAATTTCCATTTTCATTGTTCTCAAGTTCTACCTCCCACAAAATACTAGGAAACAATTCAGCCAAGGTCTTTGACACTTTATAACAAAAATTGCATTTCCGCCAGTTTCCAATAACATGTTCCTCATTTCCATCTGATACTTCATCAGAATGATCTTTACTGTCTGAATTTCTACCAACATTTGTTTATGACCACTTAGGTTTTCTCTAAGAAGACAGAAGATTTCTCTACAGCATTCCCCCTCTCCTGAGCCCTTTGGAGAATTACTCTTAATGCCCATTAACAATAAAGTAGGCTTTTTCTAGCCTGAATCTCAAAATTCTTCATGCCTCTGCCCAGTTCCAAAGCCTCTTCCACATTTTTAGGAATCTGTTACAGCATCACCCCCACTTTTTGGTACCAATTTTCTTTCTTAGTTCATTCCAACTGCTATATGAAAATGCTACAGACTGGGTAGCTTATAAACAACAGAAAATCATTTCTCACAGTTCTGGAGGCTGAGAAGTCTAAGATCAAGGTATTAGCATGGTCCAGTTCTGATGAAGGCCCTCTTTCTGGTTCATAGCTGGGACGTTCTCAATATATCCTCACATGGTGGAAAGGTTAAATTTCTGTTTTAGTTGAAACTTTGGCTAGATATTCTGACACCTGGCAATAGCACCATAACATGAGAAAAACTCTCCTTAAAAAAAACAAAAATGTTAGAAGTTTGGAATTATAAGACATGGACAAGAGAGCTGGCAAATCAGAGGCCAGATGAGGCACTGTATCTTTCTGTCACCGTGTGTTACTGTACCCTCCATAGTAATCACAGCCACAGGTTTAGACTTATAGGCAAGAAAACTGATTATAAATCTGGTATTCAAAAATTTTAAATTAGATGCTTTTAATAGTGAAGAATGGCAGTATCCTGTTTATATCTATATAAACTGTTTATATTAATTATTTTAATACATGAATTAATATTACCATATGTAGCTATTCAAAATTTTTCTTTGAAACAAAATTGGAATGATAATGAAAGTTGCATAGGTAAAGAAAAACATTTTGAAGTGAGGAAAACTTGCTAAATCTAGGAATCTTTCATGATTTATAAGAAATAAAACTCTGGATTTCTTTTAAATTAGAAAATATCACACCAAATCAGATAATTATTATGGACTCCATATATAAACACTCTTGCTTGCTGGATAGACTATTTAAACCTGATCTTTTCAGACTTAACATAAGTAAAACACTTGAGTTAGATAAAGCATTATTTTAATATTGAAAAATATGGGTGAGATAATCACATTGGTGAAATAACCTATCTCAGGAGACACAAAAGGTAATCCATTCTGGAATTTTATGGCATAACTGAATAATGTGATCATTACAGCTTCAAAAATTACCTCATTCTCCAATTTGCTTAAAGACTCATTCATGTCTCTTTGGAACACAATAAATTAGGCAATTTCTCTTCTTTCTGACCCTTTTTAAACATGCAACATCTATTGCACTATTTTCATTCCTCAGATTCATCACTATTGAACACATCAGAATTATCAGGAAGCATTTTGTAGGCTAGAAATCAGAGTTTCTATATTCTAGAAGTTTCTGATATTTTTAGTGAATACTGTTACATGGATCAAAATACTAAGTAGTAAACAAAAAATGCATTAAATATTATTTTACAAATGTTTATGTATGATTCAGAGAAAGAACAATTGCATTGACGAAGGGGTATAAAGATGTGAAAGATGATGGCACATTGAGGAACAGCAAGTTCTTGGAGAGTGGCTGAGGATCCAGAATGAGGCAGAAGATGAGGCTGTGAACTTAAATAGGGACAGAGCAGAAATATTTTTCAACTCATATAAAAAGTTTGAGATTTATCTGGTAGTGTTCAAGGGATTTATTGGATTAGGTTAAGCTGGATGGTAACACAATCAAATTTGCTTTTTAGAAAGATTTTTCCAGTCTGGTAGCATTGCATTCGATGGATTAGAGGTAAGAATGAATGGATGCAGGAAAGCCAACTAGAAAGTGGTAGCAATAGGCCACATGAGAGCTGATGATGACCTGAGCTAAGACAGAAGGCAGATTTGAAGAGAAGAGTGGTTTGCATAAACACTATAGAATTTTAAATGATAGAGCATGGTGAGGTCAGCAGTTTATAATAGACACCATATATGATTCAGTATATCCTATCTGTGTGATCATTTTCTGTCATTATCAATTCTTATTCCTCTCCTTCATCCCTCACTCCAGCCAGGTGCACCTGTTTTATTTTCCCTCTGTGGTTCAAACTTCCTCTAATCCTATTTCAGCATTGGTTGCACATTTAGTCATCTGGGAGCTTTTAAAAAACTACTGCTATCTGAAATTCTGATCTAAGTTATCTAGGATGTGACCTGAGCATTGGGATTAAAAAAAAAAAAGAAACCCTAATAATTTAAAGTGCAGTCAGGGCCGCCAAATCCTGATATAAGTTATTGGTTGTGATTGAAGCTAAGGACTTTTAAGACTTCTGCCATTGATTGTTGGGTTCTTTGAGCTCACCCATCACTTGCTAGAGGTTTTAACATCTCATCTTTCTTATATTTACAATAATCTCACTTTACCTGATCACTGACTTTGATTTTTCCTTCAATTTTTAGTCTAGCCCTCTGATATAGCTACAAGAATGAAAATGAATTTTAATTGAGCCATCAAGGAATTTAAAGGATATTGGAATTTCCCATGAGTACTAGAGAACCAAGTTTGGAGTCAAGATCAATGCCTGGAATAAAACACCAGAACTGGCCCTGTGAAAATAGTTATTACTGTGACGAATAATAGACACTTGGGTTGCATAGCCCACACCACCAATGCTGAACACAACACTACTGCTTGGAGCTATGACCACAGCTACTCCTGGAAAATAGATACAGCTTTGGCTGCTCAGGAATGAATTCCCTATTGGCCTGACCTTTCTGTCCATTAGTTTCAGAATCTAGAGGCAGTACAAATGGTTGGAAAGCATATGGCCACACTCCAGCAGCAAAGGAGGCTTGGCAAGTGAGTGTCTGGCATTTTGGGCTTCTGTATGTTTGTGTGTGTGCTCAGTCATGTCCAACTCCCCAGAGTTCACTCAGACTCACGTCCATCGAGTCGGTGATGCCATCCAGCCATCTCATCCTGGGTCGTCCCCTCCTTCTCCTGCCCCCAATCCCTCCCAGCATCAGAGTCTTTTCCAATGAGTCAACTCTTCGCATGAGGTGGCCAAAGTACTGGAGTTTCACCTTTAGCATCATTCCCTCCAAAGAAATCCCAGGACTGATCTCCTTCAGGATGGACTGGTTGGATCTCCTTGCAGTCCAAGGCACTCTCAAGAGTCTTCTCCAACACCACAGTTCAAAAGCATCAATTCTTCGGCACTCAGCCTTCTTCACAGTCCAACTCTCACATCCATACATGACCACTGGAAAAACCAGTTTCTCATGATGTACTCTGCATATAAGTTAAATAAGCAGGGTGACAATATACAGCCTTGACGTACTCCTTTTCCTATTTGGAACCAGTCTGTTGTTCCATGTCCAGTTCTAAGGTCCGATGCTGTAAAGAGCAATATTGCATAAGAACCTGAAATGTCACGTCCATGAATCAAGACAAATTGGAAGTGGTCAAACAGAAGATGGCAAGAGTGAACATCGACATTCTAGGAATCAGTGAATGAAATTGGACTGGAATGGGTGAATTTAACTCAGATGACCATTATATCTACTACTGCGGGCAGGAATTCCTTAGAAGAAATGGAGTAGCCATCATGGTCAACAAAAGAGTCCAAAATGCAATACTTGGATCCAGTCTCAAAAACGACAGAATGATCTCTGTTCGTTTCCAAGGCAAACCATTCAATATCACAGTAATCCAAGTCTATGCCCCAACCAGTAATGCTGAAGAAGCTGAAGCTGAATGGTTCTATGAAGACCTACAAGATCTTTTAGAACTAACACCCCAAAAAGATATCCTTTTCATTGTAGGGGACTGGAATGCAAAAGTAGGAAGTCAAGAAACACCTGGAGTAACAGGCAAATTTGGCCTTGGAATACGGAATGAAGCAGGGCAAAGACTAATAGAGTTTTGCCAAGATAATGCACTGGTCATAGCAAACACTCTCTTCCAACAACACAAGAGAAGACTCTACACATGGACATCACCAGATGGTCAACACTGAAATCAGATTGATTATATTCTTTGCAGCCAAAGATGGAGAAGCTCTATACAGTCAGCAAAAACAAGACCAGGAGCTGACTGTGGCTCAGATCATGAACTCCTTATTGCCAAATTCAGACTTAAATTGAAGAAAGTAGGGAAAACCGCTAGACCATTCAGGTATGACCTAAATCAAATCCCTTATGATTATACAGTGGATGTGAGAAATAGATTTAAGGGACTAGATCTGATAGATAGAGTGCCTGATGAACTATGGACAGATGTTCGTGACATTGTACAGGAGACAGGGATCAAAACCATCCCCATGGAAAAGAAATGCAAAAAAGCAAAATGGCTGTCTGGGGAGGCCTTACAAATAGCTGTGAAAAGAAGAGAGGCAAAAAGCAAAGGAGAAAAGGAAAGATATAAGCATCTGAATGCAGAGTTCCAAAGAATAGCAAGAAGAGATAAGAAAGCCTTCCTCAGTGATCAATGCAAAGAAACAGAGGAAAACAACAAAATGGGAAAGACTAGAGATCTCTTCAAGAAAATTAGAGATACCAAGGGAACATTTCATGCAAAGATGGGCTCGATAAAGGACAGAAATGGTACGGACCTAACAGATGCAGAAGATATTAAGAGGTGGCAAGAATACACAGAAGAACTGTACAAAAAAGATCTTCACGACCCAGATAATCATGATGGTGTGATCACTCACCTAGAGCCAGACATCCTGGAATGTGAAGTCAGGTGGGCTTTAGAAAGCATCATTACAAACAAAGCTAGTGGAGGTGATGAAATTCCAGTTGAACTATTTCAATCCTGAAAGATGATGCTGTGAAAGTGCTGCACTCAATATGCCAGCAAATTTGGAAAACTCAGCAGTGGCCACAGGACTGGAAAAGGTCAGTTTTCATTCCAATTCCAAAGAAAGGCAATGCCAAAGAATGCTCAAACTACTGCACAATTCCACTCATCTCACATGCTAGTAAAGTAATGCTCAAAATTCTCCAAGCCAGGCTTCAGCAATACATGAACCGTGAACTCCCAGATGTTCAAGCTGGTTTTAGAAAAGGCAGAGGAACCAGAGATCAAATTGCCAACATCTGCTGGATCATGGAAAAAGCAAGAGAGTTCCATTAAAACATCTATTTCTGCTTTACTGACTATGCCAAAGCCTTTGACTGTATGGATCACAAGAAACTGGAAAATTCTGAAAGAGATGGGAATACCAGACCACCTAACCTGCCTCTTGAGAAACCTATATGCAGGTCAGGAGGCAACAGTTAGAACTGGACATGAAACAACAGACCAGTACTTACTTGGTACCTATTACATGAGCCTACCACTTCCTCTTTTGTGTTCCTACGAGTAGGTTATGATTACAGTCTCAGAGAACTCTTCATTGGATTTGTTTATATTGGTGAAGGGGCCTTTGTTTCAGGCTGCATATTCTCAGCTCTAGTACAATGCTTGTTGAATGATCAATTAATCAATGCATTAGGCTTTGGTTTAGAAACAGATTCTTCAGTCAATGAGGCTTAGACTCTTTTCCAAGTATTTCAGTAGGTTGGTTGCCATTATTACCTTGATACTTCACCCTTCCCTGTATCCAATTTCTTTGCCATGTGATGTTGCATTAAAAGAATAGGTTATATTTCTTTTCCCACTTGACTTTGGACTCGACCATGTGACTTGATTTGATGTAATGGGGAAGACATCAAGTGCCAGTTCTGAGCTTCAGCCTCAATCACACATATTTCCACTTTATTTCTTAAACCTATACTATTGCTATAAGCAGTACTTATCCCCAGCTAGCCCACTGGTCCAGAGAGGATGAGAAACAATTAGAGTAGAGCCACCTCCACTGATTGTGGATCTCTGAGTTTCAGGATGGTTTGTTATACAACACTGTTGTGCCTGTAGATGACTGATTCTTTTGATAGTGATGAACTAAGAGGGAACTTTGAGATAGAGATACCACTCTTCTTATACCCTTTCAGAAGTACAAAGTGATGTGCAGTGCTAGCATATTAAAGCATTAGTCAATAGGAGGTCTTTAGGTGCATATTTTGGGCCTCAAATATTCCTATTATATGATTTTGAATATAGTTAAGAAAATTGATCCAAGAAATAGTACTGAGAATAGAAAAATACAAAAAAGGCCCCCAATTGTGACAGATTATTATCAGAATCATCAGCATCAGAACTTCCCTGGCAGTCCAGTGGTTAAGACTTTGCCTTCCAATACAATGAGTGTGGGTTCAATCCCTGGTCAGGGAACTAAGATCCTACATGTCTCATGGCCAAAAAAACAAAATATATATATTTTTTAAAAAAGCAATATTGTAAAACAAATTCAATAAATACTTTAAAAATGGTTCACATCAAAAAATCTTAAAAAAACAAAAAATCATCAACATCACCATGAACATCATTGATATCCACTTCTATGAAGCACATTTTGTGTTCAAAGAATGACATTGTTATCTCTATTTTCCAGATGAGAAAACTGAGGCTAAGGGACATTAAATAATTTTACCAAATCATTGGGAAAAATCAAGATTTTTGTCCAAGCCTGTCAGATCCCATAGTCATGTTCTAAATATGTACTTGATACCTCATCGAGGGAAGAATGCCAATAATAATACAAATAATACATATTAATATGTGTATGTTACTTTATGAAGTATTTGCACAGATATTATCTCATTTGGTCTATATAATATCTTTGCAAAATGAAAACTATTATGTATATGGTCATATAAAGGGCAAATGCCAAAGTTCTGAGAGGTTATAGGATTCTAGCCCAAGATCAAATTAATGGTAAGTCCTAGCACTTGTTACAAACTCAGAGAAGATGGGAAATGTATGTCCCCCTGCCAACTAGAACATTTGAGAAAACCTTTGGTGTACACAATTGAGAACACAGTTCACCTGAGTGAAAATCTCTGGGTACTTGGTTAAAATATATGAAGAAAAATAATCTAATAGACACGGCTAAGCCAAACACCTGAGTCATTCATTCCTACTGAAGATTCTAATTCACTTTCTCTAGTCCACTGATGTGTAAAAAGAACAACCCTAAATGCTTTCCATTGATACTCTCAGGATACATCCTAAATTAGTTATTTCTTCTCATATTCGGTTTCTAATTATTCATTCTGGCTCTATTTCAATTTTATTTAATAAAGTTTTTTTGTACTCATTATATTACTCTGTAAATTATTGTGGGCCACCACTGTGAGTTTCATTCTGCCTTTGTTATACAGACAAGCTGTTAACATTATGTTACATCAGTAACAAGTGCATTTCTCTTACTGAGTATTACAAGAGTAATACTTGTAATACTCAAGTATTAATACTATTAGTACTCGAGCATCAATATTAATATAAAGTGATTAAATATTTGTAATACTCAAGCAAGAGTTCTATTTTTTTTAAAGATTCATTCTTTGATGACTATTTCATTTTGAATTTGTCTCTTTCATCTTTTCTAAAATGGAAATAAAATTATCTATCAAAACAATAATATTGGGGGTGAATTCTATGCAAAGCATTTGCAAAGATAGAAACATTCACAAAAGGAAACAAAAAGGAGATCACTAGTGACATTATCTGTTCTTTGAAATCTGGGCATGATTATGTCGGTTGTTTCATAAATCTCTCCTTACATAGTCACCTGGAAATAAAAATCCAGATGTCCTTTTTGCCATGAATATAACTTAGTGAGGGAAGAACTGCCCAAGAACCAAAAGAAGAGACCTGGGTTTAAGGTTAGACATGGAACCCTAACCATTAATGGGAATTTGCGCAAGACTTTCCATTTGTCAGAATAAATGGTTTTTAAACTTTTGATATGAAAACACATTTTTGAGCACATAAATCACTTTTGCAAACTTTCAAATAAGCAGTCCCCATTGTGGGAAACGATCTCAATCCCCTGAAGAATTCTGCAGGCTGGTATAAGAATATGTTTCAGAGTTATGCCGGTTGAAGTGCAAGGAAGTTGGGATATTAATCTACTTAACTCCTTGTCCATGCACAGTGGAAGGAATGCTGCTGGGCATACACTTTATGGCACTTCTGGTTGCTATTGGACAGGCCAAGTGCTTCTATGACCAGACCAACAGCTCTTGTGTGGAGTAATGAATTTCTCAGTAAAGCTGCCTTTGACAACACATGAAGGTGAGAGCTGAAGGGATAAGAGTGAGGCACCATAATGTGTGCTATATCTTCCAACCAATATTTTTATCCTAATTGTAGAGTGAACATGAGTCTTTTTTTCTCTTTCCCTGTCTATCTAGGTTCTAGACCACCTTCCTATATTTAAGGAAATCCTTGACCCAAGAGTTTTGGGAAAGAATAGAGCCTGCTTTCTTGAAAAGGAAGACATGTGTTTTCTAAGCTCATTTGCAGGTAGGACTCTATTGATTAGTTGCTGTTGCTTGAGATATTGAATGTGGAGCAAGTGACACAATGAATCTGGGGGCACTGGAACACTAAATCTTGTGAAACTGGATGGCAGGGGTGGCAGCAGCCCATCTCCAGCGCATCTGTGGCAGGAGAGAGGGATCCGTGGTGGTGCCTGATGTGTAGAATTCCCAGTAGCAGTGGTACAGGCTCTTGAGTACATTGTCTGGCAGTGGCCAGAGTAATGTCCTCATCAGATACTTCCTTAGCCTCCCTTGGCAATGCTTGTTTTCTGTGCCTTATTTTTCTGTCTTCTGGTGATTCTGTGAGCTACTGTTGACTTACCAATGCATTTGATATTTGCTTAAATCATCCAGGGTCAATTGCTATTGCTTGCAGCTCGAAATCTTAACTAATACAACAGGTTGAGGTTGTGGCTCCCCAAACTTCTGTTTTAAACAGCCTTTCAAAATGATTCTAATGCAGACTTCAAGAACCACTGCTCTGAGTTCTGTTTCCTCAAAAGGGAAATAAGTATAACAACATATGCTCAGTGGAGCACTTGTGATGTTCAAATAAACTAATTACCAGAGAGGAGCTTCAAAAGCATGAGTAAGATGATTTCACAATTGAAGGCATCAACTAAATGATGATTTTAAAGTAATTTTCCACTCAGAATGAATGGATTGTGTTAAAGCAATTCAGCTATGGTGTGAAGCAATCTATTTAAATACTGACATCTTATGGAGAACTACCTGGCCCCGCCTGTCTCCAGATCCCTCCAGCCCTCATATTTGGGATCAATGAACCTGTGGTAGATAGATTACAAAGATGGCCGTGGTTCTTCACCCCTCCTTATATCCAGTTCCATTACAATAATCTTGAGTTAAGTCAATCAGATGATTGTTGTTTTAAGCCATTGAACTTTGGGTGGTTTGTTATACAGGAATAGATAACTGTTACAGTCCCCCAAATATTTCCTGAGTTCTATCTGAGGTCACTTGGGCCTGTGGGAGGACTGACTAAGAAACTTCTTATCAGGTACTCAACATTGTGTAGCACATACATGTAATAGTTTTGCTGGTATCTCCCTCTGGCTTGCATCTCAGTTTTCAGTGATTTGGTCCTTGACTTATCACTCTGTTGCAGTGACTAAGTTCTCTGCCCAATAGCTCACTATATCCTCATGATTTTGGCTTTTGTCAGAGGAAACTAAATAAACATCTTGCAAAATGTCAAATGTCCTAATTCTAAAATCAACAATTATTTGAAGCTGAAAATCATCATCATAGAATTACTTTCTGGGATAGATGTTAGTTATTATAATTATGCAATCTTATCACTAAAAATATAATTTCAAGGAGCTTATTGTCTGTTTTCTTCAAGGAATTTTATGGTTTCAGTTGTTGTGTTCAAGTCTTTAATACACTTTGAGTTAATTTTTGTGTATGGTGTAAAATAGTGGTCAAGTTTCATTCTTTTATATGTGGCTGTCCAGTTCCCCCAACACCATTTATTGAAAAGTCTGTCCTTTCCTTGATTCCTTTGTTGTAAATTAATTTACTTATATTCATGGGCTTATTTCTGGGCTCTCAATTCTGTTTTATTTACCTATGTGTCTGTTTTTATGCCAGTATTATTTCCATTACTATAGCTTTGTTATATAACTTGAAATCAGGGAGCATGATGCCTCCAGCTTTGTTCTTTATTTCCAAGATTTCTTTGGTTATTCAGAGTTTTTGTGGTTTCACACAAATTTTAGGATTATTTGTTCTATTTCTTTGAAAAATACCATTGGAATTTTGATAGGGATTGCATTGAATCTGTAGATTGCTTTAGGTGGTATGGACATTTTAACAATATTAATTCTTCCAATCTATGTACATAGAATATCTCTTCATTTATTTGTGTCTCCTTCAATTTCTTTCATTAATGTCTTGTAGTTTTCAGGAATGGAGAGTGAGGGGGTTGGGAGAAATGGTAAAACGGACCAAAAGGTGAAAGGAAAACAAAACAAAAATCAGATTAATATTGAAGCTATCTGTTAAATGTTAGTTCAAGTGTATTAAGTCTCTGTATGTTTACGATAAGAACTAAAGGGGAAAGATTATCTCATATACTTGGTATCACACTGAGTGTAACAAGATATATGTATATACAGATAATTTATAAACTTCTATTTGAGGTGATGCCTTGAGAAGGGTAAAAATTAGAACAACTTTAACTCTGTCTCAAATATATGACATGAATCATATATTTCCATCTTCGATGATACAATAATGATATATACCCTCTGTCACACAAAAAATTAAATACTAATAAATATCTTTAATACTTTACTAGAAAAAGTTAAACCACAGAGAAAGGGCAATATTTTATGACAATAAAAGTTTCACTTCATGAGATGTGTAATCAAATATCACAAGAGCCAGGTATATAAAACAAAATCTCTCAGAATTACAAGTTCTTTATAAGAAACACAGTAATAATGGAAGGCTTTAATATTCTTTCAAATTTTGACAAAGTTGTCAAAAAATAAAGACACAGCATTTGCATAATATAAGGAACTTAAAAGTAAAGTCACCATTCACTTCTTATGTAATAGAACACTTACAAATCAATTATTTGTTGACCACTGAGAAATCCTTAATAAATTTCCTAAAGTAGATTTTTAGGCTACACTTTTTTTAAATCATAATCAAATAACATTAAACAAAATCATAAAATTACAGAAAAACCTACTTAGAAATCAAGAAATCTCTTCCTAAATGACTCCCAGATCAAAGAGAAAATTACAAATGATCTAGGAAGTAATAAAAGTTATACTTTATATAGGACCTGTATTCAGGAAATTTATAGTCTTAAATATTTTTATTTTTAAAAATGATTGCAAATACATGAACTACATGATTCGGTTTAGGAAATCAACAATAAAAAGCCAAGAGAAAGTAGGAAGAGGAATTTGATACAGAAGATTTAAAAAAATAATGGGAAGGATAATGAGTTTTCTTTGAAAAAATCGAATAGGCCAACATCTGTCAAGTCCAATTCAGAAAAGAGAAACCAAAAGTGCCATTATTGGGAATGGAATGGATATTATAACTACAAAAATGGATAAGACTGAAAAAACTTAGAGATGGTATGCAAGTCCATGGCAGCAAAATTGAAAATCTAAAGGAAATGAATGACTTCCTAGTAAATTTTGGACTTTCACCAAATCCATCCTAATGAAATAAATAGAGTCCAAACATCTCAATCTTATAAAATGCAACGTTGCATTACTACAAAATTGATGAAAACCAATTTAAAATAAAAATTTCCCAAGGACTTGGATCAACCTTGTGCATCCAGGACCCAAAGGTGACACTGCCCCAATAAGGTTCCTCGGCAAGAAGCTGTTTGACCTTCTGGAGTCAAGCAGGAAGGGAGGGAGGGAAATCTGTGCAGCAAGATGCTCAGAACGAACTGCAAGGCAGGAGTGGAGGAAAGGGAGAGGAGCCAGGCTCTGTACAGGACTTGGACCCTAGAACAGACTGATGTTGATGTGGTGGCTCTTTCTAGTGGAAAGTTTTACATTGCTCCTTTTTTTTGAGTTCTTGCAAAATAAAAACTCCTGTCATTAAACTGAGCAAGTACTAAGTGGTTACTTTCAAATCCCCTTCCACTCCTATACCCCACATTTGATAATAAGGACTAAGCAAGGAACTGGCACTGAGCAACAGCTGGATTATATCCAACAGCAGGCATCTCATAAGAAATAAATAAATGAAATAAAAAAGATTATAAATGGTGGTTGTCTCTGGGTGGGAGGATGTACAGAAGCTTTCAAATACTGTGTAAAATCTCATTTTTATAATGTTTCACTATCATAGTTAGGAAAAGCAATCCACTTGTGATGGTGCCCTTCTAGGCAGACATCTGTAAATGATACTGCCTCTTCAAATTAGAGACAAAAATTTAATGGTTAGATTTTATTTATTTTTATTTATTTTTTGTGTGTAATAAAGTTTTATTAAAGTATAAAGGAGATAGAGAAAGCTTCTGACATAGACATCAGAAGGGGGTAGAAAGAGTACCCCCTTGCTAATGTTAGCAATGAAGTATTTTTTTAATGTAATCTATAATTAAAATCTTTTTTTTAAACTTTATGATATTGTATTGGTTCTGCCACACATGAATCTGCCACACAGTTCCCCATCCTGAACTCCCCTCCCACCTCCCTCCCCATACCATCCCTCCAGGTTATCCCAGTGCAACAGCCCCAAGCATCCTGTATCCTGCATCAAACCTAGACTGGCAATTCATTTCTTATATGATATTATACATGTTTCAGTGCCATTCTCCCAAATCATCCCACCCTCGCCCTCTCCCACAGAGTCCAAAAGTCTGTTCTATACATCTGTGTCTCTTTTGCTGTCTCGCATACAGGGTTATCGTTACCATCTTTCTAAATTCCATATATATGCGTTAGTATACTGGATTGGTGTTTTTCTTTCTGGCTTACTTCACTCTGTATAACAGGCTCCAGTTTCATCCACCTCATTAGAACTGATTCAAATGCATTCTTTTTAATGGCTGAGAAATACTCCATTGTGTATATGTACCACAGCTTTCTTATCCATGCATCTGCTGATGGACATCTAGGTTGCTTCCATGTCCTGGCTATTATAAACAGTGCTGCAATGAACATTGGGGTACACATGTCTCTTTCCATTCTGGTTTCCTTGGTGTGTATGCCCAGCAGTGGGATTGCTGGGTCATAAGGCAGTTCTATTTCCAGTTTTTTTAAGGAATCTCCACACTGTTCTCCATAGTGGCTGTACTAGTTTGCATTCTAGTGGTTAGATTTTAAATGCTTGATAACATAATGCAAGAATGATAATGTACTAAGTACTGGTTTGTTCCCTTGATGCTAAATAGTCTCTCGCTTTCAAATAAAGTGGTTGAGGAACAAGATCATCTCTGGCTAGTTTTGCCAACGTATGATACTGATGGGGATGTTGCCACAACATTATGCTGTCCTTCTTTAGTTTTTAAAAAGTATTTATTTATTTATTTATATTTGGCCATGCTAGGTCTTCATTGCTGCCTGAGTTTTTGTCTAGTTGCGGGAAGCAGGGGCCACTCCCTAGTTGCAGTGCGTGAGCTTCTCACTGAGGTGGCATTTCTTGTACAACATGGCCTCTGGGCTGGTCAGGCTTCAGCAGTTGTAGTACACAGGCTCAGTGGTCGCAGCTCTCAGGCTCTAGAGCGTGGGCTCAGTAGTTGTGGCACATGGGCTGAGTTGCTCCGCAGCATGTAGGATTTTCCAAGATCAGTGATCAAACCTGCATATAGTGCATTGGCAGGTGGATTCTTTACCACTGATTCACCAGGGAAGACCCTATGCTAATGACTCTGGTAAAGATGTATCTTCTTTTTAACTCCTAGTCGTGATGATTGGCTGATTGACTGACTGGTGATGACGCTAATGAATTAAAGCTGTCCCACAAATGAAAATGTTCTACACTACTCAAAGAAGCTTGCTAAATACTTTCAGAAGTAAAGCTATAACTGATGCCCCCATTATATTGTTTATTTCTAATATTTTTCATACATTTGCTATTTGAAACAATAAGTTGAAGAAAAAAATTCTAAACCTTTTTTCTGAAATGGGGCAAAATAATTGACTTTTGAACTATGTAACTTTCAAGGTAAAATCTTCCCTGAATTTCCATCTGCATTTCAGCTTTCATTGCCTGGATACCACTCCCAGCATTCTGACTAGAGAGGAATGATAGAAGTGTCTTTTCATCAGCTGTTTTATAAGAAACACTTTCATTCTCAAAGGTGCAGATTTCAGCAACAATGACTTTGCCTATAAGCAGCCTACAGTTGTTAAATATTGTTATATTACTGTTACTTATAAAGTAAGATATTAAAGCTTTCTTATATTCAGGTTGCCTTTTAAGACATATAATAGTGTTCTTTCCATCATGTTTGGACATCTTGTAAAGTTGTCCAAACATTAATGTTGTTTACATCTTGTAAAGTTGTGTTTTTTGTCAAAGCACATCCAAAATAGCTTGCATCTCTGTATAACATACCATCCCCAAATCTCTTATATGACTAGAAATCTTTCCCTTGCTTAAGAATGATGAAAGTGTTTCACTATTTTTCTGATGTCCTATAATTTCTTTTTGAACACACAAGTAAACAAAGTGGACAAAACATTGTAGGATTGTGGATCCTGAATTATGTATAACTCTCTTCATATTTATTGAAGTCTCAAAGACAATTACATGATAATTCTATTCACCAATTTTCTATCCTATAAATAGTTTTTTTAATCAAATGGGCTATGTTTATTGTGTAATACCTAGAAATCCCTCGAAGCAATAAAGCAGAAGTACAGTTGAAATCATTATTGATTCACCAAGTTGCTAAACTTAAAAGAGGCTTCTGCTGATTTCTGAGCTACCAATTGTCTGATGTATAAGATACAGAGATTGCATATTCAATAATACCACTAAACTTGTTGATAGCAAAATATAATTCAGGAAATTTTTCTCTCAGTAATATATTTTCTAGATGAAACTTTGTACCTGGGATTTTTTACATTTCCCAATTCAAAAAACTAAAAAATCCTTTCTCTTCAACTCATAAAAATGATTGGCATTCTATATAATTTATGTAAGCTTTTTATTTAAAATTTTTAAGTTCTGAACACTTAAAACTATATGGGATTGTCTTCTTAAATGCATTCTTTTAAAGTCTATCATTTTAAAGTTTGATGGTAAGAACAAAATAGGCTTGGGCTACCTCATTTTTCTCTAACATTTTCTTTCTCTGTATTCTCTATATTCTTTATTTTATCCGAGTCAAAAGTTATTTATTAAGTAGACTTTTAGTTTATTTTCTTAGTATTTTTCTGCTTGTGATAGTTTGGGGTGGCAAAATTGACATTCAGGTTTTAAATCATCCACCCAAGATGCAATGAATTCTCAATAGGGCTTTTTTTCTTGAAATACTCTACTTAAATGGAAGTAAATAACTACATTTTAAGTTAAATTATTAAAAAGTTGTTATATTTGATGTTATAATTGTTAACAAAATAATTCTAGAGAAATTAGAATATGTAATCTAAGCACTGTTATTCATTTATTATTATTCAAATTATATAAATAATTATTGAAAAAAGGAAAAACTCATTTTTTCTAAAGTTATTTTCCTCATGTACTTTCATAATATTTATAGTAATTGTCAATCTTTTCCCTTATTCATGTAGCTATTTGAAAGTTTTTAATAACATATATAAAAATTAATGGCTTTCACTATCATCATTAATTATGATAGAATTTTATTTCTGCAATAATAAATGTACATTTATATTACAATTGGCTGTTATAATTTCAACAAATAAAATACTCAAGGAAATTTTAACTCTACATTATACCCAGAATGCATATCTATATTTGAAAGTGAATATACAGAAGTTAACAATAAATTCTGAGGATCTAGCTTACTGTCATTACACTATTATTATTTTACTGTTGTTATTACACTAAGTATATATAATGGCAACCAATAATCTTTCAAATAATGTTAAAATATACAGAATGCTATTTAGCTTCTCAAAGGCTGCAGCCAAAATCCAAGTTGAAAATAAGACATTGGCTGAATTCCAAGGTCAAAATCAAACTTTCATGCCTCCCTGCTTTGTGTATTTAAAGCCTCTATCTCAAAAAAATAATTTCAGACATATTATAAGATTTCCATAAAAGCATTTATATATGTGTAATGGATCTGTTTCTATCCGGAAGCAATATGTTAGGTTATGTGTTCACAGATTTTGAAAAGCTGAACTTGAAAACTGAAAATCTGAAGGTCTTCCTTGTTGGATACACGTTAAGGAAGGTATTTAGATAGCCTCCAAGTATGGTTGCCAGCAAGGGCTCCCCAGCCTACATACACATGCTGCTCTCATTCCTCCTATGAAAAGGTAGAGTCTATTTTCTTCCTTTGAATACAGGCTGACTGGTGGCTTTGCCACTTCTAGGCCTAGCCCTTCAGAGGCAGGGTTCACCTTTGCTTCCTTGGAACCCAGCTATTGTGTTATAAGGAAGTCTGGGCTATCCTGCTGGATAAAGAGGACATGTGGAGAGGCTTTACAGGCTGAGGAGGATGGGCTTCCATATAGAAAGAGGTTACACTGGGCAGACCAGAACTGCTATGGGCCAGTGACTGTGTTCGGAGAAGGCAATGGCACCCCACTCCAGTACTCTTGCCTGGAAAATCCCATGAGTGGAGGAGCCTGGTAGGCTACCATCCATGGGATCTCTAAGAGTCAGACACGACTGAGCGACTTCATTTTCACTGTTCACTTTCATGCATTGGAGAAGCAAATGGCAACCCACTCCAGTGTTCTTGCCTGGAGAATCCCATGGGTGGAGGAGCCTGGTGGGCTGCCGTCTATGGAGTCGCACAGAGTCGGACATGACTGAAGCGACTTAGCAGCAGCAGCAGCAGTGACTGTGTTATACCCTTCACCCTCTCCTGTTTGAATGGACATGTTAACTGATTTTCCTAGTTTTGTCTCACTTTTGTGTGATGAGTATATGGGGGACACATAACTTATATTTTTAATTCACAGTTTTCTTCTTTGAGGGAAAATATGCTTAAGCAGCTGCACCAAACAAAAACAAAAAACAAACAAAAACCCCACAGCAAACCTCAAAATTGCACCCAAGGATCCGCATCTGAACTTGTTTTAGATGACAAGATCCTGGACTTTGAGCTGATGCAACAATGGTATGACATTGTTGAGGATTATGTTGCATGCATTTTGCATATGTAAGGGATGTGAATTGTCAAAGAGTGAATTATGGTAGATGGTCTGTAAATATGTCTGTGAAAATATATCCTTTCTCTATGCTTTCATGCTATTTGTCTCATAGAGAGGAAGCCTCTAGTTTCCCTTCTCTTGAATTTGGGCTGATCTTTCTTTAACCAATAGAATATAGCAGAAGTGCCACTGTGTCAGGGGGCAGCTTACACTTTTGTTTCATTGGAACCCATTTGCCATAGTGGAGACAGAAGACATGTGGCAAGGTCCTAGAAGATGAGCTGCCATGTGAAGAAAGAGTCCACATGGAGTAAAACTGAAGCACCCCAAGTGACAATTAATATCAAGGCCCAGATATGAGAGTGAAGCCTTCATGAGCCTTGCAGATCAAACCAGGCACCAGCTCAATGCAGTCATGTGACTGAGCCCAGCTAATACTGCATAGAAGAAAAGAATTCTCCAATCAACACAGTCATCATAAATAATAGATTGTTGTTTCATGCCACTAGGTTTTGGGGTGGTTTGTTACATAGCCAAAGATAACTGAAGAAACTAGAAATGCACATCTTTTTATGTGGTAGAAAAAAAATATTATCTATAAAAAAAGCATTATAAATTACTGTGCTGTTTATGGAAGTAATTTGTTAAGATATACTCCTTTAAGAAGAGATATATATTCCTTTTGGTAAAACGAATTTGTGCCACTTAAAAAACCTTTGGAGAATATGAAACAGTTGTTGAGAAAATCTGAGTCAAAAATGTAATATATTCTTAATTAAAAAAATAAATTCTAGCAGAAACTCTTTGTAATATGAAAATATCATTACTCATTATTTCTGGCACAAATTTAAAGATCTGTATCTATTCTACTCCTTGGAGAAATAATCATCTGATATTTTTCAAAGTATCACAATGACCTGACATATCAAGAAAATCTTACATTGCAAGGCAAACTATATTAATTGGTCATAATATTTAATGTACTCATGTTAGTTTTGTCTGCACATCAATAGTATACATTCTTTAAGATCAGAGGCTATGCATTCAGTTTATTTTCTTCTTTTCTTTTTAATATTATTCTAGAAACATAGGTAATTGACAAGATTATTCATCATTTAATAGAATAGTCACTTATTGAGAACCTACTGTGTGTCTTGCAATGTGAGATGCAAAGACCAGGCAGTCTCTGCCTCAAAGGCTTATAACTTGGGGAAAATATGAAAGCAAAAATCTGTTCCCCTTGGAGTAAGGGGAGAAAGTTATCTTAGTTGGGCTCAAAATCCAATAGCAACTAGAGATTGGTTGCTACTGAGGAAGGACCGGGAAATTCCCATCCAAGATCAGCCAATTTCAACAAAGAATTCTTTCAGTGGTCTCATCAATAGACTGGACATAGTTGAGGGTAGACTCCATGAACTTGAAGATTGATTCATATAAATGTCATTTACTAGGGAGGTCCGTTAAAGACTCAGTACCCTGGGTTTTTATTGGAGGCTGGTGAAATAGGCACCCTTTGCCTAGTGTATATTAAAATTCCAGACTCTCTGAAGTAAACTGTGTGTTCTATATGCCATATTGTTTGTACAAATAGTTTAGGTGCAGTGACACACTCTTATAAGTTAGAGTGGTGGCAACATTCGCAAAATCCAAGTTTCCTGATCCAAAGGCCAACCTTGAGAACAGGCCATTTAAGGTATAACAGCTGCACCCTGGAAGTTGTGCTGACATAGTCTCACTGCTACCAGAAGCTTGTCAACATCAAACTTATCCTGTAGTGGGTAGGTTCATCTTCTACAAGTATTTAATCAAGCCAAGGAGCAAACAAACCCAAAGAAACCAACCTGTGATGTCAAATAATAATAATAAATTAAATTAAATTAAAAATTAGAGCAGTCACAGGCCTGCCATATTAACTGTTTTCTGCAAAGTAATTAATTAAAATTTAATTGACTCCAACTTCTTCAAGGTCTGGGGCAGAGGAGAAACTGTTTCCACAGGAGAAACTATTGTTTGTTGTCTCTGAACAGTTTTTTCTTTATAAATTAGGTTCATTGTGATTGCAAGAGTAAATCACCACAGTGGAATTCAACATAAAGAAACAGATATATGGATTATGTTGGAAGCAGGATCGACACAATGCATTTCTGGTAGTGTGAAATTAAACATGTTAGTAAGATATTAAAGTTTTATTTTTGAATGTACCTTACATTAACTTTCAATCACAGTGTTAATAAACATTAGATAAAAATGAGATATCAAACACCTAACAAATAAAGTAAGTGGTATTCAGAGCCTTTGAAACAAAAAATAAAAAAGAGGTAGCAAGCTAAGGTGACATCATTTAATAGAGGAGCTCCTCGTGGCATGCTGCAAAATGTCAATGTAGAATCAAAACTGACCCCCTCTTCAGACAGAGGCATTCAAACAAGGAATTGGCTATTTGTGAATGATGAAGTTGTGGAACCCCGAAGGAGCATCAACTGTCTCTAGAGATAATCCTTGCTTAAGGGAAGATTTACTGTTGGAAGCATTGTTATTTTCAGCATTACCTATTGATGTCATATTTTCTCAATGGCTTACTTCCAAACATCCTCAAATAAAGAAGAAAAGTCTCTCCATTGGTGGACAACTGAAAAGTACATAGGTGTTACACAGTACATAGTACATAGGTGTTAGCAGGAGACAAACCTATTAATAGATTCAAATATTAATGGCACCAAATAACCACCTCGTGGTTCTGGTCAAGGTTCTTGATTTCTCTGAGCCTCAGTTTCCTCCTCTATAAAAGGCTCATAATAACAACAAATTTGGAGAATTCTTACAAAACTCACTCTAGCTGTAAAGTTCCTAGTCAAGTGAATATTATATTAGTGAGAGAGTCAATTCCTAGGCAGGTTGATAAGAAGTTTGGGGTCCCCGGGGAGGAGAAAGGGGTCTGGGACTCTCAAAGCAGAGATAGGGGTCTGGAATTCTCAAGGAGGAGGAAAGGACAAACATCTTTTTTTTTTTCCCTCTATATTCCTTAGTCTTAGTCACATAAAACATTTTTTTCTTTTTTTTTAATTTTTATTTTTACTTTATTTTACTTTACAATACTGTATTGGTTTTGCCATACATTGACATGAATACACCACGGGTGTACATGCACTCCCAAATATGAACCCCCCTCCCACCTCCCTCCCCAAAACATCGCTCTGGGTCATCCCCAAGCATCCTGTATCCTGCATCAGACATAGACTGGAGATTCGTTTCTTACATGATAGTATACATGTTTCAATGCCATTCTCCCAAATCATTCCACCCTCTCCCTCTCCCTCTCCCTCAGAGTCCAAAAGTCCACTCTATACATCTGTGTCTCCTTTGCTGTCTCACATACAGGGTCATCATTGCCTTCTTTCTAAATTCCATATATATGTGTTAGTATACTGTATTGGTGTTTTTCTTTCTGGCTTACTTCACTCTGTATAATCGGCTCCAGTTTCATCCATCTCATTAGAACTGATTCAAATGTATTCTTTTTAATGGCTGAGTAATACTCCATTGTGTATATATACCACAGCTTTCTTATCCATGCATCTGCTGATGGACATCTAGGTTGTTTCCATGTCCTGGCTATTATAAAAACGTTTTTTTTCTTTAAGCCCAGAACTGATGATTATACAACAAACAACTCAGTTTAAACTCTGTACTAAGGATTACATAACAACAATGTATCCTGCTTGAGGACAGTTTCTCCTTCCTGAAAACCTTCTGGCTAATCCTGATGGAAAGAACTGACTCATTTGAAAAGACCCTGATACTGGGAAAGATTGAAGGCAGGAGGAGACGGGGACAACAGAGGATGAGATGGTTGGATGGCATCACCAACTCGATGGACATGAGTTTGAGTAGACTCCAGGAGGTGGTGATGGACAGGGAGACCTGGCATGCTGCAGTTCATGGGGTCGCAAAGTGTTGGGCACAACTGAGTGACTGAACTGAACTGAGTCCTGTTAAGTTAAAATGTAAATTTTGGGAGTGGGTCTAATAAGATCTTTATAACCTTGAGACACTGTTTTGATTTATTGTAATAACCAATTTAAAAAGTATATAACTCCCTTGTTAACACTAGCAAAGCAGGGCACTCTCTGCCCCGCTTCTGATATCTATGTCAGAAGCTTTCTCTGTCCCTTTTTATACTTCAATAAAACTCTGCTATGCAGAAGCTCTTGAGTGATCAAACCTAGTCCCTAGTCCCGAAGTTAAATCTTCTTCTTTGGAGATCACGAATCCGACACTTTTCACCATAAGCTATCAGTAGAAGAGCATTGAAAAGTGGATATCTTTACCTTTTACAGCTTAATGGTTAAGATATTGCATCATAGTTCATACTAGACTCTGCCCGAGCCATTGTTTTGAGGTGAGTAAAGTAGGAAGAAGAAGCTGCTGCAATATAACTAGAGAGAAAACCTCTGGGCATCTGCACTTATACAACCACCTGAGGAATGTAGAGGGATTATTTTGAGAAATAGACTTTGTGCAGTACAAATTTTTCTTAAACCTAAAATCCAGGAAACCTCAGATTCTCTTTTTTCTTCTTTAATATGGAACTGTGAAGTAAGAGATCTTTCAAGAAAATTGTAATAAACAAGTAAAGGTACAGAACACCAATCCCACTGCTCATTTACATTCCCCAATTTCTGATTGAATCCCTCGCCAGGAGTCCCATAAATCTCCTGGAATGGAAGCTTCCTGTAGAGCACACTGTATGACAAAATTAGAGGGGATGGTTGCACAGTCACATTAAAACAACATGAAGTGTAGATCTTCAACTCAACCAGGAAAAGGGGATATTTGAGAGTTTTTTTGTTTTTTGTTTTTTTTTTTTTTGAGGCACTGATCCTGTTTGTGGGTATTAAAATGATTTCACAGCAGCTGTTAAAAATCTAGTTCTGATTTGGTGGGATGTGAATTACAAAATTAAAGGGATTCAAAAATGAATAAGCATATTCTTTATTGCCCCCAGCCCCATCGCCCAGGAGGAGGAGAGGGAGAGAAACATAATCATGTGAATCATTTCTGTATCTAATATAAATAACAATAATGAGAATGAGATGCTATAAAAATGGGGCAGATTCCATATCAAACTCAGCTAAAGGACAAGTACTCACACCTCACACTGCACATCTGTTTGATAAGGTTCTATTTTTGCACAATACTAAAAGATCCTCAATGGCACAGGATGCTGCTCAGTTTTTCTGTGTGCCCTACACCTGTGAGACACAGGGAAAGGGACAAAAGGCGCAGTGAAGACTGTTACAGTTTCAATTTACTCACATGATGGTCATTTTGCCCATCAAGACTTAGATAAAAGAAGCTATTTTTCTTGTATGTGGCAATGCCATAGCATAAATATGCTCTCATACAACCATCACATAGGTGGTTTAACCAGGGCAATGGATGGAAGTCTCACTGTTATTTTCCAGGCCAATGATAACATTCTTTCATGACTCCAATAAGTAAGATGATAACCTTTCTATGCCCCATGAGGGGCTTCTCCAATTTTCTGCTGTTGCTTTCATGAAGAAAGTCTTTATGCCTGCTTTTAACATCTGTATATATATAATATTTTTATTTTCATTTTGATCTTTAAATAGGTTTTGGATGAGTTGTATTAGGTTGGTGTAAAAGTAATTGTGGTTTCAGACCATGAATTTTAAATCATTGTAACTAGGCTCAAACACTTCTTTATTAATCAAAATAGGAGTCATTACAATCAACACATTTTTGCCAATGAGAAATAAGTTAGTTTATTCCTATAGTGTAAAAATCCATGCTTCAGGATTTGATGAATTCTTGGAAAGCATTTTCTGCTTGTTGTGGAAGCATTTCCTCTGCAAAAAGTTGTTGAGATACTTGAAGAAGTGATACTCGGTTAGTGAGAGGTCAGATGAATATGGTGGATGAGGCAAAACTTCATAGCTCAATTTGTTCAACTTTTGAAGCACTGGTTGTGCAATATGCTGTCAAGCTTAGTTGTAGAAAAGAATTGAGCCCTTTCTGTTGACCAATGTTGGCTTCAGGCATTGCAGTTTTTGGTGCATCTCATCCATTTGCTGAGCATAGTTCTCAGATGTAATGGTTTCACTAAGATTCAGAAAGCTATAGTGGATCAGATCCATGGTGTAGTGGATCACAGTAATCCAAGTCTATGCCCCAACCACAGATGCTGAAGAAGTTGAAGTTTACTGATTCTATGAAGATCTACAAGACCTTCTAGAAATAATACCAAAAAAACGATGTCCTTTTCATCATAGGGGATTGGAATGCAAAAGTAGGAAGTCAAGAGATATAAAATGTTTTTTTAAAAATTAAAATAATAAAAAAAGAAATGCCTGGAGTAACAGGCAAGTTTGGCCTTGGAGGACAAACTGAAGCAGGACAAACGCTTACAGAGTTTTGTCAAGAAAACACACTGGTCATAGCAAACATCCTTTTCCAGCAACACAAGAGATGGCTCTACACATGGACATCAACAGATGGTCAATCCCCAAATCAGATTGATTGTATTCTTTGCAGCCGAAGATAGAGAAGCTCTATACAGTCAGCAAAAACAAGACCAGGAGCTGGCTGTGGCTCAGATCATGAGCTCCTTATTGCAAAATTCAGGCTTAAGTTGAAGAAAGTAGGGAAAACCACTAGACCTTTCAGTATGATCTAAATCAAATCCCTTATGATTATACAATGGAGGTGACAAATAGATTCAAGGGATTAGATCTGGTATACAGAGTATGAGGAGAACTATAGACAGAGGTTCATAACACTGTACAGGAGTCAGTGACCAAAACCATCTCAAAGAAAAAGAAATGGAATAAGGCAAAATGGTTTATCAGCGGCTTTACAAATAACTGAGGAGAGAAGAGAAGCAAAAGGCAAGGGAGAAAGGGAAAGGTATACCCAACTGAATGCAGAGTTCCAGAGAATAGCAAGGAGAGATAAGAAGGCCTTCTTAAATGAACAGTGCAAAGAAGTAGAGGAAAACAATGGAATGGGAGAGACTAGAGATCTCTTCAAGAAAATTGGAGATACCAAGGGAACATTTCATGCACAGATGAGCATGATAAAGGACAGCAATGACAAGGACCTAACAGAGGCAGAAAAGATTAAGAAGAGGTCGCAAGAATACACAGAAGAACTATACAAAAAAGGTCTTAATCACCCAGATAACCACGATGGTGTGGTCACTCACATAGAGCCTGATATCCTGGAGTGTGAAGTCAAGTGAGACTCAGGAAGCATAACTACGAACAAAGCTAGTGGAATTCTAGTTGAGGTATTTAAAATCCTAAAAGTTGATCTTGTGAAAGTTCTGCACTCAATATGTCAGCAAATTTGGAAAACTCAGCAGTGGCCACAGGACTGGAAAAAGTCAGCATTCATTCCAATACCAAAGAAGGGCAGTGCCAAAGAATGTTCAAACTACTGTATAATTGTGCTAATTTCACATTTTAGTGAGGTTACACTCAAAATCCTTCAAGCTAGGCTTTAGCGGTACATGAACCGAGAACTTCCAGATGTACAAGCTGAGTTTAGAAAAGGCAGAGGAATCAGAGATCAAATTGCCAACATTCACTGGGTTATAGAGAAAGCAAGGGAATTCCAGAAAAACATCCACTTCTGCTTCAGTGACTATGCTAAAGCCTTTGACTGTGGATCACAACAAACTGTGAACAATTCTTAGAGAGATAGGAATGCCAGACCACCTTACCTGTCTCCTGAGAAACTTGTATGTGGGTCACAAAGCAACAGTTAGAACCTTACATGGAAAAACTGACTGGTTCCAAATTGGGGAAGCAGTACATCAAAGCCGTATATTGTCACCCTGTTTATTCAACTTCTATGCAGAGTACATCATGAGAAATGTAGAGCTGAATGACTCATAAGCTGGAGTCAAGACTGCAGGGAGAAATATCAACAACCTCACATATGCAGATGATACCATTTTAATGGCAGTAAGTGAAGAGGAACTAAAGAGCCTCTTGGTGAGGGTGAAAGAGGAGAGTGAAAAAGCTGGCTTAAAACTCAACATTCAAAAAATGAAGATCATGGCATCCAGTCCCATCACTATATGGCAAATAGATGGGGGAAAAGTGGAAACAGATTTCATCTTCTTGGGCTCCAAAATCACTGCAGATGGTGACTGCAGCCATGAAATTAAAAGGCGTTTGCTCCTTGGAAGTAAATCAATGACAAACCTGGATAGCATATTAAAAAGCAGAATCATCATTCTGCCAACAAAAGTCTGTATACTGGTTTTTCCAGTAGTCATGTATGGATGTGAGAGTTGGACCATAAAGAAGGCTGAGCACCAAAGAATTGATGCTTTCAAACTGTGGTGCTGGAGAAGACTCTTGAGAGTCCCTTGGACAGCAAGGAGATCAAACCAGTCTACCCTAAAGGAAATCAGTCCTGAATATTCATTGGAAGGACTGATGCTGAAGCTGAAGCTCCGATCCTTTGACCACCTGATGCGACGAGCTGACACATTGGAAAAGACCCTGATGCTGGGAAAGATTAAAGGCAAAAGCAGAAGGAGGCGGCAGAGGGTGAAATGGTTAGATGACATCACTGATTCAAAGGACTTGAATTTCAGCTAACTCCTGGAGATAGTGAAAGACAGGGAAGCCTGGCATGCTGCAGTTGCAAAGAGTTGGATATGACTTAGTGGCTGAAAAAAAAAAAAAAAAAAAGAAAACATGGAGAGTGGTGAAAACTATGGCATCTAGGGAATAATTGCTCAGTTTCAAGGGGCAGAAACTATTTAGATCCTGCCATCATTGCCTGGGAAAGGAGACCTCGGATAGCGGATTTTATGCAAAGTCTCCCAAGTTTAAAATATTGTTTTCTTGAAAACTTACAAATACTGTACAACAACCAACGTTTAGACCAGATAGTATGTATGTGTGAGTCTCATTTGACTCCAAGTCTTCCATCTTGCACTCAGTTAATATTATTATTAATAGCAGCTATCATCATTGGGCTCTTAATCTTTGTCAGATACTGTATCCATTAGTTTTTGCTGCTTAAAACCTCCCCAGTGGCTTAAGGCAGCTATTTAAATTTATCTCAAAATTTGGGTTGGCAACAGAGACTGGACTCAGCTGAGCATTTCTGGTCTTTGCTGGCTTCCTGATATGTCTACAGTCAACTTTCATTTGGTTAAATCCTTACACTCAGTGGGGTTGGCTGGCTGTCCTCTCACATGTTCAGGGCAACTAGGCCACATGCTTGTCATCCTATAGGAGGCTAGCTGGAGCTTGTTTAAATGGCAGCAGCAGTGTTCCAAGAGGGCAAGGGGGCCTCTCAAAGCCTAGTTTTGGGACACTTAGGTTGCATTCCATTGTCCCAGAGCAAGTCACAGGGCCAGTCCAGACTCATGGAGTGAAGAGAGAGACTTCATCACTTAGTATAAAGAACTGTGCTCAGTCGCTTCAGTCATATTCGACTCTTTGTAACCCCATGGGCTGTAGCCCACCAGGCTCCTCTGTCCATGGAATTCTCCAGGCAAAAATACTGGAGTGGGTTGCCATTTCCTCCTCCAGAGCATCTTCCTGACCCAGAGATTGAACTTGCATCTCTTGTGTTTCCTGAGTTGGCAGGTGGATTCTTTACCACTAGCGCCACCTGGGCTACAAAGTCACATTTACAGTGGGGTGTGGGCACAGAGAAAGGGATGACAGGGGCCATTTTTTTTTGCATAAAATCTACCACATTTAATCACTTATATTGATAGTCATTTAATCTTTATCAACCTCTTGAGAGGCAAGTATTTCTTCACCCAGTTTAAAGACTGAGGCTTAAAATGTTGCTTCTCAAGTACTCATAGCTGTGTCTTGAATTGAGATCAAGATATGCTAATAATGATTCTTAAAGGGTCCCTGTTCAATTCACTGGAGGCTCAGAGTACCCTACTGACTCCTCTACTCCACTGCCTCCTTACCCGTCTCAGACCCCATCCCATTCTCAGGGAGTGGAGTGGGGGTCACCCAGGAAGTTGTCCCAATAGTGATTGCTGGCCTGCCTGGATCTCAGAAGGCTGTTAGCACTAGATTCCTTTTTGCTGTGTGTCAGAAGCCCGGCAACCCCTTTTCTTCCTCCACAGTTCCCATATCAGGCAGGGACTACCACCCACTGTCTTTTAGTCACCCTCTGATTCCTGGAGTTCACATGTCAGTGTCCTTGCTTCTGGAATCCTGACCACAGTCCAATGCACCGATCTAGCTCCAGCCTCTGTCCTAAACCCTCACCGTGCTCCTCCTCTCTGTAGTTAACCAGTAAGTATGCAACTCTATCTGCAACACAGTCATTTTGAGCTCTCATGGGAGACTTTGGAGTACATGGCTAGCAAATACCTCTAAAAGAGGCCTCTTTCTGCTGCTTAGAGATTTGGGAAAATATAAAATTCCTACAAATCCTTTTTAATAAGCACCATGAAAGCCCTATTCCATCCTCATTCAGAGGCTGGAAATTCTGAATGTCCTCAGAGGGTTACAAAGATGTTTGATAGATGCCTAGGGAACTAGTTTTTCTGAGTCCTGGATTGGTGAATGCTAGCCCTGCATATGTTGGAAAAACATGACTGGTTTGCAAACTGTTGAGGACAAATGCCTTGTTTTTCTTCTGGCTTGGTTTTAAATAGAGAGTAGGAGGTTGGGCGGGGACCGAGGGGGAGTAGAGAGAGAACAGGCATTGTTGTGTAGGGTTTTGGATGCCCCTGCACGAAGTCTGAAACAAAAACCAGAGCCCCATTCGGCAAACAGCCTTTAGGATGAGTCACGGTGAGGGAAGTGAGGCTGGGTGTCCACTCTTTGTACTTATTGCCTGCGATCATGGCAAATATTTAAATGATTGGGAAAGCAGTGTGAGTGGGAAACAAGATGAGAGAGAGAGAGAGTTACAGGTGTCACTAACTTTAAAGGAAGAAAAAAAAGATCTTTTTTGTTCAACATTATTCATTTTAACCAGAGAAACAAATGACCTTTTTAAAATTTAGAAAGCCCTTAGAGACCCAGGAGTTTGGAAATTACAAGAAGCCTAAGTTGGACCCTCCAACACAGTAGTTCTCAGACTTTGATATATATTAGAATCATCTGAGAATAAAACCCCTACAATACTCAGGTTGCTCTCTGGACCAACTACATCAGAATCTGTAGTATCAGTTGTTGTTTAGTCATGAAGTTGTGTCCAACACTTTTGCGATCTCATGGACTGAAGCCTGCCAGCCTCCACTGTCCATGGGATTTCTCAGGCAAGAATACTGGAGTGGGTTGCCATTTCCTCTTCCGGGAGATCTTCCCGACCCCGGGATTGAACCCTCATCTCCTGCACTGGCAGGCTGATTCTTCACCACCCAGCCTCCAGGGAAGCCCCTGTAGTATCAGTAGGTATCGGTAGATTCTAAAGCATCCCAGATGATTCCAATGTTGCATCTAGGTTTAAGAACTACTGCTCAAAGTGAAATTTGACAAATGGTTGCTATGTGATAAGACTCATACAAGGTATAAAAAGCACAAAGGGCGACATGTAGTCAGAATCTTAACAAAAAAGAAAATAAAACCACAAAATGCAACCTGTTCTCTTTCTGACAGTTTGTTCAATTTGCTTTAATATTTCAGGCAATTTTCAAATTAAAAACGATGAGACTGTTTTGTGTTCACATTACTCCAGGCATTTAATAAAGATGCAGTCGCTTCCTTGTTTTGTACTTCTAGACCTTAGCTTTTCAGTTTCTTTTTTCAGTATTTAGTCCATTAAAAGAAAAGAAGAAAAGGAAACAAAATTTCCCAATCAGCTTCCTAATTCGTTAGTAGGTCTTATCAGAAAATATACAGATTTTTGATGGAATTTGCATTAAAAACACATGGAACATTCCCTTCCAAAGTTTTTCTTCACAATTCTGAAATTTGAGTTAGAACTAAAATAAGTGATTTGAGCCATTAAAAAGAATACATTTGAATCAGTTCTGCTGAGATGGATGAAACTGGAGCCGATTATACAGAGTGAAGTGAGCCAGAAAGAAAAACACCAATACAGTATACTAACACATATATATGGAATTTAGGAAGATGGCAATGATGACCCTGTATGCAGGACAGCAAAAAAGACACAGATGTGTATAGCGGACTTTTGGACTCAGAGGGAGAGGGAGAGGGTGTGATGATTTGGGAGAATGGCATTGAAACATGTATACTATCATGTAAGAATCGAATTGCCAGTCTATGTCTGATGCAGGATATGACACGCTTGGGGCTGATGTGTGGGGATGACCCAGAGAGATGTTGTGGGGAGGGGGGTGGGAGGGGGGTTCATGTTTGGGAACGCATGTACACCTGTGGTGGATTCATGTCAATCTATGCCAAAACCAATACAGAATTTTAAAGTAAAAATTAAAAATAAATAAATTAATTAATTAATTAAAAAAAATAAAATAAAATAAGTGATTTGATGAGTTGTTCTAGAAATAACTCCACTATTCAATAGGATTTTGTTGTACAATAACATCTAATGATAAATAACAACAACAAAAGTCTTTGATTTCCTTCAAAAGAAGGATGCATGTACGGGGCATGATTCATCCGATGTCGATTTTTTTATCCAAATGTACTCTAACCTTAGTAGGGTCTAGGTTAGGCCTATGGCTTAATTCAGGGATATTTTTACTATTATTCATATTATACAAACTTAGCTAAAATCTCTTATTCTTCCTTTGAAGAAAATTTAAAGCAAACATCACAACTCATTGCTATTATTATCATAAAAAATGATGGTAATGATCCATTCAGCCTGCTCTTGTCCCAGCTGAAAAGGAAGTTTTTAAATTAACTGGTCAGTAAAAATTTGGAGTATGATTCAAACATTAGTATTATAGTAGAATCCCTAACTTTGTGATAACAGTGCTTCTATATCTGTTGTATCTATCAATATATATATATCTCATTTCCACTGATATCTCTCTATAGTTTTCATGTATATTATATGTGTGCATTTTATAAATTTAATTTTTCTCCTCTACTGGCTTGGAAATTTTAATCTTTTTCCATTCCTTAAAATTTTAACATGCATTATTAACAAAGACTAAATTTAGTATCTCCTTCTGTAGAACGAACATTTTAAATTCCTTGCAACTCCTCTCTTTTTGCATGTTACTTTCTCCAGTATTTTAGTTATGTCTTGTTTTTAATTTGCAAGTTAGACATTAATTGGTTTTGTACCATTAAATTTTAATTTGTTTCATTTGTTATCAACATTTTCAATGAAGATGGCTTCCAAGAAATCCATAAGGCTTTTAGGGGAATATAGCTGTGCTCTGCTATATCCTTCCCCCTCACTTTCTGCACCTCAAAGACGACTACTTTAATGCTGCTAGATCATTCTTTTAGTTTCACCTCCATGTGCATGCATTCACCTCCATACTTCTTGATAAACATTGCTAAATACCGCTGCTTTATTTTTTAAGATTTTTAAACTTTTTATTTTGTATTGAGACATAGCTGATTAACAATGTTGTGATGGTTTCAGATGAACAGCAAAGGGACTCAGCTATACATATATATGCATCCTTTCTCCCCCAAACTTTCCTCCCATCCAGGCTGCCACATAACATTGAGCAGAGTTCTATGTGCTATACAGTAGATCCTTGTTGGTTATCCATTTTAAATATAACAGTAAATATCACTGCTTCTTAATTCTTTAGTTTTAGAGATTGCCTATTGTCTTTCCAGTACAAGAGACAGGATGTTATACCAAGAGTCAACATTTATGTTGCTATGACTACACAAATGCTAATCTATCTGATGGCCAGATTGTATGCCATGATCACACTTCCTTTCCTGAAAAAGGTTTTGTTTTCTCTGAAGTTAATAATTTTTTTCTTTGTTTTGCATTTTTGTTTTGCTTGGTTTTCAAAATACTTAACACAAATTAAAGCCCAAACTTTTCCTTTGTTATATAAACCTCATCTTGATATGCTTAAACTCATTCTAAGATAATGTGGCTGAGCCAGTTCCTTGAAGAGTCCTTACATCATTATCTTTGGGACTTTTCTCTCAGTCTTGTCAGATTACATCAGAAAGAAACTTCCAGTAGGAGGCTGCTTGTCAGTATTCTGGGTGCTGGATTGGAGAAGAAAACTGCAGGTCTTAACATTTCTTATGTAAACTTGGACTTAATATTACTTTTTCATACAGTACCCTTGTTTTCAAGTCCAGAAACTCTGGGTTTTACTCTCACCAAAATAAAAACGACCTGCAGTTGCCTGGCTATGTAATAGAAGGGAGAATATGTAAGAATTTGTTTTTTAAATAGACTTTCAATAGATCCTCTTATTTTGAACTCTACATGCCCATCTGCTTTGAGAGGTAACTCTCACCTCCAACTCAGGGTTCTGTAAAAACAATCAGATTGCTCTCGTCTTTAGATTCAGCTCTCTCAGTCCTGCTAAATTAGTTACTTTAGCTTTCCATCTTCCATAATTGCTATCTTTCTTCTTTGTTTGCATTGCCCTTATGAATTCATGCCTTAAAAATTCTTTTATATTTGTTTCAGGGGAGTTTCAGGCACCTGTAGAAGTAAATGAGAATGTTGAATTTAGGCAAGTTCAAGTTGAGGATGTGTTCAAGTTAAGGTTACCATTATTCAGCGATTTCTTTTTAGACCCATATGTCTTCCTCTTTTGCTCACCATTCTTTCTTGCATTCAGTCCGTACCCTGTATGCGAGACAGCAAAAGAGACACAGATGTATAGAACGGACTTTTGGACTCTGAGGGAGAGGGAGAGGATGGGATGATTTGGAAGAATGGCATTGAAACATGTATACTATCATGTAAGAAACGAAGTGCCAGTCTATGTTCAATACAGGATACAGGATGCTTGGGGCTGGTGCATGGGGATGATCCAGAGAGATGATATGGGGTGGGAGGTGGGAGGGGGATTCAGGATTGGGAGCTTGTATACACCCATGGTGGATTCATGTCAATGTATGGCAAAACCAATACAGTATTGTAAAGTAAAATAAAGTAAAAATAAAATTAAAAAAATAAAATAAAACATATACTTTAGAAATTCTTTTAATAAAGGTTTGCTGGTAAACTCAGTTCTTGTCTGAAAAAAAGTACTTATTTCACCTTCATTCTTAAAGCATATTGTTTCATATACTGCAATTCTAGACTGACAGTTATTTTCTCTCAGCATACAGAAGATACTAATCCATTGTTGTTATTTAGAAATATGTTGGATTTTATTCTGTTCTCTTTAAGCAACTCTGTGCTGAAATCATGATTTTTCATCTCTCTCTTTTCAGCTGAATCTGTTCTTCTGTTAAGCCATCTATTATCGCATTTTGTTTACTTCTATGACTATATTTTTATTACTGGAAGTTCTATTTATATTTGTAAAAATTTGTCTGGGAATATTTTGTAGTGCCTCATGTTATTACTTCAATTTTCTTATTCTTTAATCACTGTAAGTATACTTATTTTGTGGCATATAGCCAGTAATTATATCGTCTGAATTTTTGGATAATCAGATTCTCTAATTTCTGGTAGGTTTTGTCCTCCATGTGTTTTCTAATACTGGATATTGAACTTCTTTTTGATTGATTTTTATCTAAGGAAATCCTGTGAAGAATGGAATATGACCTGAAGACATGAATTTGCTTCTGCTAAGCAAACTCAGGACCACTTTATACATTTCTTACTTTGACTTGGGGCCTCCTAAAATATGTAAGCTATGAGCTGAAAATGGGCAAAAACAAACCTATGATTTTAAGTTCTCAGGAAAGAAGATTTTAAAATTTATTTTGTTTTTGTATCCAGAACCCTGGTCAGTTTGTTACTGTAAACAAATTTTATTTGTCAACTTCTTTTGCTAGTAGATTCTTTTTTTCTATGTCATGCTTTCTTTGACTCTGTACCCTAAAAGGGATTACTGGGGAATCAGACCCCAAATCTTTCCCTCAGATGGCCAGAGACACTTTCCCACCCATGTTTTCAGGTCTCAGTGTATTTTGTCCCCTCTGGTTTTCCTTACTTTCTTGTGGGCTCAACTATGAATTTAAAGTGATGTTTCTCCAGCCTGTTGATATGTTTTATATTGGAGGGCTGTTCTTCCCCCCAATGCGCTGCTCCATGTCCAGAAACAGAAGTCGCGATATATCTGTAAGACGAGGGAAGACAGGAGAAATGAGGACAAAGATGGGAAGATGTTGAAGTTAGTAGATTGGATGAGATCCAAATTATAGGTTATTTTGGAAGGAAGAAAATGATGGATGCTTAGAGAACATAAGACAAATTCAAATTGAGATATTTCCTACAAAATAGCTAGCTTATACCCTTTCAAATATTCAGGTCAAGAGACACAAAGTAAGACTGGAGAACTATACCAGAGTAAAGAAACTGAGAGACATGATGGCTAAATGGAAGGAATGACACTACATTGGGATTCTATACTGGAAAGAACAGCTATGAAGGACATTGTTGAAACAACTGATGATATTTGGATATGGACATGGATTAGATAATACTGTCATATTACTATTGAATGTCTTACCTTTGATAACTATGGTGTGGTTACATAAGAGAAGGTACTTGTCCTTTGAAGACACACACTGCAGTTTGTAGGGATCAAGTGGCACAATGTCTTCAACTATTAAGTGGTTCAGAAAATAATATGCACATACATAACTATACATTTTTGTATATGGAGAGAGATTTATAAGCAAATGAAGCAAAGTGAAACAATTGTGGAATCTAGAAAAAGGGTGTATGAAAATTTCTTGGACTATTCTTGCCACATTCCTCTAAGTTTGAAATTATATCAACATTTTTAAGTGGGGAAGTGCTGAGAAACCACTTTAGGGAATACTTTTAGGAAAAGAGAGAAGGAAAATAAGCAGATGAAGGAGAGCAAATTAGAACACGTTATTGATATAGGAGGATAACTAATTAAGCATAGACTACCAAAGTCAAGAGGATATTTCACTTTGTTCAGGACGTCTCCTCCTTATGTTACCCACACTTGAGTTCACAGAGACATCAGAAAATATTTCAGAACCACGGGATTCTTCATGTTCTTGCAAACAAATCATGCAGTCACTTTGTGAATTACCTAAACTAAGTGGTGTTATGAATCATTGATTCATTCAGCAAATATAACATCCTCACATTTTAAAATAACTTTTGCTTTTGCCATATTAAATTAATATCTTTGGAGTAGCTATAGTCTGAATAGCAAGATCCTGACATTTCTTCTTTCGAAAGCATTGAATAGAACTATGCTTTTCACCCAGAATAGTTTGTGATTATTGTGGAAATTTTATAATTACATTCTATTAATGAGAATTATCCTTTCCCTTATAAGATTTGGGGTTTTCAAATTTAAGACATAGTTTCCATATCAAACTTTAGGTTGAGTTTTGCTAAATTTGTGAAATATATAATTTAATTTGATGATATCATGCACCAGCTATTTTATATCACATTGTAACTATTACTTTAGTATCCTCGTTGAAAAGGCAATGATTTTCCTGAACAATTGGGGGATAAATGATTGTGCTTTCTTTCTTTAGTACTATAATTAAGATGTTTAAATAACCAGTACTCCCTGCTGCTTTAGAGATGGTAGAAAAAGTTGGGGGAGGGAGGACTTGATTGAATTCTACCTTTGAAGGAAAAACACTCACTTTGATTTTTTAAAATCTTCACAAATAGCTTTAAGAATTTAAAGATATAATTAACTATCATGGTTATATAAGTGTTATATGTTAATTGCACCATGTAAAATGATCATATATATTTAAAGTCAGTTAACTCTTTAGCTTGCTACTGCTACTGCTAAGTCGCTTCAGTCGCGTCCGACTCTGTGCGACCCCATAGGCGGCAACACACCAGGCTCCCCTGTCCCTGGGATTCTCAAGACAAGAACACTGGAGTGGGTTGTCATTGCCATCTCTGACTCTTTAGCTTAGGTGTTGGCAAACTTTTTATGTAAAGTCATATAGTAAACATTTTTGGCTTTGCAAGCCGTGAAGTATTTTTTGCAACTAGTCACTTCTGCTTTTGTAGTGTATGGAAGTGAGTTGGAGTGGCCATATTCCAAACAACCTTATTTACAAAACAGGCAGTGGGCTAGATTTGTCCCTTGAGCCATAGTTTGCCATTCCCTGCTTTAATTTACAGTTATTTCATGTTGGAATGTGCCAACCTTATCTTAAGGGAAATTCAAATCATAAAAGGGAATAATTTTTCATTTTAGAGAAAATTTCACTGGTTACTCATGTTCTTCCAGTACTGTGTATCAAGGGTAGAAATCAGGAGAACCAACTGTCAAAACTCAAGCAATAAAAACCAACATATCTGTGTATCTGTGATAATTAAGAAAACCAAGACAAAATAAACTCCAAAATAAAGGAAAACCAGAAATCTAGTTTCTGTTAAAAAACAAAAGAGAATGGTTTCATTTTGCTGTATCTTCCAACTGCCCTCCAGTTTCCATTCTTTTCTTTTACCTGTTGTTAAGGATAAAGAATTAAGTCAGTCAGTCCTTGGACTCCAAATTATTTTTGGATTCAGAAGGTTTGTTATTGAATGAAGTGCAAAGAAATAGAGGAAAACAATAGAATGGGAAAGACTAGAGATCTCTTCAAGAAAATTAGAGATACCAAGGGAACATTTCATGCAAAGATGAGCACAATAACAGACAGAAATGGTATGGACCTAACAGAAGCAGAAGATATTAAGAAGAGGTGGCAAGAATACACAGAAGAACTCTACAAAAAAGATCTTCATGACCCAGATAACCATGATAGTGTGCTCACTCACCTAAAGCCAGACATCCTGGACTGCAAAGTCAAATGGGCCTTAAAAAGCATCACTATCAACAAAGCTAGTGGAGGTGATGGAATTCCAGTTGAGCTATTTCAAATCATAAAAGATGATGCTGTGAAAGTGCTATACTCAGTATGCCAGCAAATTTGAAAAACTCAGCAGTGGCTACAGGACTGGAACAGATCAGTTTTCATTTCAATCCCAATGAAGGACAATGCCAAAGAATGTTCAAACCATCTCACAATTGCACTCATCTCATACACTAGCAAAGTAATGCTGAAAATTGTCCAAGCCAGGCTTCAACCATATGTGAACTAAGAACTTCGAGATGTTCAAGCTGGATTTAGAAAAGGCAGAGGAACCGGAGATCAAATTGGCAACATCTGTTGGATCATCGAAAAAGCAAGAGAGTTCCAGGAAAACATCTACTTCTGCTTTATTGATTACGCCAAAGCCTTTGACTGTGTGGATCAGAACAAACTGTGGAAAATTCTTCAAGAGATGGGAATACCAGACCACCTGATCTGCCCCCGGACAAACCTGTATGCAGATTAAGAAGCAACAGTTAGAACTGGACATGGGACTAGTTCCAACTGCACTAGTTCCAACTGGTTCCAATTGGACTGGCTCCAAATTGAGAAAGGAGTACGTCAAGGCTATATATTCTCACCCTGCTTATCTAACTTGTATGCAGAGCACATCATGCAAAATGCTGGACTGAATGAAGCACAAGCTGGAATCAAGCTTGCTGGGAGAAATATCAATAACCTCAGATATGCAGATGACACCACCCTTATGGCAGAAACTGAAGAACTAAAGAGCCTCTTGATGAAAGTGAAAGAGGAGAGTGAAAAAGTTGGCTTAAAGCTCAACATTCAAAAAATGAAGCCCATGACATCCAGTCCACCCCTTCATGGCAAATAGATGGGGAAACAATGGAAATGGTGACAGACTTTATTTTCTTGGGGCTCCAAAATGACTGCAGATGGTGACTGCAGCCATGAAATTAAAAGATGCTTGTTCCTTGGAAGAAAAGCTATGACCAACCTAGACAGCATATTAAAAAAGCAGAGACATTACTTTGCCAACAAAGGTCCGTCTAGTCAAAGCTATGTTTTTTCCAGTAGTCATGTATGATGTGAGAGTTGGACCATAAAGAAAGCTGAGAGCCAAAGAATTGATGGTTTTGAACTATGGTGTTGGAGAAGACTCTTGAGAGTCTCTTGGACTGCAAAGAGATCAAACCAGTCAATCCTAAAGGAAATCAGTCCTGAATATTCATTGGAAGGACTGATGCTGAAGCTGAAGGTCCGATCCTTTGACCACCTAATGTGAAGAACTGACTCATTTGAAAAGACCCTGATACTGGGAAAGATTGAAGGCAGAAGGAGAAGCGGACAACAGAGGATGAGATGGTTGGATGGCATCACCAACTCGAGGGACATGAGTTTGAGTAAACTCTGGGAGTTGGTGATGGACAGGGAGGCCTGGCATGCTGCAGTCTTGGGGTCGCCAAGATTTGGACATGACTGAATGACTGAACTGAACTGTTATTGAATGAATGAATGTATATATTTGGTAGTACGTCTTCCAACTTAAAAGTTCCTTTCACAGGAGTTTGTCATGGAGCATTATTAGCTCTCCTTGAATAAAATGCTTTTAGCCAAATTATACATAAGCTTTTTCATTTGGAAAATATCTTTAAATAGCAATTAGGTCCAATTTGTTTTGTAAAGGAGGATCACTGTGTTAACATCATTCCCCACTCTTACTGAGTGGCAGCCTTTGATGAGTATTAGGTATATTTCAATTATCCCAGCAATAGTTTGAAGATCAAGTTAATGAAGTTATAAATGCATTCTTTTAGAGTTTAATCTAAAAGTTCACCTGAAAGTATGTTTTGTCATAAGAAATTTGTTGACTTGCTATTAAGATCATTTCGAAGCAAAGTACATTTATATCCTTTTATCATTCATGAAGTACTTTTCATGTACATTATCTCAATTGATTCCAGTAACAACTTTGTTAGATATGCCACTTTAAAGTATTTTTATGTTTTTGAACAAGTGTTGGAAAAAATACATGCTTACATTTCTATATACATCATGTTTAGGAAATTAAACTGTAAGCTCACTTACTCTGTTTAGGTGGAACAATGTCTTATTCACTGTTGTATCCACAGCAGTTAGTACAACTACTGCCATATAACAGGCACTCTGTACATATTGTTGCATCAATAAATTAGTAGGTGTGAAGTAAGGCATATATCAAAGTTCCTACTATAGAGGTGAGAAAACAAAAATTCAGAGATTTTCAATGATATACTTAAGTGTGAATGGCTGGTAAGTAGAAATAGAACTGGAGTACAGAAAATATTAATAAAATAATGCATATAAATTGCTTAGCACAATGCCCAAGGCATAACAGATGATCAATGTGTACTTACTTTAACAGATGATCAATGTGTACTTATTTTGCATTATATGCATGCATACCTGTGTGCTCAGTCGCTTCAGTCATGTCCGACCCCATGGACTGAAGCCTGCCAGGCTCCTTCGTCCACGGAATTTTCCAGGCAAGAATACTGGAGGGGGTTGCCATTTCCTTCTCCAGGGGATCTTCCCCACCCAGGGGTGAAACCCATGTCTCCTGCATTGCAGGTGCATTCTTTACCCTCTGAGCCACCTGGGAAGCCCATATTCTATGCATGTATTCACTTAATTTAGTGATCTTTCCACCATACTGCACCATAGTAACAGAACCTATGATAGAAAATAATCCAGTATTTCAAATAGCATCTACTAAAATGTAAATATATCCTCAAAGACTAATTAATTTCTCTTTTCTTCCTTTTTACGTATTATCAATGAGTTGATTTAAAACCCAAAGACAAATTGAATTTTATGCAAGAGCATAAAAATAAAGCTATCTTCTATTCATCATACACCAATTTGCCTGTGTCAAAGAGGAAAACTTCCATTTAGCCCCCTGAAATGTATACAAGCTGTTGTTCCCGTTTGCATATCCAGAGCCATTTACTTTGTAAATTACCATTAATTACAAACAAAAGCCCATAAATAGGTCTGTGCAGATTCACGCCAGTTAGGCAGCTCTGTAAATAGTGAGCTTTGCCTGAGTCCTATTTTAAATACCTTCATTATTAACAATGTCATGTCATCCTTTGAACTGAATACCATGCAGTAAACCCCTAAAATAAAGTTTTGAACATTTCAAAACAGTCAAGGCAGCCTTTACAGAAAGTATTTTGCCACATAGCTGCTAAACCAAGCCATCTATTGATACAAACATACATTTTTCTTTCATAAGTCTGCTTTTTAGAGGGTGTCACATTTTGGTAAGGGCAGAGAACTGTCAGTTTTTCAAATAAGGCTCATATTTATTTATTTAAACACAGATGAACTTTTCTTATTTTAACTTCCTTAAAGACTTCTTAGGGGAAGTCTTTAGAAGTGTTCATATTTTATTACTGATGATTGTCTTAGTAAAATACTTTCAAAGAGTGATGTCTAGGTTCACAGAATGAGCTTTTCTGACATCCTCATTATTCTAAAGTCTTTTCTCCAGAATTTTATTTTTGCCACAAATATCAATGCCATACTTGAAAAGGCAACTCTAATTTGCCTGCTTTAAGTAGGAGATTGATATTTTAGAGAGTAGTTAGAGAAAGACATTTATGATGCCAAAGGTCACTTGATCCAAATTTGAATTCATGTTCCTCTGCCTCCAGTGCCTGTGCTCTATTCACTATACCAGGCTGGGAAAAATCAAAAATTTGCCTTTCCAAAAATCCAAGAAGAAATACTAGGAGCTAATGAAGACCATTAAAAAATTCAAAAATGTGTATATCTACACCCTCAAAGAATGGGCAGCTCTAAAGGCCAGTAAACCTTCTTGAATAAAGTATGCATTATAACCAACAAATGTGAAAAAAAATATGTGCAACTAAAAGGTAAGGAAATACCAAAAGCTACAGAAACTTACTTTTTTCTCATCTGATTTACAAAAAGATTACATATCCAAATAATTAAAGTTGAACTGGAGTCATTGTCATTTGGAGAGAGTTTTGAAAAGTAAGCTTAGCATTCTAAGTTTTCTAGGCTTCTGGAATTATCCCTTTCTTGACTATCTGAGTAAGATTTCTTCCTGAAATCTATTTCTCTTCCAATTGGTTCTGAGGACTTCCTAAAAGACAACAGTACTTATTGGTTGTTACTTGTCAGCTGTTTCTTAGAATACAGCTGCAACTTTGTCTTCAATCATGTGTAGACAGTTTGGTGACATTTCCCCAGATGGTTCTGTCTTTTAACAGAGAGAGAGAATTTCTTACAAGGACACTATTCTATCAGGGTCCTATCCTTATGAACTCTTTTAAACTTCCTTCCTTAAAGGTCCTTTCTTCAAATACAGTTAGAGGTTAGGGGTTAGGGCTTCAGCATATGCATTTTGGGTGAAGAGAGCATTAAGTCCATAACAACATTAGACTGTGGTTTTAGATGGATGGATGGATGGAGAGAGAGAGAAAAGTATCTAAACCAGCTAGTGAAAGGCTATACAAAGAGATACACTAAAAACATAATAGATGGGAACAAATGGATTTTTTAAAATATTCAAATAATCCACAGAAGAGCAGCAAAAAGAAAACAGAAATTTAAAATAAGAACAAACAAACAAAAACTAAATATTATAAAATAGCAGACTTAGGCTCTAACATAGGCTTCCCTGATGGCTCATTAAGTAAAGAATCTGCCTACAATGCAGGAGAGACAGGAAAAACAGGTTTGATCTGTAAGTGATTTAAATATATCAATTAAAAAACAGAGATTGACATGGTGGTTAAAAAAAAATGACCCAATAATATGCCATCTACAGGAAACTCACTTACAATAAAATGATATAGGTAGGTTGAAAGTAAAACGATGAAAAAATATAGAATGAAAATAATAATTAAGAAAAAGGACAACTGGCTGTTAATATCAGTTAAATTAGACTTCAGAGCAAAAAAGTGTTACTAGGGACAAAAAAGTATATTGCATAATGATAATGAGTCAATCCACTAAAACATAATAATCCTAAATGTAAATATGTAAATAACAGAACATCAAAATATGTGAAGCAAATACAGAGTTGAAAGGAGAAATAGACAAATTCATAATAGTAATTGAATAATTTTAACACTTCTCTCTCAAAAACTGATAAAAACAACTAGAGAGAAAAATCAAGGTGGTTCTAGAAGAACACAACACCATTAACCAACAGAATCTCACTGGCATTTATGGAACACTCCATCCAACTGAATGCATATTCTTTTCCAGAGCTATGAAACATATACCAAGATGTCATATATCCAGGCATAAAATAAACCTCAAAACATTTAAAATAATTTAACCATACAGAGTGCATCTTTGAACACAATAGAAGCAAACTAGAAATCGGAAAGTAGAGGAAGATCTCCAAATATCTGCAAACAAAATAGCACACTTCTAAATAAGCCAAGAATCAAAAAAAGAAAAATCTCAAGGGAAAAAAATTTTAAATACATTGAAGTAAGGGAAAATAAAAATACATATCAAAATTTGTTTTATACTACAACTATAGTAGTATTGACAGGAAAATTTATATCACTAAATATTTGAATTAAAAAAGAGGAAATATCTGAAATCAATCATTTAAGTTACTACCTCAAGAAACTAGAAAAAGCAAGTAGTAAAGAAAGAGTTAATAAACGTAGGAATTAATGAAATTAGAAATATAAAAATAATAAAGGAATATAATGAAAAAAAAAACTTGTTATTTGAAAAGTTCAATAAAAGTGACAAACCTCTAGAGAAGCTGACAAGAAAAGAAGATACAAGTTAATAAGATCAGAAATATATTATGACAGGAACTATTATGTAAATCACTATCCATATAAATTTAACAATTTAGGTAAACTGGACCAATGCTTTGAACAATTCAAACTATCACAATTCACCCCTTATGAAACAGATTTTTTGATTAAAATTATTCAGTAAATGAAATTCATAGTTGAAAATTCCCCAAGAAGAAATCTCCAGAGGACAATTCTAAATTTATTTTATTAATCCAGTAATAACTAGATGCTAAAATCAGAAAAAAGACAGTACTCTGCCCCCCACCCAAAACTACTACAAACCAATATCTCTCATGAATATAGATGCAAATATTCTTGACAAACTATTAAGATGTAGTATTTATCAACACATAAAAATAATTATATACCATGACCAAGAACAGTTTGTCCCAAGGAAGCAAGGCTGTTTCAGTAGTCAAAAATGCATCAATGGAATTCACCATACCAACAGGCTAGTGAATGAAAAAAAATTACATGATCATTTTAATTGCAGAAAAGGCATTTGATGAAGTTCAACACCCCTTTGGACTAAAACCTCTCAGGAAACTAGTTATAGAAGAGAATTTTCTCAATTTAATAAAGAACATCTAAAACAAAATGAAAACAAAAAACTTACAGCTTACATTATACTTAATTTTGAAAGGCTGAATAATTTTGTTCTAAGATGAGGAATAAGGCAAGTATGTCTTCTCTCACCACTGCTATTTAACATGGTCTTAGAAGTTCTAGCCAGCACAATAAAGCAAGAAAAGGAAAGAAATGTCATAAAATCTGAAAGAAAGAAATAAAACTGTACCTATTTATAGTTGACATGATAGTCTGCATAGAAAATCCCAAGGAATCTACAGATATACACCCTTTTCACGGGATATAAAATCAGTGTATGTTAACTGTGTTTCTGTAGACTAGGAATGAGCTGTGAAAACCAAAATAAAAACCACAACAATGTTTATAATTTCTCTAAAGGAAGGGAAATAATGTGGATAATAAATCTAACAAAATATGTACAGAACTTGTATGCTGAACTATAAAATGCTGATAAAAGAAATGAAATATGTAAATAATGGAGAAGCATATCATTTTCATGCTTTGGAAGACTCATAATAGAAAGAAAACAAATCAGTTCATCCCAGATCTATGTACACTATCAAAATCTCAGCATGACATTTGTTGTAGATACAGGCAAGAATATTCCAAAATTCTTATGAAAAGACTAAGGGACTAGACTAGCCAAATCTTTTGACAAACAAGAATGAAGTGCAAGGAGTCAAGCTATCCTATTCCAAGAATTATAACCTGATAACAGTCATCAAGACTGTTGGTATTGGTGAAGGGATAGACACATTGGTCAATGAAACAGAATATTAAAACCAGAAATAGTGCCACACAATTACAGAAAATTGATTTTTTGCAAAATCGTAAAAAAATTCAATGGAGGAAGGATAGTCTTCAGTGGCAACCCACTCCAGTACTCTTGCCTGGAAAATCCCATGGACGGAGGAGCCTGGTAGGCTGCAGTCCATGGGGTCAAGAAGGGTCAGACACGACTGATCGACTTCACTTTCACTTTTCACTTTCATGCATTGGAGAAGGAAATGGGAACCCACTCCAGTGTTCTTGCCTGGAGAATCCCAGGGACGGGGGAACCTGGTGGGCTACCATCTATGGGGTCGCACAGAGTCAGACACGACTGAAGTGACTTAGCAGCAGCAGCAGCAGCAGAACTAATTGAATATTCGTAGGCAAAAAAAGTGAACCTCAATCTAAACCTCATATCCTATACAAAAATTAACTCAAAATGTCCCATAGATTTAAATATAAAGCCTAAAGCTATAAAACTTCAAAAGTAACATAGGAGAAAAATCTTTGAGACTTGAACTTTTGTGAAAAGTTTTCAGACATGACACCAAAAGCATAATTCATAAAAGAAAAAATCAAAATTAAACTTAATAATTTAAACTTTTGTTCTGTGAAAGACCTTGTTAAGAGAGTAACAAGATGAACTACAGACTGGAAAAAAATTTGCAAACCACATGTCTTTTATCAGTAAAAGACTCATGTAGAGTATATAGAGAACTCTCAAAAGTCAACAGTAAAAATCAAGCAAGTAAATTAGAAAATGGGCAAAAGACATGAGAGATAGTTTACCATGGGGGATAAAAGGACAGCAAATAAATGTAAAAATAAATTCAACATCACTAGCCATCGAGGAAACGCAAATTAAGATCATGATCAGCTATTGCTGTAGACCTGTAAGAATGGCAAAAAATTTTTTAATGACACCAATTGTTTGCAAGGATACAGAGAAACTGGATCTCTCATAGATTGCTTGTTAGAGTGTAAAATGGTTCATCAACACTGGAAAATAGTTTTACAATTTCTTTAAAAATCTAAATATGCATTTACCACATAACCCAGAAATTGAACTCTTAGGCATTCATCCCCCCAAAAATGAAAATTTATGTCCACATAGCTTTAGTTTGGACTTCCCAGATGGCACTAGTGGTAAAGAACCTGTGTCCCAATGCAGGAGACACAAGAGATGTGGGTTTGATCCCTGGGTTGGGAAAACTCCCTGGAGGAGGGCCTGGCAACCCAATCCAGTATTGTTGCCTGGAGAATCCCATGGACAGAGGAGCCTAGTAGGCTACAGTTCATAGGGTTGCAAAGAGTCAGACATGACTGAAGCAACTGATCATGCATGCACAGTTTTATTTTCAATAGTCAAAAACTGGTAACAACCTAACTATCCCTCAATGGGTAAGTGGTTAAATAAACTGTGGTACACATGTAAGATGGTATGTTACTCAGTAATAAAAAGGAGCAAACTATTGATATACACAGGAACTTGATGGATCTCAAGGGAATTGTCCTGCATGAGAAAATAAAGCCATTCTCTAAAGGTTATGCATTATATGATCTATTTATATAACATTCTTGAAATGTCAGAACTATAGAGATAGAAAATAGATTAGTGATCAGGAGTTAGAGATGAGGGGAGAAGGTAGAGAGGTGGATGTGATTATAAAGGAATAGCATGAGAGAGATCTTGTGATGATGGAATAATTCTTTATCTTGTAGGTGGTTGCTACCTGAAAATACATATGCATTGTACCTTTAAATGGAGAAGGAAATGGCAACTCCAGTAATACTTGCTTGGAAAATTCCATGGACACAGGAGCCTGGTGGGCTACAGTCCATGGGGTTGCAAAGAGTCAGACACAACTGAGGACGCATGTACACAGGTACCTTTAAGAAAGAAAAATAAATTTAAGGGACTTGAACTATCTGAGACTTATTTTAAAGTGACAGTAATTAAGACAGTGTGGTATTGATATAAAAGTAGGCAGATTGATGAAACCACATAGGAGATTTGCAATGAAATCATGCTTATACAGTCAACTGATTTTCAACAAAAGTGTAGTGGTAATTTGGAGGTAGAGAGAGAAATTTAAATAAATGTTTCTGGTTCAATCGAATGTCTCTATATAAAAAATGAAAATTGGTTCATATCTCACACCATATACAAATGTTAATGTAAAATGGATCTTGGATCTAAAGCTAAAACTATGAAAGTTCTGGAAGAAGCATAATAGAATTTTTGTGACTCTGTTAAAGATTTCTTGGGAATGATATCAAAAGCATGATCTATATAAGAAAAAAAAAAGTTGAACTCCATCAGAACTAGGAACTGCTCTTCAAAATTCTGTTAAAAGGGTACAAAAACAAGCAACTGACTGGAAGAAAATATTTGCAATTCACCTATCTGATGAACTTGTATCCACAATGTATAAAGTACTCTCAATATTCAATAGTAAGAAATTACACATTCCACTAAAAATAGGATATATACTTGAAGATATTTCACCAACAAAGGTACATACATGGCTAATAACCACATGAAAAGATGTCCAAAGTCCAAAGAAATACAAACGAAAACCACAATGAGATAACCCGGTTGTTGCTGTTGTTCAGTCGCTAAGTCATGTCCAACTCTTTGCGACCCCATGGACTGCAGCATGCCAGGCTCCTCTGTCCTCCACTATCTCCTGGAGTTTGCTGAAATTCATGTCCATCGAGTTGGTGATACCATTCAACCATCTCATCCTTTGCTGCAACCTTCTCCTACTGCCTTCAGTCTTTCCCAGCATCAGGGTCTTTTCCCAATGAGTCAGCTCTTCACATCAGCTGGCCAAAGTATTGGAGCTTCAGCTTCAGCAACAGTCCTTGCAATGAATATTCAGAGTTTATTTCCTTTAGGATTGACTGGTTTGATCTCCTTGCATTCCAAGTGACTCTCAAGTTTCAGGAGTCTTCTGCAGCACCACATACCTATTATATACCCCTACATACCTATTAGAATGGCAGAAATTAAGTCTAGCCATATCAAGTGCTATCAAGGGTGTGAAACAAATGGCACTGTCACATACTGAGGGTGGGAATGTAACATTGTACAACCGTTTTGGAAAAAAGTTGAGGAGTTCCTTCAAAAGTTAAGCATATGCCAGTATATTATCCAGCCATTCCCATCCCTACATATTTACATAGGAGAAATGAAAACATATGTCCCATAGAGAGGCTTGTACCAAACATCCATAGCAGCTTTACTTGATATAGCCTCAAACTGAAAATAGCTCAACCATCAATATGTGAAGAGATAAGCAAATGGTGGTATATCCATATGATGGAATACTACTCAGCAATAAAAGGAAATGTACTTTTAATACATGTGACAGCATGAATGAATCTCAAGATAATTACTGTGACTGAAAGGAGTCGAACAAAAATAAGAGTACATACTGTATGATTCCATTTATAGAAAATTCTAGAAATTGAAAACTAGTGTATAGTGATAGAAAGCAAAAACTACTGGACTGTAAGGCCTGTAAAAACTGAGACTGTGTAAGTATGGTCCATTCTTGTATTTCTAGTGGCACATAGTACGTGTTCATTTATTCATTCACTGAAGAGATTTTAATTGAGTGCCCACAGTGTGACAGGCACTGTTCTGGGAATGAATATACCAGTCTCACAAGGATACTGTCCCTGTGAAGCTTATATTCCAGAGAAGGGAGAACATGATGAAGGAAGATAGCAAGGAAGGATATAATAAATATTTGCTTGTAAGCAAGAAGGAAGGGAGAGGTGGAGACAGAGAGAAAGAGACCACTAGCTACTTACTCCATGTTAAAGTTTTCAATGCCTTTTCTTTAAGGAAATTTACTCTGTTTAATACCTATTCTTCCATTTCTTAATGTCCAAATAAAGCCTTTCCAGGGTCAGCCTCACATAGTAAATGACTACTTATGTAGTTTGAGTTTAGAATCCCCAGAAAAAAGTTCCTAATAAAAATGTTTGAAACACTCCCCTTTCATATGTTACTTGATACTAAAATATCTTTCTAATGTGAAAAATATCTTTCATTCCACACTTAGGCATGATACTTCAAACATAATATTTTGGTGTCATAATTATGAATGAATAAAAAATAAATAAGAAAGTGTTGAACCAGGGGATTCTTTTCAGGGTTGCCACCTATCATATGATGGGTTAAGGACAACTTTCACAAATAAAAAAAATACTGAGTTAAGGAGTAGGTATCAATGAGGAAAGAAAATACTCACAAGGTTAAAGTCAGCTATCAGAGATGACCATGGTTCTCTGATCTGTCCGTCATCCACTGGGGAACATTTTCTGGACCTGGCTTGAGTTTGACTCCCAGGGAGAGAACATTTTACTCTTGAGTCTCTCTTCTTGTAGAGCAAGTGTGAGATCACCATCTCACCTTGTTGAGTGAAATAAAGATGCTATTGATGGAACCAGTAAACTGGATTTAGGATGCTAACTACCCCAGTACCTGGGTCTTGTGGAGCCCTTGAGATGTTATAATCCTCTGTGAGGAGGATGGCTGTGGGCAGAAAGCTATCAGTGTTGTTGGAAGCTGAGCTTGAGCACTGTCTTCCATTGATGGAAAAGATGGACTCTTCCATATTCCAGCCAGTTTATTGTCTAGGCAGCCTAATGAAGGCATGTGAGTCATGTTTAGATGGCCTGGTTTTTGTAATATGAATACTTTCCTCTAAGTTGTTGCTTTTTTTTTTTTTTTTGCAGGTGGCGGAGCAGTGTGAGGAAGGAAGGGCTGGAATTAGAATAAAGAAATTAGATAAGAAAGCTCAACCACATATATTCATAGGATGAAGAAAAAATCATGAAAGAAATGAGGATCTGGGGATACCAACTACAAATTTCATTGTTTTCCATTTTGTCTAGGAAACCCATGCAAAAAATTAGTGGAGAATTGATAAATCCACAAGAGAGAATATATGTCAATATTACCTTCTGATTATAAAATCTATAAAGCACAATATCATATTGTCTGCCCTCAACAAATGCTGCCTGTCCCTGCTTCTAACAGTGATCACAAATAGCCAATCTGCTCATCCTCTTGAAACAGCATTCCTTCATTGCTTTAATCTATGTAGACACATTTTTCATCCAACACATTACATGATCATCACCAACTTACAGTTGAGAACCCAGTGCATTGGGAACAACTGTTTTGGAAATTTACCTTGAAGCATTTCTGTTTTAGAATCACATAGACTAACTTCCAAACTGTTCAGATCAGTTCAGTTGCTCAGTCGTGTCTGACTCTCTGTGACCCCATGAACTGAAGCACACCAGGCCTCCCTGTCCATCACCAACTCCCAGAGTTCACCCAAACCCATGTCCATGGAGTTGGTGATGCCATCCAACCACCTCACCCTCTGTCATCCGCTTTTCCTCCCACCCTCAATCTTTCAGGGACTTTTCCAATGAGTCAGTTCTTCGTATCAGGTGGCCAAAGTATCGGAGTTTCAGCTTCAACATCAGTCCTTCCAATGAACACCCAGGACTGATCTCCTTTAGGATGAACTGGTTGGATCTCCTTGCAGTCCAAGGGACTCTCAAGAGTCTTCTCCAACATCACAGTTCAGAAGCATCAATTCTTTGGCACTCAGCTTTCTTCACAGTTCAACTCTCACATCCATACATGACCACTGGAAAAACCATAGCCTTGACTAGACGGACCTTTGTTGACAAAGTAATGTCTCTGCTTTTTAATATGCTGTCTAGGTTGATCATAACTTTCCTTCCAAGGAGTAAGCATCTTTTAATTTCATGGCTGCAATCACCATCTGCAGTGATATTGGAACCCAGAAAAATAAAGTCTGACACTGTTTCCACTGTTTCCCCATCTATTTCTCATGAAGTGATGGGACCGGATGCCATGATCTTCATTTTCTGAATGTTGAGCTTTAAGCCAACTTTTTCACTCTCCTCTTTCACTTTCATCAAGAGGCTCTTTAGTTCTTCAGTTTCTGCCATAAGGGTGGTGTCATCTGCATATCTGAGGTTATTGATATTTCTCCCGGCAATCTTGATTCCAGCTTGTGCTTCTTCCAGCCCAGCATTTCTCATGATGTATTCTACATATAAGTTAAATAAGCAGGCTGACAATATACAGCCTTGATGTACTCCTTTTCCTATTTGCAACCAGTCTGTTGTTCCATGTCCAGTTCTAACTGTTGCTTCCTGACCTGCATATAGGTTTCTCAAGAGTCAGGTCAGGTGGTCTGGTATTCCCATCTCTTTCATGACTTTCCACAGTTTCTTGTGATCCACACAGTCAAAGGCTTTGGCATAGTCAATAAAGCAGAAATCGATGTTTTTCTGGAACTCTCTTGCTTTTTCCATGATCCAGTGGATGTTGGCAATTTGATCTCTGATTCCTCTGCCTTTTCTAAAACCAGCTTGAACATCTGGAAGTTCACGATTCACGTATTGCTGAAGCCTGGCTTGGAGAATTTTGAGCATTACTTTACTATCATGTGAGATGAGTGCAATTGTACGGTAGTTTGAGCATTCTTTTGCATTGCCTTTCTTTGGGATTGGAATGAAAACTGACTTTTTCCAGTCCTGTGGCCACTGCTGAGTTTTCCAAATTTGCTGGCATATTGAGTGCAGCGCTTTCACAGCATCATCTTTTAGGATTTGAAATAGCTCCACTATTATTGCATCACCTCCACTAGCTTTTTCGATGTGATGCTTTCTAAGGCCCACTTGACTTCATATTCCAGGATGTGTGGCTCTAGGTGAGTGATCACACCATCGTGATTATCTTGGTCTTGAAGATCTTTTTTGTACAGTTCTTCTGTGTATTCTTGCGACCTCTTCTTAATGTCTTCTGCTTTTGAAAGATCCATAACATTTCTGTCCTTTATCAAGCCCATCTTTGCATGAAATGTTTCCTTGGTATCTCTAGTTTTCTTGAAGAGATCTCTAGTCTTCCCATTCTATTGTTTTCCTCTATTTCTTTGCACTGATCACTAAGGAAGGCTTTTTTATAGCAAATATTTATAGTTCCCAAAACAACTTCAGAAGTCATATATATATATATATATATACATGAAACATTATATATTTAGGGGAAAGGAAAAATGCTTCTGAAGTAATTGAGCACCACTTCATATTCCATGTGTTTAGCATTCTATATTTTATCTTTTAAAGTTCTCTCATTTTACACATCAGAAAATTGTACATAAGTATGATTGTCTTGTAGATCAATCTTGGCATTTGCATTTAACACTAATGTTTCTTGGCTTAACAAATGCTGGCTTTATTTTCAGAGCTGGCATTTTAGGCCATCTAAGGAGATGCTTTGACTAGCATATGGTGTTTCTTGCAAGGAATTTAAACATTAATTTACAAGGTGATTGAAAAATGTGTCTTCATAAACAACTGCTTTTAATGTGAATACATGTCTGTGAGCATCTCTTTACCAGAAATCTTGACTGTTCTTCATTCAATGGGTGCTTGGGCTCATGTTTCCTGTTTATAACTGTAATACTCAAGGGAAAGCTACTGGAAATAAGACTTGGTTTCTCTTTACTATAATATGAAAGAGAGAATAGTATTTATTTATTTATTTTGTTTGTTTTGTTTTTTTGAAATATACTTGATTTACAATGTCATGTTGGTTTCAGGTGTACAGAACAGTGTTTCAAATATATATATATGTGTGTGTGTATAATTGCACACCCACACACACACACACACACATATATAATTTTCAGATTCTTTTCCTTATAGGTTATTACAAAATAATGAGTGTAGTTCCTTTTGCTATACAGTGAGTCCTTGGTAATCTATTTTCTATGTAGTTGTGTGTATATATTAATCCCATCATCTTCATTTATCCCTCTCCCCCTTCCCCTTTGGTACCATAAATTTGTTTTCTATGTCTGTGGGTCTATTTGTACTTTGTAAATAAATTCATTTGTATCATTTTTTTCAAATTCCACATGTAACCACTATCATACATTTGTCTTTCTCTGTCTGGCTTACTTCACTTGGTATGATCATCTCTAGGTCCACCTGTGTTGCTGCAAGTGGCATTATTTTATTCTTTCTTTGGCTGAGTAATATTCCATTATATATATATATATATCTTCTTTATCCAGTTATCTGTTGATGGACATATAAGTTGCTTCCATGGCTTGGTTGTTGTAAACAGTGCTGCAATGGACATTGGGGTGCATGTATCTTTTCAAATTAGTTTTCATCTTTTCTGGAGTACAATTGCAGGATCATATTGTAGCACTTTTTAATTTTTTAAGGAACCTCTATACTGTTGTCCATAGTCAGTGCACCAATTTACATTCCCACCAACAGTGTAAGAGAGTTCCTTTTTCTCCACACCCTCTCCAGCATTTCTTATTTGTAGACGTTTTGATGATGGCCATTCTGACTGGTATGAGGTAATAGCTTTGATTTGCATTTGCCTAATAATTAGTGATGACCCTAAAAACTTCTGCTTGTCTGTGCTAGAAGAGTGAACATTATCTCAATTAGCTTTGCGTGGTTTATTCTTGGAAATTAAGGGACAGCATTAATTGATTTGAAGACAAAAGGCTCATAGCTCTTCTTAATGAATATTGCCCAAATCTGGAAATACAGATTTAATAATGCAGTTCTAAAAAGTAGCTTCATTTAAACAGAAAATATCCTTCATATCCTCAATGTGGAGCCAGGCCACTAAAACTCAGATATAGTCCAAATGAAAAGCATTAAAATATTAGGCCCTCTGAGAAGATGGATTGCAGATCTGCCTTTGAGAATACAACCTAATACTCCTTATTTTCCCTCAAAGAAATGTAGTCAAAATGTTTTCTCTTTCCATGTGCTGTGCCAGGCACATGCTGTGTAGATGCTGTCAAAAGTGGATGTTACTATAGCTAAACTCATTTCCTGCCTAAATCAGTCCTAAGTTCCCAGTACCTTTCTTCCTAACGTTTACCTTTCCTGCCAATGCTTTGTAGTGACCTCACCCTTCATCTTTCAGAGAAAAGAAAACACTCTGTCCCATTTATCAATTATTAAGTAGTAACCAATACTGCCAGCCATTGTTTGCCCTCCTGTGACCATCCATTCACTATTTTGGTGACATAGTCATACCTCATTTGCCTCGGACAGCACATCAGGGGCCTTCAGAAGGTGATTAATCACTACTCTGAAACAACAGACTATGTACAGCAGCCTGAAGAAGTGAAGACAGAAGGGTTCAAGATGAAATTCAGTTTCACAAAGCCAGCTCCACATAACTAAATTGATGACTGAGTTCTCCCTCCTTCTCCTTTGTCTGCAAGTTGTCTCAGATCTAAAGTTAATGTCTATTGAGACCTAAGTGAATAATAGCTACTGCTGATAGCCCAGAACTTTGGGGAAAAGTGCTGATTGGCGCTCTCTGATTTAGAGAAATAAACTACTAGAATATGTCAAAACACACAAATACTCATAGTGGATCATCAGCAGTGGAATATCAAGAACTGTTATTATCCTTGGGAAAAATACATTGAATTTCTATAGATAATCAATTTGTATTTACTCCTGGTTGTTTATGCAGTCAGTTGGCAAGGATTTATTGAGTGTCTGTGTGTCCAGTATGTTAGCAGTTTCAGCAAGAGGGAAAGCAAAAGTAACTCTAGTATTAGAGCAAGTCAACAAGCTACATGAAAATTCAAAGTTTCTTTTGAAGGAGGTTTTGAATAGAATTCTAAGCCAAAGAGTAATTTTTTTATTAAGTTATAGTTTATATAGGTAATAATGATAATAATAACTAACACAATTGACAAAAATTAAAGCATTTGGAGGTTTAATAAGTTGCTTAAAGTCACAAAATGAGCATAACAAAGAAAAAAAAGCAGTTTAGGGGTTTTAAAGGACTAGAATATTTGCTTTCTCTGAAATCTGGATAGAAAGTTTCCAGGAAATTGGGGTTCTTGCCTTTGTTTCTTCATATGGGAAACAGAACTAAATGAGAAAATGTATAAGTAGTGCTTATAGCATAAATACCACACAGCAAGCTCAGATGGTAAAGAATCTACCTGCAATGCAGGAGACCCAGGTTCATTCCCTGGGTCAAGAAGATCCCCTGGAGAAGGGAATAGCTACCCACTCCAGTATTGTTGCCTGGAGAATTCCACAGACAGAGAAGCCTGGCAGGCTGCAGTCCATAGGGTCACACAGAGTCAGACACTACTGAGCAACTAACACACTTCACATATATAAGCCTATGTAAGTAGATGGTCTCTACCACAGATGAATAGTTTGCTACAAACATAGAATAGCTCCTGTACTCTTAGTAAGAGAGAATGATCACACATTACAAGTTAAATTGAGCAAATCAAAGCTTCAACCTTTAAAAATGTAAAAACTGTGCTGAAGAATAGCCTGATTGGTATAGATAAGTCAGTGGTTCTCAGTTAGGGGCAATATTGCCCCCCAGGGCATTTGGAGACATTTTTAGTTGTCACAACTTGGGGGAGATGATGCTGGCATCTAATGGGTGGAGGCCTAGGATGCTGCTGAACATTCTATAAGGCACAGGTCAGCCCTCACAGCAAAGTATTACTTGGCTTAAAACGTAGGTAGCACTGAGGCTGAGAAAGCCTAGTCTAAGCTGATGGACATAAATTAGGACATCAATTCTGTGTATGCTATAATAGAAGCATTGAGGGTGTTAGATGTAGAAGTGAATTTTCCCTAACATAGATTTGTTTGATAGAAAAAAAAAATGGAGCGGAATAACATACCATGTTTCTATGATGCAGTATCTCCTTAGAAATTTAAAGAAACATCAAAAGCTAGGAGTGATTTTAGAGCAACATCTTAAAGGGGGATAAAAATGGAAGGATTTTATCAAACAGAGAATGAGGACTCCATAATGTAACATTAAAATCTGTTCTAAGCCTGAATGCAAGACTATGGAGTCGTACTAGGATTGGCACTTTTAAGACTAAATTTAAAAAGTGTTTCCACAGAAGTGTCTCTTGGTCATTTAAAATTTAAGAGACAAGAAAAAAATTGACTTAAAAATCAATGCATTTGACTAGAGTGAGATTTTAATTAAAGGACAAAAGCAACAAAAAACGGCTTTAATTAGGGGATGGTGGCTCTTCTGCATTGTGAAGTTTTACTTATTTATAGAGGTGCACACATACAAAGAGACAAATACAGGAAAGAAGTGTTGTGACCCAAAGAGTAAATATGGCAACTTCAGTGTTTTAATTAAAGATGACATTTAGGGACATCAGACTGGTGGTGAAAAGTAGAGTAAGCTGATAGTCATGTATGGACAAACAAAGATTTTGTTAATTTTACCATTTTGAACAACAACAAGAAAAGATAAAAAATAAAAAGAGAATTGTAACATGCTTTTGCAAATGTTTTATGATATACAAAGTACTCTGATGTTATCTTATTTATTTATAGAGTAATATGGGAAAAATTATTGGTTTTCATAATGACTCTTTACTGCCAGGTGTCCAAAACACTTGGCTTCCAGTAATAGAGTTCCAGTTAACTACTGAGTGATTGTGTGGATTCCAAGAGCTCAAACAGCAGTAATGATAATCTAAAAACGTCTAACTCACTAAGGGTAGTAAGAAGTAGATGGAAGACACAGCCTACATCTGAAGACAGCCTATCATACCACCAACTTAATGCACTGGAAAATAAAAAGTGGATAACTCTAGATGCTGAACTTCACAAAGAGCCATATAAACCCAATAAATTACCGACAGAGGCTGTAAACTTGCCAGCAAATCAATTAAAATATCTTTGCAATCCCTTTCTATTTGTGAGTAAAATAACACAAGGGATTTGAAAAATAAGCCATCATTGTTTGCTTAAAATCAGTTCTTGAGGTGGTAAAAGACACCCCAGTCACCATTCATTAGCAAGGCCTTTATTATATCATTTGTTAAATGGGAAAAGGGATTCTTTACATCTAAATATGATAATGCTAATCCATTATCAGTATTTTGAGCTGTCTTTCTAGTAGTTAGATAAGTTCATATTAAGTAAGGTATATACTCTTGTCTAACTTCAAGATACAATAGGTCTGAAGATATTATTTATGCTACACGTTATCTTTTGATCACATATAAAATTAATACATACAGGGATAAAACTCTGCCAAATCACTTGATTTCCTTTTAGCAACTATGATGTATTTAGGACAAATTAGGAAGGACTCCAATTGTCAGATATGTAATAATTTTTAGGGTGATAGAATCTTCAGTTCAATTCAGTTCAGTCGCTCAGTCGTGTCCGACTCTTTGCGACCCCATGAACAGCAGCACACAGGCCTCCCTGTCCATCACCAACTCCCAGAGTTCACCCAAACCCATGTCCATGGAGTTGGTGATGCCATCCAACCACCTCACCCTGTCATCCCCTTTTCCTCCCACCTTCGATCTTTCCCATCATCAGGGTCTTTTCTAATGAGTCAGCTCTTCACATCAGGTGGCCAAAGTATCGGAGTTTCAGCTTCAACATCAGTCCTTCCAATGAACACCTAGGACTGATCTCCTTTAGGATGGACTGGTTGGCTCTCCTTGCAGTCCAAGGGACTCTCAAGAGTCTTCTCCAACATCACAGTTCAGAAGCATCAATTCTTCGGTGCTCAGCTTTCTTTATAGTCCAACACTCACATCCATATATGACCACTGGAAAAACCATAGCCTTGACTAGACGGACCTTTGTTGACAAAGTAATGTCTCTGCTTTTTAATATGCTGTCTAGGTTGCTCATAACTTTCCTTCCAAGGAGTAAGGGTCTTTTCATTTCATGGTTGCCATCTCCATCTGCAGTGATTTTGGAGCCCAGAAAAATAAAGTCAGCCACTGTTTCCAATGTTTCCCCATCTATTTCCCATGAAGAGACAGGACCGGATGCCATGATCTTTGTTTTCTGAATGTTGAGCTTTAAGCCAACTTTTTCACTCTCCTCTTTCACTTTCATCAAGAGGCTCTTTAGTTCCTCTTTACTTTCTGCCATAAGGGTGGTGTCATCTGTATATCTGAGGTTATTGATATTTCTCCTGGCAATCTTGATTCCAGCTTGTGCTTCCTTCAGCCCAGTGTTTCTCATGATGTACTCTGCATATAAGTTAAATAAGTAGGGTGACCATATACAGCCTTTACGTACTTCTTTTCCTATTTGGAACCAGTCTGTTGTTCCATGTCCAGTTCTAACTGTTGCTTCCTGATCTACATATGGATTTCTCAAGAGGCAGGTCTCTTAGAGCTAGGCAAAAACCTTAAGTGTATCTAATACAAGTCTATATTTGCAAATGAGGAAGTTAAGATTCAGGGAGGTTAAGAGACTCACCTAAGTATATGTAGCTAATGTTGTGGCTTATCAGGGTCTAGAATTCAGAGTTCCAAGCTACCAGTTCAGTGATCTTTCCATCATATCACAGTCCTGAGGTTACACTTGGTTCTACCACTGTCTTTGTAACACAAAAAATTTCATGCCAAGCCACCAAGAGCATTAATACAGAGGTGTTCTGTGAACTTATTTGGATCAGCCTGCAAGAGTTAAGACTTCAAGTTCATGTCAACTGCCTACACCATCTCAGAATTATCAGTTCTTTCATCACTATTCAATGAAAGAATGCATAGGGAGCCCCATCATTTAAATTTTTACATCTCCTACAGTGTCCTGGGCTTGTTCACATTATCAAACCTGATTCAGAGGTGCAGGCTTGGGCAAGAAAACCATCTACTGATCAAGTAGCCCTTAAGTAATTTTTAAAATTCAGATCTAGAATATCTTTTAATAATCACTTATCTTTAGTGATTATATTTCTACAAGCTGCTTTCTAGTCCTAAAACAACTTTATGTGATTAAGAAAAAGCTTTGACTGTATTTTGACATTTTTCTATACAGGACAAAGATGTGAACATGACTGTGAGGTGAACAAACTGAATTTGAGCAGCCTAAATGCAAATTGAGAGAAAAGTTACTCAGATCAGCTCAGTCACTCAGTCGTGTCCTACTCTTTGTGACCCTATGAACTGCAGCACACCAGGCTTCCCTGTCCATCACGAACTCCCAGAGCTTGCTCAGGCTCATGTCCATCAAGTTGGTGATGCCATCCAACCATCTCATCTTCTGTCATTCCCTTCTCCTCCCACCTTCAATCTTTCCCAGCATCGGGGTCTTTCCCAGTGAGTCAGTTCTTCGCATCAGGTGGCCAAAGGATTGGACCTTCAGCTTCAGCATGAGTCCTTCCAAATGAATATTCAGGACCGATTTCCTTTAAGATGGATTGGTTTGATCTCCTTGCAGTCCAAGGGACTCTCAAGAGTCTTCCCCAACATCACAATTCAAAAGCATCAATTCTTTGGTACTCAGCTTTCTTTATGGTCCAACTCTCACATCTATACATGACCTCTGGAAAAACCATAGCTTTGACTAGATGGACCTTCGTCAGCAAAGTAATGTCTCTGCTTTTTAATATGTTGTCTAGATTGGTCATAGCTTTTCTTCCAAGGAGCAAGCATGTTTTAATTTCATGGCTGCAGGTACCATCTGTAGTGATTTTGGAACCAAAACAATAAAGTCTCTCACTGTTTCCATTGTTTCCCCATCTATTTGCCATGAAGTGATGGGACCGAATGCCATGATCTTACTTTTTTGAATGTTGAGATTTAAGCCAACTTTTTCACTCTCCTCTTTCACTTTTATCAAGAGGCTCTTCAATTCCTCTGCTTTCTGCCCATAAGGGTGCTGTCATATGCATATCTGAGGTTATTAAAGTCACCTTTAACAACGTCCAAAAGGCATGGCAAACTGAAGTGGGATTTGGGCAGATAATATGGATGCAGTCCAAGAGAAATAAGACAGCAGAAATGGTGAGGTGGAGGAGATAAGAAGTGCAGAATATTGTATCAGTGACTCCAGTTCTCCACTTCTACTTGTATCCATATCTTCTGTCATATACCTTTGCAGTCCTTTCCAGCAGAGCTGGGACACAATCCCTTACCCTGGCTTTAGTTACAGCAACATGCTTTGACCACTGGGATTAGCAAATACGACAGAGTTGTGAAAAATACTTGCTGGATTTCTCTTCCTCGTTCTTGTGTTTACGCTTTCTCCATGAGAAGGACACACCTAACTTTGAGGCTCCCAGGGTAGAATGAAAGACATGTGAATCAAAACTGCTACAGCCAAGGTATTCTAGATTGTCCAGCCTAGAGCAAAGCTCATCCAACACAAGGATGTTTTTGTATGACTAAATGAATGAATGAATCAGTGCAGGAAACTGAAGTCTAAAGCAAGATCAGACTAATGGCTAGTCTAAAGAAAAAACTGGAGCCAAAACTGTGAGAGCCAGGATATGAGTGTATGTACGGTGGGGGTAGAGGGCGTGAAATTCAAGCAGCCTCTATCAAGGGCACAAATCAGATGAAGGGTACATATCTGCAAGGAAACACTGTAGGTGAGACTTGTGTGGTAGAGTGGCATGAGAGAACGTTTGAGACCTTTTTTTCCTATAGAGATTGTAGAATAAAGTAGACATAGCTGAGATCAAGCCTTATTTAGAACAAAGACAAATTTTCCTGGACTGGATTTGGAGATGGCTTAGTTTTGGGCTCAAAGATTCCATGCCACCTGCATTTTCAGTAATGAAAAAAAAAACCAGGGTTACTGAGAGGAAAGAGAGCAGTTCTCTTGGAGGTATGCCTAGGGTCCATCTGCCCTTGGAAATATGATTACAAACTGTAAGCACTGTTCATGTATTCCTGTGTTCCTCCTGTATTCCTATCGGGAGATTATCCCTTCACCTCACCTTCTTGAGGAAAACAGGAGGGATTCACTCTTGGTTACTCCTTCATTATTGAGAAAACTAATCACTGTTTCCTCTATTTCTTTCCATTGATCACAGAGGAAGGCTTTCTTATCTCTCCTTGCTATTCTTTGGAACTCTGCATTCAGATGCTTATATCTTTCCTTTTCTCCTTTGCTTTTCACTTCTCTTCTTTTCACAGTTATTTGTAAGGCCTCCCCAGACAGCCATTTTGCTTTTTTTGCATTTCTTTTCCACAGGGATCATCTTGATCCCTGTTTCTGTACAATGTCATGAACCTCCGTCGATAGTTCTATAGGCAATCTATCTATCAGATCTAGTCCCTTAAATCTATTTCTCACTTCCACTGTATAATCATAAAGAATTTGATTTAGGTCATACCTGAATGGTCTAGTGGTTTTCCCTACTTTCTTCAATTTAAGTCTGAATTTGGCAATAAGGAGTTCATGATCTGAGCCACAGTCAGCTCCCAGTCTTGTTTTTGCTGACTGTATAGAGCTTCTCCATCTTTGGCTGCAAAGAATATAATCAATCTGATTTCGGTGTTGACCATCTGGTGATGTCCATGTGTAGACTCTTCTCTTGTGTTGTTGGAAGAGGGTGTTTGCTATGACCAGTGCGTTCTCATGGCAAAACTCTATTAGCCTTTGCCCTGCTTCATTCTGTATTCCAAGGCCAAATTTGCCTGTTACCCCAGGTGTTTCTTGACTTCCTACTTTTGCATTCCAGTCCCCTGGAATGAAAAGGACATCTTTTTTGGGTGTTAGTTCTAAAAGGTCTTGAAGGTCTTCATAGAACCCTTCAACTTCAGCTTCTTCAGCGTTATTGATTCAGTCATGCAAAGAAATAGAGGAAAACAACAGAATGGGAATGACTAGAGACCTCTTCAAGAAAATTAGAGATACCAAGGGAACATTTCATGCAAAGATGGGCTCGATAAAGGACAGAAATGGTATGGATAAAACAGAAGCAGAAGATATTAAGAAAAGGTCTCAAGAATACATAGAAGAACTGTACAAAAAAGATCTTCATGACCAAGATAATCACGATGGTGTGATCACTCACCTAGAGCCAGACATCCTGGAATGTGAAGTCAAGTGGGCCTTAGAAAGCATCACTACGAACAAAGCTAGTGGAGGTGATGGAATTCCAGTTGAGCTATTTCAAATCCTGAAAGATGATGCTGTGAAAGTGCTGCACTCAATATGCCAGCAAACTTGGAAAACTCAGCAGTGGCCACAGGACTGGAAAAAGTCAGTTTTCATTCCAGTTCCAAAGAAAGGCAATGCCAAAGAATGCTCAACCTACTGCACAATTGCACTCATCTCACATGCTAGTAAAATAATGCTCAAAATTCTCCAAGCCAGGCTTCAGCAATACATGAACCATGAAATTCCAGATGTGCAAGCCGGTTTTAGAAAATACAGAGGAACCAAAGATCAAATTGCCAACATCCGCTGGATCATGGAAAAGCAAAAGAGTTCCAGAAAAACATCGATTTCTGCTTTATTGACTATGCCAAAGCCTTTGACTGTGTGGATCACAAGAAACTGTGGAAAATTCTGAAAGAGATGGGAATACCAGACCACCTGACCTGCCTCTTGAGAAACCTATATGCAGGTCAGGAAGCAACAGTTAGAACTGGACATGGAACAACAGACTGGGTGCAAATAGGAAAAGGAGTACATCAAGGCTGTATATTGTCACCCTGCTTGTTTAACTTATATGCAGAGTACATCATGAGAAAGGCTGGGCTGGAAGAAGCACAAGCTGGAATCAAGATTGCCAGGAGAAATATCAATAACCTCAGATATGCAGATGACACCACCCTTATGGCAGAAAGTGAAGAGGACCTAAAAAGCCTCTTGTTGAAAGTGAAAGAGGAGAGTGAAAAAGTTGGCTTAAAGCTCAACATTCAGAAAACTAAGATCATGGCATCTGGTCCCATCACTTCATGGGAACTAGATAGGGAAACAGTGGAAACAGTTTCAGACTTTATTTTTCTGGGCTTCAAAATCACTGCAGATGTTGATTGTGGCCATGAAATGAAAAAACACTTACTCCTTGGAAGGAAAGTTATGACCAACCTAGATAGCATATTCAAAAGCAGAAACATTACTTTGTCAACAAAGGTCCGTCTAGTCAAGGCTATGGTTTTTCCAGTAGCCATCTATGTATGTGAGAGTTTGACTGTGAAGAAAGCTGAGGGCTGAAGAATTGATGCTTCTGAACTGTGGTGTTGGAGAAGACTCTTGAGAGTCCCTTGGACTGCAAAGAGATCCAACCAGTCCATTCTAAAGGAGTTCAGTCCTGGGTGTACTTTGGAAGGACTGATGCTAAAGCTGAAACTCCAATATTTTGGCCACCTCATGTGAAGAGTCAACTCATTGGAAAAGACTCTGATGCTGGGAGGGATTGGGGGCAGGAGGAGAAGGGGACGACAGAGGATGAGATGGCTGGATGGCATCACCGACTTCTTGGACATGAGTTTGGGTGAACTCTGGGAGTTGGTGATAGACAGGGAGGCCTGGCGTGCTGCAGTTTATGGGGTCACAAAGAGTCGGACACGAATGAGTGACTGAACTGAACTGAACTGAACTGAACTGAATCAATATTTGGGTAGATCTATAAGGAAGAGCTTTATCTTTATCATTTGTCACATTGTTCTGCTTCCTAAAGGTATTGAGCAGAGGTGAGATATGTAAGAGACAATATCTCTTAAAAAATATCTGACCATTCAAGTTCCCAGTTTTCACTTTCTGAAGCATATGGAAAGATGTATCCCTTCTATGCCAACAGGTCTCAGAGAATGGCTAGGATACTGCTCACTTGGAGCAGAGGTGCTCACAGGAAAGTGGTAAATGTGGATGTGATGTAAGATTTCAGCTGTGAGTCAGATAGGAGCTGTGCTAAGTCTCCAAGAAAAACTGGTTGGAAGTGATTCCTTCATCAGCAGGGCTGTTGGGATCACCACGTATCCACATCAAGTCTTTTGACAGTAGAATAAGTGCTCAGTGAGCAACTACACAATGAGCTCAACCAACTTGCCATTAATCGTCATATAAAGGAATGACTTTTCTTTTTCACTGCTCTTGTCTCAACACTGGAGGAGGTGTAACATGCTGAGAATACAAAAGTCGGCTCAAACAGACCATAGACGTTGCCCCTTCTTCAAGCCTGCAAAACAGTGGCTCTCAACTCTATCATATTTGATGCCCTTCTACCCATGTTTGCGTTTGTGTTTATGTGTGTGCATGTGGTATAATACACTTTACAAAAAATGTACTATCTCAACCATTTTTAAGCACAGAGTTCAGTAATGTTAACATTCACGTTTTTGTGCAGCCTATTTACAGGATTCTGGCAAAACTGAAACTGTATACCCACTAAACAATGACTCCCCATTCCTCCTCTTCCAGAATCCTGGAAACCATCATTTTACTTTCCATCACCCTAAAAGATATACGATATACATTAGCAGTCATTCCCTATTTCCCCCTAATTTCCCCTCTTCCTGTGCCCCTGGAAGTGACCAATGTACTTTCTGTCTATAGATTGGCCTGTTCTAGACATTTCATATAAATCAGTATCAGTCAGTATAAGTTCAGTCGCTCAGTTGTGTCTGATTCTTTGTGAACCCATGGACTGTAGCACGTCAGGCCTCCCTGTCCATCATTAAATCCTGGAGCTTGCTCAGACTCATGTCCATTGAGTCAGTGATGCCATCCAACCATCTCATGCTCTGTCATCCCCTTCTCCTCCTGCCTTCAATCTTTCCCAGCTTCAGGGTCTTTTCCAACGAGTCAGTTCTTCACATCAGGTGGCCAAAGTATTGGAGTTTCAGCCTTAGCATCAGTCCTTCCAATGAATATTCAGGATTGGTTCCCTTTAGGATTGATTGGTTTGATCTCCTTGCAGCCCAAGGGACTCTCCAACACCGCAGTTCAAAAGCATAAATTCTTTAGTGCTCAGCTTTTTTTATGGTCCAATGCTCACATCTTTACATGACTACTGGAATAACCATAGCTTTGACTACATGGACCTTTGTCAGCAAATTAATGTCTCTGCTTTTCAATATGTTCTCTAGATTGGTCATATTCCAAGGAATAAGCGTCTTTTAATTTCATGGCCACAGTCACCATCTACAGTGACTTTGGAAACCAAGAAAATAAAGTCTCTCACTGTTTCCATTGTTTCTCCATCTATTTGCCATGAAGTGATGGGACCAGATGCCATGATCTTAGTTTTCTGAATGCTGAGCTTTAAGCCAACTTTTTCACTCTCCTCTCTCACTTTCATCAACAGGCTCTTCAATTCCTCTTCTTTTTCTGCCATAAGGGTGCTGTCATCTGCATATCTGAGGTGATTGATATTTCTCCCTGCAAGCTTGATTCCAGCTTGTGCTTCATCCAGCCCAACATTTCTCATGATGTACTTTGCATATAAGTTAAATAAGTATGGTGACAATATACAGCCTTGACCTACTCCTTTCCCAATTTAGAACCAGTCCATTGTTCCATGTTCAGTTCTAAGTGTTGCTTCTTGACCTGCATAGAGATTTCTCAGGAGACAGGTCATAGATCTGTGGTCTGGTATTCCCATCTCTTGAACAATTTTTCACTTTGTTGTGACTGCACAAAGGCTTTGGCATAGTCAATGAATCTGGAGTAGATTTTTTTTTTCTGGAATTCTCTTGTTTTTTCTGATTCAATGCATGTTGACAATTTGATCTCTGGTTCCTCTACCTTTTCTAAATCCAGCTTGAACATCTGGAATTTCTCGGTTTATGTACTGTTGAGCATCTTTTCATGTGTTTGTTAGCCCTCTGTATGTCTTCTTTGGAGAAATGTCTGTTTAGTTCTTTGGCCCATTTTTTGATTGGGTCCTTTATTTTTCTGGTATTGAGCTGCAGCAGCTGCTTGTATATTTTTGAGATTAATTATTTGTTGCTTCGTTTGCTATTGTTTTCTTCCATTCTGAAGGCTTCCTTTTCACTTTGCTTATAGTTTCCTTAGTTGTGCAAAAGCTTTTAAGTTTAATTCGGTCCCATTTGTTTATTTTTGCTTTTATTTCCATTACAGGTCATAGAGGCCCCTGCTGTGATTTATGTCAGAGAGTGTTTTGCCTATGTTTTCCTCTAGAAGTTTTATAGTTTCTGGTCTTACATTTAGATCTTTAATCCATTTTGAGTTTATTTTTGTGTATGGTGTTAGAAAGTGTTCTAGTTTCATTCTTTTACAAATGGTTGACCAGTTTTCCCAGCACCACTTGTGAAAGAGATTGTCTTTTCTCTATTGTATATTCTTGCCTCCTTTGTCAAAGATAAGGTGTCCATAGGTGCATGGATCTATCTCTGAGCTTTCTATTTTGTTCCATTGATCTATGTTTGTCTTTGTGCCAGTACCATACTGTCTTGATGGCTGTTGCTTTGTAGTATAGCCTGAAGTCAGGCAGGGTGGTTCCTCCAGTTCCATTCTTCTTTCTCAAGATTGCTTTGGTTATTCGAAGTTTCTGTATTTCCATACAAATTGTGAAATTATTTGTTCTAGTTCTCTGAAAAATATTGTTGGTAGCTTGATAGGGTTTGCTTTGAATCTATAGATTGCTTTGGGTACTATACTCATTCTCACTGTAACGATTCTTCTGATCCATGAACATGGCATATTTCTCCATCTATTTGTGTCATCGATTTATTTCATCAGTGTTTTATAGTTTTCTGTATGTAGATCTTTTGTTTCTTTAGGTAGATTTATTCCTAAATATTTTATTCTTTTCATTGCAATGGTGAATGGAATTGTTTCCTTAATTTCTCTTTCTGTTTTCTCATTGTTAATGTACAGGAATGCAAGGGATTTCTGTGTTAATTTTATATCCTGCAACTTTACTATATTCATTGATTAGCTCTAGTAATTTTCTGGTGGAGTCTTTAAGGTTTTCTATATAGAAGATCATGTTATCTGCAAGCAGTGAGAGTTTTACTTCTACTTTTCCAATCTGGATTTTTTTTTTCTTTTTCTTCTCTGATTGCTGTGGCTAAAACTTCCAAAACTATGTTGAATAGTAGCGGTAAGAGTGGGCACCCTTGCCTTGTTCCTTACTTTAGGGGAAATGCTTTCAATTTTTCACCATTGAGGATAATGTTTGCTGTGGGTTTATCATATATGGCTTTTATTATGTTGAGGTATGTTCCTTCTAAGCCTGCTTTCTGGAGGGTTTTTATCATAAATGGATGTTGAATTTTGTCAAAGGCTTTCTCTGCATCTACTGAGATAATCATATGGTTTTTAATTTCAATGTATCACATTGATTGATTTGTGAATACTGAAAAATCCTTGCATCCCTGGGATAAAGCCCACTTAGTCATGATGTATGACCTTTTTAATATGTTGTTGGATTCTGTTTGCTAGAATTGTGTTAAGGATTTTCGCATCTCTGTTCATCAGTGATATTGGCCTGTAGTTTTCTTTTTGTGCATGTGTGGCATCTTTGTCTGGTTTTGATATTAGGGTGATGGTGGCCTCATAGAATGAGTTTGGACGTTTACTTTCTTCTGAAATTTTCTGGAAGAATTTGAGTACGATAGATGTTAGCTCTTCTCTAAATTTTTGGTAGAATTCAGCAGTGAAGCCGTCTAGTCCTGGGCTTTTGTTTGTTGGAAGATTTCTGATTACAGTTTCAATTTCTGTGCTTGTGATGGGTCTGTTAAGATTTTCTGTTTCTTCCTGGTTCAGTTTTGGAAAGTTATACTTTTCTAAGAATTTGTCCATTTCTTCCAATTTGTCCAGTTTATTGGCATATAGTTCTGATAGTAGTCTTTTATGATCCTTTGTATTTCTGTGTTCTCTGTTGTGATTTTTCCTTTTCATTTCTAATTTTGTTGATTTGATTCTTCTCCCTTTTTTTCTTGATGTGTCTGGCTAATGGTTTGTCTATTTTATTTATCTTCTCAAAGAACCAGCTTTTAGCTTTGTTGATTTTTGTTATATTCTCCTTTGTTTTTTGCATTTATTTCTGCTCTAATTTTTATAATTTTTTTCCTTCTACTAACCCTGGGGTGCTTCATTTCTACTTTTTCTAGTTGCTTTAGGTGTAGATTTAGGTTATTTATTTGATTTTTCTCTTGTTCTTGAGGTAACCTTGTATTGCTATGAACCTTTCCCTTAGCACTGCTTTTACTGAATCCCATAGGTTTTGGGTTGTTATGTTCTCATTTTCATTCATTTCTATGCATATTTCAATTTCTTTTTTGATTTCTTCTGTGATTTGTTGGTTATTCAGAAGTGTGTTGTTTAGCCTCCATATGTTTGTAGTTTTAATAGTTTTTTTCCTGTAGTTGACATCTAATCTTACCGTATTGTGATCAGAAAAGATGCCTGGAATGATTTCAACTTTTTTGAATTTATCAAGGCTAGATTTATGGCCCAGGATGTGATCTATCCTGGAGAAGGTTCCGTGTGCACTAGAGAAAAAGGTGAAATTCATTGTTTTGGGGGTGAAATGTCCTATAGATATCAATCAGGTCTAACTGGTCCATTGTATCATTTAAAGTTTGTGTTTCCTTGCTAATTTTCTGTTTAGTTGATCTATCCATAGGTGTGAGTTGGGTATTTAAGTCTCCCACTATTATTGTGTTACTGTTAATTTCCCTTTTCATAGTTGTTGGCATTTGCCTTACATATTGCAGTGCTTCTATGTTGGATGCATATATATTTATAATTGTTATATCTTCTTGGATTGATCCTTTGATCATTATGTAGTGTCCTTCTTTGTCTCTTTTCATGGCCTTTGTTTCAAAGTCTATTTTATCTGATATGAGTATTGCTACTCCTGCTTTCTCTTGGTCTCCATTTCTGTGAAATATCTTTTACCAGCCCTTCACTTTCAATCTGTATGTGTCCCTTGTTTTGAGGTGGGTCTCTTGTAGACAGCATATATAGGGGTCTTGTTTTTGTATCCATTCAGCTAGTCTTTGTCTTTTGGTTGGGGCATTCATCTTATTTACATTTAAGGTAATTATTGGTAAGTATGATCCCATTGCCATTTACTTTGTTGTTTTGGGTTCGAGTTTACACACCTTTTCTGTGTTTCCTGTCTAGAGAAGATCCTTTAGCATCTGTTGAAGAGCTGGTTTATTGGTGCTGAATTATCTGAGCTTTCGTTTGTCTGTAAAGCTTTTTATTTCTCCTTCATATTTGAATGAGATCCTTGCTGGGTACAGTAATCTGAGTTGTAGATTTTTCTCTCTCATCACTTTAAGTATGTCCTGCCATTCCCTTTTGGCCTGAAGCGTTTCTGTGGAAACATCAGCTGTTATCTTTATGGGAACTCCCTTGTGTGTTATTTGTTGTTTTTCCCTTGCTGCTTTTAATATCTGTTTTTTTGTGTTTGACCTTTGTTAATTTGATTAATATGTGTCTTGGGGTGTTTCACCTTGGGTTTATTCTATTTCATACTCTCTGGGTTTCTTGGACTTGGCTGGCTATTTTCTTCCCCGTTTTAGGGAAGTTTTCAACTATTATCTCCTCAAGTATTTTCTCATGGCTTTTTTTTTTTTTTTTTTGTCTTCTTCTGGGACTCCTATGATTTGAATGTTGGGGATTTGAGATTGTCCTAGAGGTCTCTGAGGTTGTCCTCATTTCTTTTAATTCTTTTTTTTTTCCTCCCTGCTTCATTTATTTCTACATTCTACCTTCCGCCTTACTTATCCTATCTTCTGCCTCAGTTATTCTACTATTGGTTCCCTCCAGAGTGCTTTTGATCTCAGTTATTATATTATTCATTATTGATTGACTCATTTTTATTTCTTCTAGATCCTTGTTAAACTTTTCTTGCATCTTCTCAATCCTTGTCTCCAGACTATCTGTAACTCCATTTTGTTTTCAAGATTTGGGATCATTTTTACACTCATTATTCTGAATTCTTTTTCAGGTAGACTCCCTGTCTCCTGCTCTTTTGTTTGGTTTGGTGGGCATTTGTCATGTTCCTTTACCTGCTAAATATTTCTCTGCCTTTTCATCTTGTTTAGATTGCTATGCTTGGGGTGACCTTTCTTTATGCTGGAAGTTTGTGGTTCCTCTTTATTGTGGAGGTTTCTCCCTGTGGGTGGAGTGGTTTGTCAGTTTCCTGGTTAGGGAAGCTTGCGTCTGTGTTCTGGTGGGTGGAGCTGGATATCCTCTCTCTGGAATGCAATGAAGAGTCCAGTAGTGAGTTTTAAGGTGAGTGTGGGTTTGGTGTGACTTTTGGCTGCCTGTATTTTGATGCTCAGGGTTATGTTCTTGTGTTGTTGGAGAATTAGCTTGATATGTCTTGCTCTGAAACTTGTTGCCTCTTTGGTGGAGCTTGATTTCAGTGTAGGAATGGAGGCTTTTGGATGAGCTCTTGTCGATTAATGTTCCCTGGAGTCAGGAGTTCTCTGGTGTTTTCAAGTTTGGGGTTTAAGTCTCCTGCCTTTGGCTTTCAGTCTTATTTTACAGTAGCCTCAAGACTTCTCCATCCATATAGCACAAATGATAAAACATCTAGGTTAATGGTGAAAAGATTATCCACAGTGGGGGACACCCAGAGAGGTTCACTGAGTTACATGAAGAAGAGAAGAGGAGAGGGAGTAGGGAGATAGATGTGACCAGGAGGAGAAGAGGGGAAATCAAAAAGGGAGAGAGTAATCTAGCCAGTAATCAATTCCCTATGTGTCTCCACAGTCTGGAACACTCAGAGAGGTTCACAGAGTTACATAGAGAAGAGAAGAGGAAAGAAGGAGATAGAGGCGACCAGGAAGAGAAGAGGGGGAGTCAAAAGGAGAGAGACAGATCTAGCCAGTAATCAGTTCCCTAAGTGTTCTCCACAGCCCAGAACACACAAATAGATTCACAGATTTGTATAGAGAAGAGAAGGGGGAGAGAAGAGATAGAGGTGACCTGGGGGAGAAAAAAGAGAGTCAAAAAGGGCAGAGAGCAATCAAACCAGTAATCAGATTCTTAAATAAAAATGGGTACTGAAGATTGGATTCTTAAAGGTACAAAATTGATAACACAGACCAAAAAGCAAAGATTAAAAATATAGAAGTTAAACTCTCAAAAACACAATATTAAAGAAACAAAACAAAATCACAAAAATTATAAAATATATATATTATATATATAAATAATAAAAATATAAATATATAAAATAGGGTCTTTTTTACGAGGTAATTGTAGGTTATAAAAATGAAAATTAAAGGAGTAATAACAAACTTAAAGATAAAAAATTTAAAAATGATGATAGTAAAATATATCTAAGAATTTTCTGGAGCTGTTGAGGGCAGTGTGGGGTCAGTTCAGTTTCAGATAGTTCCTTGTTCCAGCTTATACTTCTTCCCAAGGTCTAGGGCCCCTTCCAATGTGGTCAGTGCTAACTACAGGGTTTTAATCTGTTGCACCTGTCACTTCTAAAGTGGTTCCCTCTTCTTTGTTCATTTTGCCTTCCTCTGTTTGCAAGTCTCTTCAGTGTCTAATTTCTGCCCTGACACAAGGGTGCGAAGGTGGTCACTTATTTAGGCTAACTTGTTCAGTTGTGCTGTGGGAGGCAGGAACACCACAAACAAATATCACTGGCGTTTGTGGGGTGTGCTTGCAGTGTCTGGGCCATACTGGATTTGCCCCCAACTCGTGGCATGTGTGCTTTCCTGGTCTACACTGCTCAGGCTCCAGGTTGCTCTGTAGGGGCTCTGTCTAAAGCAGGCTAAAGCGGGCCCTAGGTTGTGTGTACTTCCCAGGTCTAAGCTGCTCAGGTTCAGGTTCTTGGGTACTCCACAAAGGCACAGACTTGGTTGGGCCTGCGTTTTGTGCCCTTCCCAGGTCTGAGCAGCTCAGGTGACCAGGGGCTTGGCGAGCACACTCTCCCAGCTGGATAGTGCATATTATCACCTCCCTGGTCCCAGCCTCTCAAATTCCTGGGTTTACAGTGAGAGCACTGTCTCAGGTGTGGCATGTGTCTTCTCTGGGAAGCTGATCTCTGACTCTCCTGGTGGAAGTCGACTGTCCAGAATCCCAGGAAGACTTGGTGAGTAACTGAGAGCCTGCTCACAGTTTGGTGGAGGATGCCATCTCTGAGGCTGAGATTGCCCCTTGCCTTCCGGCTCTGTCTATCGCCTGCCTGACTCTCTGCCTCAGGCGGGGGGAGGGCCGGTCCACTGCCGGCTAGCTCTCCTCTGGTGTTTGCTCAATCCTTTGTTCTGTGAGCGGACCAGGCTGTGCCTTAGAGCTTTTTGCGGGAAAGTTTTCTCTCTTTTTTTTTTCTCTCTGGCTATCCCACAGTTCGCGTTGCTGTCTCACGTTAGCTCCCTCAGATTGTCCTCAGGGCATTCAGGCCTGGTCCTTACCCTAAGCATGCAGCCCTTGCCTCCCTGTTCAGCCCCAGCTCCCTGCTGGCAGATGCAAGCATCTGGGCTACTTCTCCTTTGGGAGTTGCAGTTAGGCGCATAATTTTTGTTTTTGTTTTCTTCCCAGTTATGTTGCCCTCTCAGATTCCAAAACTACCCACAGATGCACTGGTGAGAGGGTTTCCTGGTGTTTGGAAACTTCTCCTCCTTCACGACTCCCTCCCTGGGGTGGCTCTCCATCCCTAATTTTTTGTCTCTCTTTTTATCTTTTATATTTTGTCCTACCTCCTTTCGAAGAGAATGGGCTGCCTTTCTGGGCACCTGGTATCCTCCACCAGCGTTCAGAAGTTATTTTGTGGAATTTTCTCAGCATTCAAATGATCTTTCGATGAATTTGTGGGGGAGAAAGTGATCTCCCATCCTATTCCTCCACCATCTTAGGACCACACCTTGCCACCTTTTCTTTATATCTTCTGCTTCTGTTAGCTCCATACCATTTTTGTCCTTTATTGTACCCATCTTTGCACGAAATGTTCCCTTGGTATCTCTAATTTTCTTGAAGAGATCTCTATTCTTTCCCATTGTATTGTTTTCCTCTATTTCTTATCAATCACTGAGGAAGGCTTTCTTATCTCTCCTTGCTATTCTTTGGAACTTTGTGTTCAGATGGATATATCTTTCATTTTCTCCTTTCCCTTTAGCTTCTCTTCTTTTTCTCAGCTATTTGTAAGGCCTCCTCAGACAACCATTTTGCCTTTCTTCATTTCTTTTTCTTGGGGATGGTTTTGATCACAACCCTCCTGTACAATGTTAAGAACCTCCGTCCATAGTTCTTCAGGCCCTATCTATCAGATCTAATACCCTAAATCTATTTGTCACTTCCATTGTATAATCCTAAGTGATTTGATTTAGGTCATACCTGAATATAACTGAAAGTTTTTCTTTTTTGACCAACATCTCATTTCTTCCAACCCTAACCCCTGTCAACCACCACTCTAATCTGGGTCTTTGAGATCAACTTTTTCAGATTCTACATCAGATTGTATACCTTAACAAAAAAAAAGTTCTACAACCTAAACATATAGTTTTTATTTATCAATCATACCTCAATAAAGCTGTGAAATGTTTTAAATAAAATGGAAAAATTAAAAAAGGAGAAATATTTTATATCATCCTCTGTGCTCCACTGAGATGAAGTTCAAGGGTAATATAACCTAACTTCTTAGTAATTTTTTAAAATCTATATAATATCCTAAGATCTAAAGGAGAAATAAAAGGAGACATTACTTTGCCAACAAAGGTCTGTCTAGTGAAGGCTATGGTTTTTCCTGTGGTCATGTATGGATGTGAGAGTTGGACTGTGAAGAAGGCTGAGCACCGAAGAATTGATGCTTTTGAACTGTGGTGTTGGAGAAGACTCTTGAGAATCCCTTGGACTGCAAGGAGATCCAACCAGTACATTCTGAAGGAGATCAGCCCTGGGAATTCTTTGGAGGGAATGATGCCGAAGCTGAAACTCCAGTACTTTGGCCACCTCATGCGAAGAGTTGACTCATTGGAAAAGACTCTGATGTTGGGAGGGATTGGGGGCAGGAGGAGAAGGGGACGACAGAGGATGAGATGGCTGGATGGCATCACTGACTCGATGGACGTGAGTCTGAGTGAACTCTGGGAGTTGGTGATGGACAGGGAGGCCTGGTGTGCTGCAATTCATGGGGTCACAAAGAGTTGGACATGACTGAGGGACTGAACTGAACTGAACTGAACTGAATTTATAATATAAAATATATTTTAAGTAAATGTTTGGGCACAATCATACTGCAGTGAGTCAGATGCTTACTTCTACTTATAATAAATGAATTTGGATTTAAAAAAATAAGAAATTTTAAATGCATATTGCTGAGTGAAACAAACCTATTTGAAATGGCTATGTTCAGTATGTGTTAAGGGTTCTAATTCCAACTGTATGACATTCTGGAAAAGGCAAAACCATGGAGACTGTAAAAAGATCAGTGATTGCCAGAGGTTAGAAGGGAGAGAGGGATGAATAGGTAGAAAGAAGAATTTTTAGGCCAGCAAAACTTTTCTGTATGATACTGTAATTGTGGATACATGTCATTATACATTTGTCAAAATCCATAGAACGATGTGTATCACCATGAATCCTAATATAAATCAAGCATTTAGGGCGATAATGATGTGTCAACATAGGTTCATCAATTATAACAAATGTACCATTCTAATGTTGGGTTTTGATAGTAGGGAGGAGGAGGTATATGAGAATTCTCTGCATTTTTGGCTCAGCTTTACTGTGAACCTGAAACTGGTCTAAAAAATAATGTTGATAGTTAGCAACAATAATATCCAAGAGCCCAAACCAGATAATTTTCAATTAAAATAAAGAAATTGGACAATATGTAATTGAATGTTGTTGAAACTTTTAAATTTTGATATTTTAAAATAAAGGCAAAATAGTTATATTTGTGTATATAACTGGGATCTCAATAGTGGACACAGGTTCATAATGCAGACTGATTTAGATGTGTTGGTCACTCAAATATGAGTGACATTGCCATTGATGGCATGATTTTCCAGATTGGTAAACACTTTATGATAGAATTAAAAAAAAAAGAGTAAGTTCACTCTTTCTTTAGTGTTTATGGTAGAAACATTTACATTCCTAGAAAATAGTTATTATTAAAATTGTGTAAATTATTTTTAAATGAAAAAGAATTATGCTCTACATTTAATAATTATCAACAGGTTTCTGCCATGAAGAATGTCCAGTGGGACATTTAAAATAGTACAGGAAGAAAGACAATTTTTCATGAGTTAGGTGTATCCCACACACTGTCTATCAATTCTGACCTCCTCCTACTACATGTCAACAATGCTCCCCCCAAAACACTGGGACCGTACACCCACAAATTTCCTTAAAAATAGCAGCTGTCTGAAGTGATGTCATTTACGAATAATCAAACTAAAAGTTCTCTTAAAACATAATACTTAGATAAAACATTTCCATTATTAATCTTCCTCAAAATGGGACACATTGAATTAAGCTAAAGAACCAAACCAAAAATGCCCACACAACAATAGTAAGGTATATTTGCAGTATCCACTGAATAAGTATGTAAGCTAGATCTCTGAAACTGACACCAATGAATCGTATTTCAAATCCAACAGATTTTAGATAAATTTTGCATAATTTAAAACAGGTAATAATTTTTTGCAGTTCTTTGACACTGCTAAGGAGTTTTTGTTAATGGTAATAATTTCATTGCATATGAGATGAAAGCAAGATGAGACAAGACTTTTGAGACTACTGATGCTTAATGCCAAGTATAGAGAATATCTTTTTAAAGCTTTAAAAAATATCTTTAAAAAAACTTTCTATTTGGAAATAACTTCAGCCTACATAAGAGGTTGCAACCTTGCAACCTTGCATAAATAATATGAAAAAATAACTCTTTCTCATGTACTCTTTATCTAGATTTATTAGTTGTTAATATTCTTCTCCATTTATTTTATCATTCTCTCTGCCTCTGGATGGATTGATGGAAGGATAGATAGATGTTGATATATTTTTTCTGAATTATTTCAGAGTCAGTTGCAGAAATAACGCCTCTTTACTCCTAGATATATAAATCTATATTCCCCAAGAACAAGAATATTATCTTACATAATTACATTACCAAAATCAGGAAATTTTGCATGGATACAGTACTACTATTTAATTTCTAATCCACATTTCAATCTTGCCAGTTGAATAATGCCCTTTATAGTAATTCTTTTAAAAATTAAGATTCTGTCCAAGGTCTCATATTACATTTAATCATCTTATTGCTCTAGTCTCCTTTAATCCAAAACAGTTCTGTTGCCTTTCTTTGTCTTTTATAACATTGACATTTTCAAAGAATTATTGAATGACCCTTTGTTTGGATTTGTCTGGTTTTCTAATGATCATGTTCAGATTATGTGTTTTGACAGTAATACCCAAAAGGTAGTGTTGTATTCTTCTCAGAACATCCCATCAGGAAGTGTATGTTGTTATTTTGTCTAATTTTAAAGTGATTAGAGAGTATATTCACTAGAAAAAAGATCTAGTAAAAGGAAGTTTATTTACCAATAAAATATGCTGCTCAATTTGGTGCTTTTTCATATGTAAGCAAAAAAGTAAGCTGATGTAACCTAAATGTAGTATTTTCTTTGAAAAACAAAAGTCAGTCCCTAGTCAACATAACTTATTTAACACCAACTTTATTGACATGAGCTGAGAGTTTTGAATTCAGATTTAAATTTTGGTGACAGTTAATATGTGGCTTCCCTGACAGCTCAGTTGGTAAAGAACCCACCTGCAATTCAGGAGATCCTGGTTCGGTTCCTGGGTCAGGAAGATCTGCTGGAGAAGGGATAGACTACCCACTCCAGTATTCTTGGGCTTCCCTTGTGACTGAGCTGATAAAGAATCCACCTGCAGTGTAGGAGATCTGGGTTCAATTCCTGGGTTGGGCAGATCCCCTAGAGAAGGGAAAGGCTACCCACTCCAGTATTCTGGCCTAGAGAATTCCATGGACTGTATAGTCCATGGGGTCACAAAGAGTCAGACATGATTGAATGACTTTCACATTCACTAATATGCACGATGATATGTCCTGTCAAAAGCTTAGATGGAACTTGGCTGTTTGTCAGAGGATATTGCTTTACAGGATATTACATGCATCAGAGGGAAAGGAGACCACCTCATGAGACTACGTATTGGGTCTTTGTGAAAGGTTAGCTGCAAAGTGCTTTCTGAAGCTCAATGAAATGAAAAGGATGAGAATCATTTTTCTCTTATTTTGCTTCCATCTGATTCTGTTCTGCTAGCAAAGTACTTGAAGGAAAGCATCTATTAATCTTGGAACAACCACTGAATTTAATTACCATGTCTAATGTTAGCTTGTACAAAGTGTTATAGGGATATGTTTTCTTCCATAAGAAGTACAGTACAATATGTTCTTCTATTTCAAATCCATTCCACTTAATTCCAATGATCTGACAGGAAAAAGCAACACTGCTGCCGACCTTCATATTCAGGCTGCGCTCCCTCACTGAACTACACACCTAAGAAAAATCACATCCCATTTGCCTTCATCTCAACGTACTGCTATATAGCACTATTTCCATTTGTTCTCCTCCTTCTCCCAAAAAAAATCAGAATGAGGAGAGCATGAATAATCATTGAATTGCAAGAGACCATGATGAATTTTATTAGCGTACAAAGCATATTGCATGAATTTACCAGGGGTCTTTATTCTGAGCTCACATATGTTCTACAAAGCTGTTATTTTAAACTGCTCATAGAGTGGTGCTGAGTGGCTCATTCCACTTCCTTGTATGGCTATTTGCTTTTGCGGCTGGGGTGGTGGGTGGGTATTAAACTCCACATGCTGCGATGAGAATCTATACAAAGTTTATACTTTTCTGCACATTTTTAGGAGATGCAAGTGGAAATGAAAACAGAAAGCCGTATTGATTCTCTCTGGGAGTCTCTCGAATTAAGAAGCTATTTAAAACTAGAAGGTTATTTGATGGTATGTTTGGTATTTGGGTACAGGGTCAACATGTACATTGAAAACAAGAATATTGACAGTTGTGAAATGGTGATCTTCTGTCTTCCAGAGGAGTGAAGGAAAGAAAGTTAACTATAATCACAATGCTGTGCATTACATCTTCAGAACTTATTCATCTTCTAATTGCATGCTTGTACCCTTTGACCAACATCTTTGTACCCACTGGCCTGAACCAACTCTACCTCATGCTGGCCCACCAAAAGCACCCAGCACAGTCTATAGAGGGGACATTCCTACACAAGGCCACCCCTTCAAGACTGGGAAAAGTAGCTATTTCACCTAATTTATCAAAACTAACACAGAAAGTCAAAAAATAGGAGACAGAGGAATATGCTCCAAATGAAAAAACAAGATAAAACCCAGAAAAAATCCTAAATTAGTTATTTATCTGTTAAAATTTCAAAGTAATGACAATAAAGATGCTTACTAAACTCAGGAGAAGAATGGAGGGACACACTGAAAACTTCAACAGAAAGTTAGAAAATATAAGAAAGAACCAGTCAAAGCTGAGGAATATAATAACTGAAGTGAAAAATACACTAAAGGGAATCAACAGTAGATTAGATGATATGGAAGACTGGATTAGCCGTCTGTGGTGGTTTAGTCGCTAAGTCGTGTCTGACTCTTGTGACCCCAATGGACTGTAGCCCACCATGTTCCACTGTCAATGGAATTCACCAGGCAAGAATACTGGAATGGGTTGCCATCTCCTACTGCAGGGAATCTTCCCGACCCAGGGCTCGAACCTGGGTCTCCTCTATTGCAGGTGGATTCCTTACCTACTGAGCCACTAGAGAGGCTCAGATTAGCCATCTGGAAGACAGAATAATGGAAATATACAAAAAGAAGTCATACAACAAATGAACAAATGTAACAGAATTGTCACCTACTCATAGACATATAGAACAAGCTGTCGGTTGCCACAGAGGAGGGAGGGGATAAGTGATATAGGTGAAGGATTTTTAGAGGTACCAATTTCCAGTTAAAAAATAGAGTTGTCTTTTAGTCTCCACAGGAAATTGGTTCTGGGAACCCCTGCAGATACCAAATTGGTGGAAGTTCAAGTCCTGTATATAAAATAATGTAGTGCAGTTGTCTCTCCATATTCACAGGCTCCTCATCCAAGGGTTGAACCAATGGCAGATTGCAGTTGTGGTTGGTTGGGTCATTGTGATCCACAGATCACAGCCTACAGATCTGGAGGGCTAACTGTAAATAAGTCACAGGGATGTAATGTATAACATAAAGAATATAGTTGATAATATTATAACTTTTTATGATTACAGATGGTAACTAGACTTATGTTGATCATTTAATAATGTATAAAAATATCTAATTACCATGTCATATACCTGAAACTAATATAGTATTGTAAGTCAATTATACTTCAATAAAAATAGTGCCTACCTCATAGGATTGAATAGATAAATTATAATCCTCATAAGCAGATACTACCTCTACCCAAAGTGATCTACAGATTTAATGCAATCTGTATCAAAATGCAATAATGATTTTTGCAAAAATAGAAAAGCCCATTCTAAAATTCATATGAAATTTTAAGGAAACCAAAAAGCCAAACTAATTTTCAAAAAGAACAACAAAGTTGGAAGTCTCACGCTTTTTGGTTTCCAACCTTACTATAAAAGCTACAGTAATCATAATAGTGTGGTACTGGCATAATGACAAACATATAGTCTAATGGAATAAAATAGAGAGCTCGGAATAAACTCTCAAGTGCAAATTCAAGTGATTTTTGACAAGAGTGTCCAAGATCATTCATTGGAGAGAGGATACTCTTTTCAAGAACTGGAGCTGAGAAAACAAAATCTACAGGTAAAAAAATATAAAGTCCAACATATTATCTTACACCACATAGAAAATTTAACTTAAGATGGATCAATGACCTAAACATGAGAGCTAAAACTATAGAACACTTAAATGATAATATAAGAACAGTAAAGCAATTAATGTCCAGCTAAAAATTGAAAAAAAAATTTTAATGATAACTTAGGGGAAATCTTCGTAATGTTAGATTTGGCAATGATCTTTTAGATATGACAATGAAAGTAAAAATAGATAAATAGGAATACATCAAAATTTAAAATTTTTGTGTATCACAGGGCACAATCAACAGAATAAAATGGCAACACACAGAATTGGAAAATTATATATCTGATAAGAGGTTAATATCTAAAATATACAAAGAACTCCTACAACTTAGGAAAAAACAACTAAAATTTAAAATGGGTAAAAGACTAAATAAAATAGACATTTCTCCAAAGAAGATACACAATTGCAAATAAATTGCACATTAAAGGATGTACAACATCATTAATTGTTTGTGAAATGCAAATCAAAATCACAATGCTATATCAAGCAACACCAAAATAAAAAAGAAAACCCTGCAGCTTTTTTCAATCAAAAATGCATACTTTGCCTTCTGGGTCAATTTCATAGCATAGATATGATCTTTATTTGGATTGTTAGTTTCCTTTTTCTCTTTATTTGGATTGTTAGTTTCCTTTTTCTCTGAAGAAGTTTAATTGGTTTTAATATACAGTAATATGACATGGTTTTAATATTGAAAGGTACTTTGTCATTATATCCTTGTATGATCAAGAAGAAAAATTGTTAATATGGTACGTATTATTAAGATACTCTATGTTTTTTGAGAGAAAAAGCAAAAAAAAACAAAAACATTATCAATCATTTATTTCTAAAATTTTCTAGTTAATATTTTCAGATTGTGTTGAATGTGGGTAAGTGAAAAGCAAGGAAGAGAAACCATGAATGAGGGGTGAATACCATAATTTAGTAGTATATGATAGCTCTTTTGCCACTAGAATAATAAACAGTAAATGTCCTGTGGGCAGGTATAGTGTCTTACTCTTCTATCTCCTGAATCATTCAATGTAATAATACCTTTTACTTAGAATCTACTCAGCATGTACTTAGTGTGTAAGTGCATGAGTGAATGAAGAATGGATGAATAAACAAACAAAGGAATAAAGAAATTAGTTGGAGAGATTAAAGAACAGGATATCAGTGACACAGTCAGCCTGGAAATTGTAACTCAAGTAATTATGCCATTCCACTGTTTTATTAGAAGAGTATTTTGATATTTGGTCAGCATGACTAATATTGTTATAATTAATTAAGCTCAGACTTGTCAGTGATCCAAAATAAAAACTGATGACTTTTTTGATAAAGTCTTTCTTTCCCTACACATACAGGGAAAGAGATTATGACTATTTAAGAAAAGATAAGAAATAGAAACAAGCAAAACCTCTAACTAACACCAAGAACTTCCAAGAGATTTTATCTGATGCCATACCTGAAATGTAAAACTGTAGAACCAAAATAAATTATATAATTACCATTTCCCCAAATAGGGGTTGAATATGTAGGTTTTCTTTTATTAGCTGCAAATGGTAGTGGGAAATGTGGAGGGAAGGAGGCATGAAGATTTTCCTGTAGAGAAAGTACTTCTTCCTCCTTAACAAATTTGTCTGTGTTCAAAGTCACGTTACCAGTCTTCCTACCCTTCATGGTTGCCCAGTCATTTGAAAACATATGAGCAATCTTGCCCTACTTCACTGTTAAAAATCAAGTCTCCCAAGATATTTATTAACTACAAAGGGAATGATGGCACCTTTAAAGTGGAGAAAACCAACAGACCCCATTTTAACTAAGCGGTAAAAATTAACATCACCAGTAATGGGACGTAATGACACCATGAACCCTTTGATATAAAACAAAGAAGGACACAACATCACTCTGTGGCATTGTTGCCAAAAATGCTAACCTCAATCTTATGAGGAGAAAACACCAGACAAACACAAATTGAGAGACATTCTAGAAAATTACTGATCAGTCCTCTTCAAAAGTGTCAAGGTCATGAAAGGGAAGGAAAGACTGACTATCACAGATTAAGGGAGACCAAGGAGACATAACAATTTAATGATATTTGTGATCTTGGATTGAATCCTAGGCCATAAAAAGGACTTTAATGGAAAATTTGGTGAAATCTGAATAAGTCTGCAGTTTAAAGTTATTGTACCAGTTTTAATTTCCTGGTTTTGATAATTGTACCATGGTTACGTAAGATGCTAACACTAAGAAAAGCTGGGTAAGGATTATATGAAAACACACTGTATTAGTTTTCCTGGTAAATCCAAAATTAGCTTTTCTGAGAGTCTAAAATTAGCTCAAAATAAGGTAAAAAAGTCAGATGCCCCCTTAATATTAATGGATATCTTTCAGAGTTAAGTAAATAGAGACACATTGTAAAGTGGCCAAAATAGAAGTCAAGACAATGTGACTTACATTGGAATCACCTCTAATTTCCCTTTATCCACTCTTAACTAACTGAATCTATCATTAGTATTACTCCATTTATCTATCCAATCAGTCTGCTAGGTCCTATAGTGCTCACTATCATTATACCATCTGATTTTAGTTATTTTAATTGGTTACATTACACAAGTTTGAAAAAGGCAAAGAAAAAACTCAAAAAGTTTTGAAAGCGCTGCCATCTGCTCCTAAGAGTGCTATATTTCCCTTTTTTTCCTGATTTTCACTGTCTACCAGACCAAAAATATGTTTGCCATCATCATGTCATTCTAACTTCAGCGGTAAGGAAGCTTACCACTTATTTTTAAAATGCTCCAATATTTTTGGTATTTTCAGTGTGAGATATCAGTTGATCTGGCTCCACATACAAACAAACAGAAAATATACCTCCTAACCACCTTTCCCCAGTTTTTCTTATCTCCATTCTCTGGCAATAGAATTTTTAGAAACAGTCTTCACCACAATATGGAAAATACTTCTGGTTTCCAATTATCAGTTGCCAGAGAGTTGAGGACTTATTCTGTATGAACTGTCTCAGTTTTTATAAAAGCAATTAGGACTTTTCCAACTTGAAAATAACCCTCTTCAGACTGATTCAGATGCCAAAGCTGAAGTGAAATTCACCCTAGACAAGAAGTTATTTTTATCTGGAATACTGCCAAATGGAGTTAAATAATAAAATGTATATGAAAATTCACAACTGTTTAAAACTAAAATCTGGTTTTCGTTTTATACGTATTTATATACTACATATACAACCAACTATTGTGTGCATATATATGTATATACACAACAGTGTATAGAGAGTATATACTATATACATATATAGTATACACTGAATATAGTATAGAATATATAATATATACAATACATATTATTTACCATATATATAAATAGTATACAGATAGTATTGTTATTCTTGTTTAGTCACTCAGTCATGTCTGACTCTTTGTGACCCCATGGACTGTAGCCTGCCAGGCTCCTCTGCCCATAGGATTCTCCAGGCAAGAATACTGGAGTGGGTAATATATACACACTGTATATACTATCTATAAACATATTTATATACTATATATGCAACCAACTATTTTGTATATATATATGTATATACACAATGGTATAAAGTATATACAATATATAGTATATACTAAATATATTATAGTATATATAATATATACTATATATACTATATACTACATATATAAATAGTATACAGATAATATACAATATATATATATACACTGTATATTATATATACACACACACACACAATAGTTAGTTGCAGTTGTAAGGAGACAAATATCAACTTGTCTTGGGCAATATTAGTCTCTATTTTTAAGTAAGGAATTATACAGCCTTAATTATGAATCTGTTCACTTTGGTTGCCTTTAGTATGTCAGAATTCCTTGAGCCATAGCCTAGTATATAAGTTGGGAAGTGAACGATTGGGAGGAAATAAAGTTATGAGATATGGAATAGTTTTCAAGAGACTTACTAAATAGACATGGCAGAGAGAAAGACTAATCGTTCTGGAATGAGGAACTAGCTGATGAATATGGAGGAGCCTTGAGGGGAGATAAGAGGGATACACATGAAAAGTAAGCCCTCACTCCCTTAGCAAAGAGGCACAAACCTTCTGTCTCCAAAGTGGAAGGGAGCGAAGAAGTTGAAGGAGGCTAATGATGCAGAGGAAATGTGAGATGGAATGGAGGGAAGCTGAAGAAGCTGGCAATGTATGATTTCTGTTCTTTCCTAACAAAGTCAGATAAGATTGAATGTGCTGGGAAGACAGGGGAAGCAAAGAAGGAGTTCCGGACTTGAGGAGAATGAACTCAGCGCCATGGAGACTGGCACTGATACCAGTGAAAGGCTTGCTGGAAAACAAACCAAAAAAATTGCAGCCTGCATTAATTTACAACAGAATCATTATCTAAACTTTGAAATTCCCTCTAGCCACTCTGCTATTATTTATGATTTTCCTACAATTCACTTATTCCTTTTCAAATGAATTTTAAGCAAGTTTAGATTACTCTAAGAAATAACCCTTGGCACTTCCTCAGCAAAGTCTAAATGCAGTTGTTCTGGTCCAGTTTGCACCTTCCCTATCTTTGTGCTTATTCTAGTTTCACAGCTGTTGGCTATACCTCTCAATCTCCTCCCTGCCAAGAATTGTATTAATGCACTTTTCAGCCTTGTTCTATTCATTCATGAAAACAGCAAAGTTTTCTTCTTCCCTATAAATAGCATATAGACTATCCTATAATTTTTTTTAGGCTATCCTATAATTTTAAAGGCTGTGTTTAAGTGTGAATTTTTGTTCACTGAAGACCTGGAAATGTAACCTGGAAATGAGTGTTGAAGGTGGGGTAGGCTAGGGCAGGAGGATAGATGAATAATCAGATATGAAGAAATTCAATTTGATTTGGTCTTTCATTTCACTTCACTGTATTTCTTCTCTGGTCCTTTGCTTTACACTCTCCTCATTGAGGTCACCATCCTTGTTGATGATTCTCCTATTAGACTGGCCTCTGTTATACTGATTTCCTAAAGCCCAATGACCTCCAATTCCATTGCATTTTAGTCACTCATTATGCTTCTGAAATTTTCATTTCTCTCAAATTCTTCCTCTGGCTGTACAATCCCCTCTCCAACATCCTCACACATAATGAGCCAGAGCTTTAATTTTCTCATGACTACTTCCTGGTCTTCTATGCTTTTCAATTCTTTTACTTTGTCACTCTAATTTTTAGTTAACAACTTTAATCGAGTACGTCTTAGGTGCAAAAACGGCAAATGTATAATGCCTTTCCTCTTTAATATCTATATCTTCTACTTTTCCCACTCCATTGACTGTATTGCTAAAAGCTTAACACTTTCCCAGTTGGGTCCACCACAATTTGTGACATCTAGTTTAAGATAAACCTCAACTGCTGTCTATAAGCTCTTTTATTTTCTGTTCACATGAGAGGTTCTAAAGTGTCTCCACAGATCTTCTGTACTACCCTTCTTCCACTCATACTAGGAATCATACTGTGAGACTACAAAGGCCAATATCTTTGAGCACAGCATCCCAACTTCACCTCCCCCTACTTCAAGCTTTCTCAACTTCCTTTTTCTCTTTTTTCTGAGGAAGAAACATCTCGGCTTGCTACCACTCTCACCATGCTCCAGTCCATCATGGAAAAAGATAATCTGCTTACAGGACAACACTAATCCACTGACTTTGAAGTAGGGTCCAAACACATTAACCTGCCACTGAAGGTCTTCTACAAGATGATCCAAATTTACCATTCCATAATAGTGTCCTATCAGCTCCTTACATAATATTTCCTAAACTGCCCTCAAACTGAACTAATTGTTCTTCCCCAAAAGGTGCCTTGCATTCCATGCCTACATGCCAGATAGAGTCAAGGTCAGTTCACTTCAGTTCAGTTCAGTCGCTCAGTTATGTCCAACTCTTTGCAACCCCATGAATCGCAGCATGCCAGGCCTCCCTGTCCATCACCAACTCCCGGAGTTCACTCAAACTCATAACCATCCAGCCATCTCATCCTCTGTCGTCCCCTTCTCCTCCTGCCCCCAATCCCTCCCAGCATCAGAGTCTTTTCCAATGAGTCAACACTTCACATGAGGTGGCCAAAGTATTGGAGTTTCAGGTTTAGCATCAGTCCTTCCAATGAACACCCAGGACTGGTCTCCTTTAGGATGGACTGGTTGGATCTCCTTCCAGTCCAAGGGCCTCTGAAGAGTCTTCTCCAACACCACAGTTCAAAAGCATCAATTCTTTGGTACTCAGCTTTCTTCACAGTCCAACTTTCACATCCATACATGACCACTGGAAAAACCATAGCCTTAATTAGACGGACCTTTGTTGGCAAAGTAATGTCTCTGCTTTTGAATATGCTATCTAGGTTGGTCATAACTTTCCTTCCAAAGAGTAAGCGTCTTTTAATTTCATGGCTGCAATCACCATCTGCAGTGATTTTGGAGCCCCAAAATAAAGTCTGACACTGTTTCCACTGTTTCCCCATCTAGTTCCCATGAAGTGATGGGACCAGATGCCATGATCTTTGTTTTCTGAATGTTGAGCTTTAAGCCAACTTTTTCACTCTCCTCTTTCACTTTCATCAAGAGGCTCTTTAGTTCCTCTTTACTTTCTGCCATAAGGGTGGTGTCATCTGTATATCTGAGGTTATTGATATTTCTCCCAGCAATCTTGATTCCAGCTTGTGCTTCTTCCAGCCCAGCATTTCTCATGATGTACTCTGCATAGAAGTTAAATAGGCAGGGTGACAATACACAGCTTGACGTACTCCTTTTCCTATTTGGAACCAGTCTGTTGTTCCATGTCCAGTTCTAACTGTTGCTTCCTGACCTGCATATAGGTTTCTCAAGAGGCAGGTCAGGTGGTCTGGTATTCCCATCTCTTTCAGAATTTTCCACAGTTTACTGTGATCCACACAGTCAAAGGCTTTGGCATAGTCAAGAAAGCAGAAATAGATGTTTTTCTGGAACTCTCTTGCTTTTTCCACGATACAGCGGATGTTGGCAATTTGATCTCTGGTTCCTCTGCCTTTTCTAAAACGACCTTGAACATCAGGAAGTTCATGGTTCACGTATTGCTGAAGCCTGGCTTGGAGAATTTTGAGCATTACTTTACTAGCATGTGAGATGAGTGCAATTGTGCGGTAGTTTGAGCATTCTTTGGCATTGCCTTTCTTTGGAATTGGAATGAAAACTGACCTTTTCCAGTCCTGTGGCCACTGCTGAGTTTTCCAAATTTGCTGGCATATTGAATACAGCACTTTCACAGCACCATCTTTCGGGATTTGAAATAGCTCAACTGGTATTCCATCACCTCCACTAGCTTTGTTTGTAGTGATGCTTTCTAACACCCACCTGACTTCACATTCCAGGATGTCTGGCTCTAGGTGAGTGATCACTCCATTGTGATTATCTGGGTCGTGAAGATCTTTTTTGTACAGTTCTTCTGTGTATCCTTGCCACCTCTTCTTAATAGCTTCTGCTTCTTTTAAGTCCATACCATTTCTGTCCTTTATCGAGCCCATCTTTGCATGAAATGTTCCCTTGGTATCTCTCATTTTCTTGAAGAGGTCTCTAGTCTTTCCCGTATGATCTTCCATTTATGTAATCTGAGTTTAAATTCTAACTTAGCCTCTTGCCAGCTGGTTGACCTTAGTCAGGGATGTAGAATCAGTGATCCTCGGTTTCTTCCCTAGCTGTTATACTTGTGAGAATCAAATAAAACAGCGATTATTGCAGTGCTTGAAAAATTGCATAATGCTATTAAAATGTAAAGTATTCTTTCATTCAATAAATATTCATTGAGCACCGACTACTTGCCAGGCATTAGTACTGCTGCCACTCACTTCCCAAAAGAACATTACATACTTAAGGACACAGAACCAATCTGCATGCACTGATCCGCATAAACAAAAACAACCAGCAGAAGCAAGACATAAAAAAATATCCACATAAACTTGAGGTTTGGCTAATACTGTTTTTGAAAAACATTATTTGTGGACGGGTTGATGGCCAGTTTAATTTTCCTTTAGATTTTACATCTTTGTTGCTGCTTTTCTGGACACCAAAATCAATTCAGATCAATAACCTAAATAAAGGAGTTGTGAAAGCTTAATAGAAGCAGGAGTAGAATCTATTCCTTTTATTTCTCAGAATGTGAATCTCTGATTTTAAAAACTATATATTGCTTTAAGTAAGCCCGTGTCTTGAATCTCTTCCTTCCATGCCAGATGGAATGTTCAGGAGCAGATTGTACAAGCAAGCTTGCAAGGGAACATGGTCTTGTAAATATAGCTTCTCTTGGTGATGGCTGTGACTCTACTTGGTAAAGAGAAGACCTTACTGAAAGGGTTTTTTTCACTAAAGTCACCAATACAAAAAGCGCACACCAAAAAGTACATTCTCTCCAGTACTGACAGACTTGTACTAGCGCCAGTAAAATGACTGCTGATTTCTAGAGTTGGGTGGTTGGGGAAGCGGGTGGACAGAAAGCTATCCAGTGAACAAACTGTTTCTCTCTCTCACTCCTCACTCCTCCTTTTTAAAAAATCCAAAATAGAAATTTCAAAGCTTGAAAAACTTCAAGGCAATTTAATTTAAGTTGCTTCCATGACTTTAAACACTGAATGTTCACACCTACGTCAGTACTACATTGAGAACCTCCCACTCAGATACTGTATTTAGGAAAGAAAGGATGCTGTGGTCTGAGATGAGGCCTAGATTTGAGTGATCTGGAGTTCTTAGATGAGTTCTTCAGCAAGACTCCAGAGTTCAGCAGATTTAATTCTTACTCCTCAGTGAGGTTGGGTCAGTTTTCAGGAAGTTTTCCTTTAGTGGTAATTACTAGAGATAAAAAATATTTATTGTAAGATGCATAAAATCCCTATATGACCTGCTTCATCAGTTGCATATATCGTGCTTCACACAATAAGCTTTTTTTCCTAAGAATCTGGATACATATTGAGTTTTAGCCTTCAGGACTCTCCTGATATAATCCTGAATGGGCAGGCATTGCTTCTCCCCACACTTAGGTAGTGACAACAACCCATACTCCACTTTCTTTTCCAGTGTTTGCACCTTTATTAGTTTTCAATATATAGTATGGATTTAGTGATCATCCCTTTTTTGGGGAAGTAAAATTTGGCTTTAGTGTTTAAGCCAACTTGCATATCTGGCACATTATTTTACACCCCACCATTTTCATGTTTTTTTAGCTTAAGGCAAGCCAGGTGAGTAGGCGTCATCCAAGATAAAATCTTGCTGACTTTTTTTTTCCCTAAAGAAAAGCTAGTGAACAGGAGGTGATAAACGCTATGCTTCCTACTCAGACTCTGTCACATAAGATGTCATTTTTTATTTTAATTATATTCTTTGCCAACTCAAAGAGGCAAGTAATTTTACTGCATATTATCCTACCTTTGTTAGAGTTCCTCGCAAGCATCAGTGGAAGGTCTTTCATTTGTTGTGCCAGGGCTGTTTTTAATAGCCAATTCCAAACCAATCTCTTGGCATCTTGGAGAAAGAAACAGATTATTTGTTGTCAAAAAAGCAGAGCAGACAATTGCTAAAATGTAAGCCAAGTATGAAAAATGAAACATTTTTCTGAAACAATATGGCAATTGGAGAGAGTTTTTATTTTCTTTTTAAGAACAAAAGCCATATACTTCATTCCTCTCAAGTAGTAGCGTTGACCAAAAGGGCCAACATATACGGACATTCAAAATGCTGAAAACAAAGGATAAATCAAAAGCTCATATCTTAGTTGGATTTCCAAGAATCAGAGCCTGCCACGAGGATTCTATCGCCAGTTGTGTATTTGGGAATCAAAGGACCACTGACAGAGTGAAAGGAATATGGGAAAAGAAAGGCAACACTTTCAAGGAGAAAGTCTATTTATTATTAAGTCAACTATCACAGTGGGTATCCTGAGATAAGACTCAGGAAATGCTATAAAATGTATGCTTCAGAATTTTCATACCCAGGGACCAAGGGAGCTGAGGCTTTTGTACCCCAACTTCTGGCAATATTGGTTGAAGGCTACTGAGGTAGTCGAGAGGCAGTAACTATTTCAACAATGTCTCTGATTTGCCTTTCCAGTTTCAGAAAAAGCCCCCAGGCCTAGAGACGCAGACACTGGTAGCTGGAAGTGGGCTGGAGCATGCTAGCCAGTTAGGTCCAAAGGAGAGAGCGGCAGACCGCCAGCATCTGCAATAGTTCCCCTTTGTACTGAGTCATGACAGCATGTTATATTGGTCTCTGGCATGGGACTGCCAGCTAGGGTCCCCAAACTGAGCCAATAAAAACACAAGATTCCTAGTTTAATTTAATTTCAGATAAACAACAAATCATTCATTAGTATACATTTTGTATTCTTTTATGACATGGTCGGTCAGCTGTGGCTATAAGAGAGGACAGGAGGCATTTATTATATTCACAGATTCTAGGAGGCGTGGTACACTGGTCAAGGCCACATAGGAAAGATATCAGAGTGGTCAGGAGGCAGAAGTCAGGAGCAAAGGAAAGGTTTAGGTCACAGCCTTTATTGGGGTTTCCACAGGAAACGCAAAGTGGGGCAGAGTGAACAGTTTAGGATTGCCTAGATTGAAAATTTTTGTTGGGCTTTGAGCTATAGAAGTAGTACTTAGTTGCCTAGCATCTGGCCTGGGCTGATTAAGGCAGAGGAATATGGTCCTGTGGTGTGTACAGGCAAGATACGGGAGTGATGGCTCTGAACTGCTTAGCTTATACATCAAAAACACGCTCTGCCTAGGTCCTTGGCAATGTCTAAGAAGTGGCTAGCTTGGAAAGGGGCAACCTCTTCCCAGCCAGAAAGGTTTCTTATTAGGATGTCAAAACATCATAATATACATAAAATTAAAAATACTTACCATACAGTATAAGTATGTCCATGACAACAAACGATTTGTTGTTTATTAAAATTCAAATTGAACTTATCTTACTGTATTTTATCTGTCAACTCCATCTACAGAAAGACATGCCAGAGGCAACAAACTCAGCATGTCTGGGCGGAGCAGGGGTCCATTCGCACTCCCCTCTCCCCTCCTTTCCTGTATTTCCCACTTGTCATTGACTCAGCTGAAACACCTTTGCCTTCTATGTGAAAAATGGAGGTGGTAAGAATCTGTTGAGTTGAATAGTGGAGGGATGAGGGACAGATATTTGGTCCTAGAATCAAACAGATGTCTTTTTCATGATGATAAAAACATCTACATACAAAGCTTATGCTGCTGCTGCTGCTGAATCGCTCAGTCGTGTCTGACTCTGTGACTCTATGGACTGTAGCCCACCAGGCTCCTCTGTCCATGGGATTCTCTAGGCAAGAGTACTAGAGTGGGTTGACATGCCCTCCTCCAGGGGGTCTTCCCGACCCAGGGATCGAACCCGGTTCTCCTGCATTGCAGGTGGATTCTTTACCACTGAGCCACCAGGTAAGCCCATAAAGGCTATGGGCACCAGTAAATAATAAAAGATGCTCACACTTATTGAAACTTCTTTTTCATGCGAGGCACTATTCTACATGACTTGCACATATTGTTCAATTAATTTCAGAACAACATTATGAGGTAGGTACTGTTAAATTATCCTTGATTTTCAGATAAGAACATAAGACAGAAAAATTAAGTAGCCTGCCTAAAGCTATATAGCTAGATACTATATCTCCAGAAACCATACTCTTTTTTCTTTTTTGGTATGGCCTTAGACCAGAAACCATACTCTTAACCACCATGCTAGAGAGAGAAAAAGGAGATAGTTGATGGGAAACAGGATAAGAGATTCACCAAGGAAATGAATGTGAGAAATATTGTAAGGAAAACCAGGAGACCCCGGTTGGATTCCTGGGTGAGGAAGATCCACTGGAGAAGGAACAGGCTACCCACTCCAGTATTCTTGGGCTTCCCTGGTGGCTCAGCTGGTAAAGAATCCACCTGCAATGCAGGAGACCTGGGTTTGATCCCTGGGTTGGGAAGATCTCCTGGAGAAGGGAAAGGCTACCCACTCCAGTATTCTAGTCTGGAGAATTCCATGAACTGTATAGTCCATGGGGTCACAAAGAGTTGGACAGGACTGAGTGACTTTCACTCTCACTCTCACCTTTTTTTGGTAATGAATTTTCAAATGCACACAGGACGTCTACAAAAAACAATAACAGAAGCAAGATAAGGAGAAGCTGGAAAAGATGTAGTTTTATAAGAGAACCCTTGCAAATAATAAAGTTCTATCTTGCCTGTGAACAGAAAATAATTCTGGCTAGAAGCTAATGAAAGTTCCACACCTTTCAAATAGCCAGACTATGTCCTTAAAATATGTTTTCTTAACAACTAGGGATATGGCACAGCGAGATGGCACAGGGTATTATTTGGTATCCAGCCCTAGCCTGGATGTGAAATGGGGGCAAATAATAGCATCTGAAAAAGTCAGCCTGAAAACAGTCATTTAAGTCTTCTCTGGAATCAAAGGTGGGTGTCAGAAAATCTGGAAGAGATAGAGGTTAGATTGCAGACAGCAGCATCTTCCAATGGCTAACAGAGAGCTTGCAAAGGACACAGAATGGGAGGCACAGCTGTAAATTCAATTCTTTTGACTCTCCATCAAAGTAATGAAAATGGAAATATCAAAATCAGTTCATTATTTAAAAAAAAAAAAAAAAAACCTCTTCTGGCTCTGTCCAGTGGAGGAGTCTGGAGATGATGACACCACACAGAGTGGCATTGAACTTATCTGATATTCAAATTTGATATCTAAATGTCATTTTTCTCTGAGAGGAAACAGGGTTCTTTAGAGAAAAGGCTGGTTATAGGTCTGGGGCAAGAAGAGTATGGGAGTGAACCTGAAATAGTTTGCTGTACCAGAAAGCAAGAAAACACTCAAAAAGTATTGTAAGGACATAAGGGCCAATTTGAAGGAGCTCCTACTGGGTAAATTTGAGACAATTTGAGCATCAAAAAGAATAATGGCCATAAATTATTATAATGCTAAATAAATAAAAATCAATGTGCCTAAGTGATGCTCAGGGAAAAGAAAGAGGGAAGGAAATGCTCTTTTCTGCTGAAAGATGTAAGCTAATAAATACAGAACAACTGACAAAAAGAGAAAATCACCCTTATGCAGCCATAATGTGATAATTGGTTTATATAAGAATGATAAAGTCATTGGATAAAGGATTATTGGGGAACAGGATCTTTGCATGGTGTAAAAATATGATCCTTGGATTACTCAGTAATTACAGAGAAGGATTTTCTTCATTTATTGGGGTATAATTGCTTTACAATGTTGTGTTAGTTTCTGCTGTACATAGTTTTCCTTCTATTGGAGAGATCTGGTGGACCCAAGGAAGCACTTGTCTATAAAATGGACATGATAATAGTAACTACTTCAGAGAGTGGTTGTAAAGATTAAATAAACCAATCCATACAAAACACATACTACTGAACCACAGAGTTAGGGCACAGAAGCTAACACTACTATAACAGCAATAATTCTTATTCATATTATTTTATCTAAGTGAAGTGAAAGTCGTTCAGTTGTGTCCGATTCTTTGCAACCCCATGGACTATACAGTCCCTGGAATTCTCCAGGCCAGAATACTGGAGTGGGTAGCCTTTCCCTTCTCCAGGGGATCTTCCCAACCCAAAGATCGAACCCAGGTCTCCCACATTACAGGTGGATTCTTTACCAGCTGAGCCACAAGGGAAGCCCATTTTATCTAAGCTAAAGGCCAATCCAAGGCTTAGAGTCAAAGCTGGTCAAATGGTTTACTTTTCTTTAATTTCCACAAAGACACTAGCCAAATCACAAACCTTAGTAACTGGATGGCTAGTATCAAAAAGTGGCAAACTCAAAAGCATAGATCCAGAAGCAGAGTGCCCCAGTGTCAAGAAAAAGATGTGTAGACAGTTTACTTCAGACCTTTCCAGAGTGGGGATACTCTTCAGCTTTTTTCTAGAGTGAGATACAAACTTTTCACCCTCCTCTCTTGCCCACAGGCAGGAAAGAGTAAAGAGATTCAAAGAGAGAAAAAGATGGCTGAGACTTTCCCCAAGTGGCAGCTTCCTTAGTACCCATGACTACTCTTCCTCTAAGGAAGAAAATGCTTTTGAAGAGCTGATATAGGTACCCAAAAAGAATATGATGGTTGAGATTTCCCCTAAGAGAAATACAGCCCCAATTCACTTGTGCCGAGATAACTGTAAGGTGATTATTTTAAAACATGTTGGACATATTATTCCAATGCCAGCTAATTTATTTCCCTCCTTCTAAGGCTTCATCCCTTAGAAAAATGTGTCTGGCTGAGAAATTATGCCTCTTGAAGTTCATAAGTCCTCAGCACACTCCTTTATTTTGAGGAAAGGTGAGGTGATAATGATGGAGACAGTAGGAATTTGCTGTGAGCTTCTCTTGGCTAAAGCCTCTCTAGATTAGCAGGTATTGTTGGGCCTTACACTTTTAGTACAGTCCTCCCTGAATGAATTCTGTTACCAGCATCTGCATCTCTTTGCCAGAGAGCTTTCTCTAGCAAATTAGGCCAGCTCTGCCTACTGCCCAGCAGGTCAGAAGTGCTAGAGAATTAATACCCTTGAAACAGTCCTCAGTCCATGACAAACAGGACTTGGAGGATTTAGTCCCCAGATCTCTAAATCTTGTGTGAGATGACTCTAAGGTATGCATCCTGCACTGGTTTCCAGAGTTCTCCAATGGGATGAAGCACTAGTTTTGCACCATGGTGTCCTACGTAACAAAACACACCTTACTGGCTGCCTCTCCTTCCTTGTCTCTCCTCCCTACTCTTTTATTGTTGTCTTCTGAGACCACCTCCCTAATAAAGTATTTGTGCCAGAATCCTTGTTCTTCTGCACCAGTTATGATGCCTGACTAAACCAAAATCACCACTTCTAGAGTCACAAATGCACTATGTGATCAAATCAATAATGGAAACTAGTATGAAAAGCTACATTGAAAGTGATCATCTGTAATCTGAGAGCACTGGGATGGGGAAACTTGTGAGAAATCTCCTGGAGCTTCTTCTTGCTATATATGTTTGCCTGAGTGGCTAAGGGTGGTTCATAGTCTATCTTGAGCAATGTTAATATCCTTATATGGGACAATACTCAAAACGTGTGCAACCTATAATTACATAAACCCTGGAGCAGGGTCCTAAAAGATGTCGGAAACGGTGGGACCAGAACAGTTGGAGAAGGAGCAACTGACCAGAATTGGTTTCTGAGCCACGGTCATTTGCTAACCAGTAGTAGTAATGTTTCACTATTTTAGCAATCAGCACAGCCATACTAGTGAATACTGATTGAATATCAGTCCTATGCTAAGGTACTGAGTTTTTATGACATTGGTTAAAAGATAGATTCCCAAGGTTAAAAAAAAAAGTTCCTTATTATCAGATCCTCAAGAATAACTACAAATGATAATGCTGTACAGTTTCTGGCTGGAGTGTGATTTGAGACTTCCCAGATGGTGCAGTGGATGAGAATCTGCCTGCCAATGCAGGGGGCATGGGTTTGATCCCTGGTCAGAGATGAGCAGCTAAGTCTGTGTACCACAACTGCTGAGCCCCGTGCTCTAACCCCATGAGCTGAAACTACTGAAGCCCACATGCCTAGAGCCTGTGCTCTGCAACAAGAGAAGCCGCTGTAATGAGAAGCCTGCACACTGCAACAAAGGGTAGCCCTGCTAACTGCAACTAGAGAAAGCCCGCGCAAAGTGATGACAAATACCCAGCACAACCAGAAAAAAAAATTTTTTTAATTGAAAAAAAAAAAGGAGTTTTGGCATAATAATCACTTCATGGGGCAATATATTTTAAAAGAATTATTCTATAACAAAATACACAGAGTACTAAAAGCAAAATAACATGTTTTGATTTTTTTCTTCAAAATGACCTCAGGGTCATTATTACAAATACCAATTGTCACTGTTTTGTAGATATGTTGGAAGAAGAACTATAGAACACAGGACAACATACTATACACCCTAGTCTTTGCAAACTAATTATAATGAAACATTCGTATAACTTAGAAAGGCATTTTTGAATACATTTCCTGTCTTTAGGATAGTTGCAACAATAAGGGAATTTTTTTTTCAAATTTGAAAAAGATATTTTAAAGACATCTCTTACAAGATTACCAATAAATATATAAACTCAATTAGAGATGCTATTTCTGTTATAGGGAAATGTCAGAGTGCAAGATATTAGGATAAACCTGATCTAGACTATATGAGAGATTATTTTATGAATGCTTGCTCTATATGGAAGAAGCCTCAAAAAGCATACCTACAGCTTCAGGTAACAATTGGGTCCAAATGAATCCTTTTAAAGTAAACCAGATTTCAAAAAAAATAATAAAGTTAAAATGTAAAGGCTTATCTTCTAATCCTTTCCTTTCAAATTTAATATGATGCATATTCAGGGCAAAAATACCAATAAACATCAAATAACTATAATCTCATAAGGAAGAAAAGTTATGACCAAACTAGACAGCTTATTAAAAAGCAGAGACATTACTTTGCCAACAAAAGTCCATCTAGTCAAAGCTATGATTTTTCCAGTAGTCATGTATGGATGTAAGAGTTGGATTATAAAGAAAGCTGAGTGCCGAAGAACTGATGCTTTTGAAGTGTGGTGTAGGAGACGACTCTTGAGAGTCCCTTGGACTGCAAGGAGATCCAACCAGTCCATCCTAAAGGAAATCAGTCCTGAATATCCACTGGAAGGACTGATGCTGAAGCTGAAATTCCAATACTTTGGCCACCTGATGAGAAGAGCTGACTCATTTGAAAAGACACTGATGCTGGGAAAGATTGAAGGTGGGAGGAGAAGGGGACAACAGAGGATGAGATGGTTGGATGGCATCACCAACTTGATGGACATGAGTTTGAGTAAACTCTGGGAGTTGGTGATGGACAGGGAGGCCTGGCATGCTGCAGTCATGGGGTCACAAAGAGTCGGACACAAATGAGCGACTGAACTGAACTGAATAATTATATAACTATACAAACATTCTAGAGATACTGTGAGATTAACAAATATTTTTTCAAAAGAATAAAGTTGCATCAGAGATTTTCACCAAAAGGAACCTCTGCTTCCAGAAAAGATGGTGACATGAGCCTTAATGTCTAATCCTTCTTTTTGTTTCCTGTATATTCCATATATCTTATGTTTTTCTCTCCTTCTTACTTTCTTTCATATTGAGTATTTTTATTTTTTCTTTTATTGTTCTTCAGCAGCATTAGCATTATTCTCATACTCTATTAGTGTTTATCCTAGAAGTTACAACATACATCCTTGACTTATTACAGTCTAACAAAAAGTGGTACCACTTCCCAGAAAATAAGACCATGAAACTGTTTTACTCCATTTACCCCTTTCCCAGCTTTTGTGTTGTTATATATTTTAATTCTATTTATATTTTGAATCACATCAAACATTATGTTTTCATGGACTTTGGTTTTCAGCAGGTTTACTATTATATGCCTCAGAATGACTTCTTTGTACTTTTCCAGCTTTGGACTTCTAGAGTTTCTTGAATATACAATCTGATGCCTTTTATCCATTTTCAAAAATTATCTTCTCTATTGTCACTTCTGCTCTGTCTTCTCTCTCATCTCCCTCTGAAACTTCAGTCATATTTATTGATTGAAAATGAAATCAGTAAAAAGTCAGATTATTTCATTTTGGTCCATATATCTCTTATGCTCTTGTCTATTTTCCATCCTTCTGTTCTATGTGCTTCAGCTTAGGTATTTTCTTTTCTATCTTCCAATTTATTATTCTGTTTTCAGCTGTGTCTAATATGCTACTAAATCCATATCTTAATTTCAGATATTTCATTTTCAATTTCTTAAAATTCCATTTGATGATATTTTATATTTTTCAGTACCCTGTTAAAATTCAAGTTGCCATTTAAATCCTGGAAAATATTAATCACAACTCTTTTAATGTCCATGCTTGGTAACTACTTTTTTTCAATTTTCATATATATTTATGTTTCTATTATTCTTTGGTCAATTTATGTTGGGTGCATAACTGGTTACTTTTTCATTGAGTGCTAGGCATTATGTATAAAACATTTAGAGATAATTTGATGCTTTAGATGATGTTATATTTATCCAGAGAGAATTTAGTCTTGCTTCTGGTAATCTAAAAAGACCACTTTAATCCAATCAAAGATTTATTCAATATCTGATTCATAGTTGAACTTTTGACTTTGTAAGAGCTGCTCTATGTCTGACATACCCTAACTGTTAGGTGGTCATTTGTGGTCAGAAAATAAGGTCAAACTGTTTACTTGGGCTATACCTCCACTGGATTTCTTAAACTCTATTTTTTTGTCCACCAAACTACCACAACCTCTATTTTCCCTTTCTGGGCCTATTTTCTCCCTGGTATATTAGCTCTGTATCTTCTTTCTGTCTTGGTGACTCAGATGCCTTAAAAAAATGTTTCTTTCATGTTTCATCCAGTTTTGCTAGATCTTTTTTTCAGTTTGATTGTTCTGAAACAAACTAGTAAATTATTTCTAGAAACAGAACTCCTCCCAACTGGATTTTTGGTCTCCCCTCTGGAAAACGAATTAACAATAAAAAATAAAGCAAGTTCTGAAAAGAAATTGAATTTGAAAATAAAAATATCAAGTTGCACATCTTAAATATATACAATTTAAATTTATCAATTATACTTCAACAAGGCTGAAAAAGATGTGCTAAGGAAGTTTAATATCCACATGGAAAAATAATAAAATTGGATCTCCTGTTCATAGTCCATTCCAGATAGCTTAAGAATTTAAAACTGAAAGGCCAAACTTTTACAGGAAAAAAAAAAAAATTTAGAGAAAAAATAAATTAGAATTTAAATATGGAAGAGAGAGACCAAAACCAAAGAGAAAAATGCAACCCCCAAAACCATATACTATGCAAATAGAATTTCAATAAACTGTCATAATATCCTAGAAAAGTAAGAGAAGATTGCACACCCATGAAATAAGAAAGAATGATACATGAAATAAGAAAGAATGATACATGAAATAAGAAAGAATGATACAAAAATTATTTATGAAAGAGAATTATAAAATATCATTTATAAAAATAATTATAATTATATATAAAGTGTCAGTTTGCAGAATGAGAAGATTTTAAAAACAAATAAAATGAAGTAAAGGAAGTAAATTCTCTTGTAGTAATTTTCAAATCAAGATTTTGGGAGCCTTCAAAAATGCTTTAGTCATGTATGGATGAGAGAGTTGGACCATAAAGGAGGCTGAACGCTGAAGAATTGATACTTTCAAACTGTGGTGCTGGAAAAGACTCTTGAGAGTCCCTTGGACAGCAAGGAGACCAAACCAGTCAGTCCTAAAGGAAATCAACTCTGTATATTCATTGGAAGGACAGATGCTGAAGCTGAAGTTCCAATAATTTAGCCACCTGATGTGAAGAACTGACTTATTGGAAAAGATCCTGATGTTGGAAAAGATTGAGGGCATGAAGAGAAGGGGGTGGCAGAGGATGAGATGGTTAGATGGCATCACCAACTCAATGGACATGAGTTTGAGCAAACTCCAGGAGACTGTGAAGGACAGGGAAGCCTGGTGTGATGCAGTCCATGGGTCGCAAAGAGTCAGACATGACTTAGTGACTGAACAGCAACAACAAAAGCAGAGTCAAATGCATGTCTATGTCTGGAAGTCATCTAACTCAAAGAAAACGTTCTCTTTGTATTGATTTTTACAGCCTTTTGAGGATAAAACTAAGCAATAGATTTTAGGGACTAATGATTAATGATTAAGATATCAAAGTTTGTTCAGATATAAATTTATGATAATCGAGTACTTTATTAATATTAACCCTTGCTACTTGGATTTTAGAAACTATATTTTTTATAAAAGGCACAAATATGTAAAGTATATAATCTAATATAGTAATCTAGTTAACAAGGTGACTGAAAATCTGACCCTTTGAATATGGCTATACTAGAGGGACATTACTTCTTATGACAACTTATCCAAATTTGGGTCATTCTGGTGTCTAAGAAAATATTACAGCAGCATAAATAGTAACCTTTAGAGCCCTAGCCTATAAAATAAAGACAAATTCCAGAAACTGTACTAATGATTTGTATTCAGAGAGTTTTTAATCTAATACTGTTTTGATCACAGGCAAACAAAATGTAAGCTGTTATTCTCAAAATCTCTTAAGAGACTTTAAGACCAATATTTTCCTTTTTTCATTTCAGCTTTGACTATTAATCACAGAACCTGCAGTGCTAAAAAACAATGCAAGGAAACTACTATCTGAAACATATCTTTAACATATAACATTGTGAAACCATGACATAATATGATAATTAGTAACTGTATATTCTGAGCTCTTTGGCAAATCTATGCTCAGGGATTACATTATTTCAAATTTATGTGCCATATCATATCATAATATGTTCCTTTTCTTACAAATGCAAAAGGGAAGAGGAATTTTGTTATCATCTTCATGTACTGCCACCCTAGACAGCCTGTAATCAGCTTGGAGACTCTCCTCCTCCTTCACTACATAACAATGACTCACCTAGAGCTAACATAACACTCACTTCCTAGGAATCCCTCATTTTCTCCTTAATCTCAAAAGCGCTTACTGCTTAAAGCAAAAAAGCTTTAAAGAAATATTCAAGACACAGCAAAAAAAAGGGGGGGAATTCAGTTGTTCAAAGGAACAAATCAGTTCTCTATGTACTAATGTGAAATGATCTCTAAGAACAGTGTTTTAGTATACTCCAATTCATGATTTTTTTTAAAAAAAAAAAGACTTTTACTAATTTTTTGCATAAAATATCTCTAGAATGAAACATACAAAAAAAATCTGGTGATAGCTGTTGCTTCTTGAGAAGGGAACTAAGCAGGAAAACATGGGTTTAGAGAGACTTCTTTTTCATTTTACCCTTTTGAACATTAAAAAAAAAATTTTTTTTACTCCACCATGTGGCATGTGGGATTAGTTCCCCAACCAAGGATCAAACCTGTGTGCCCTGAATTGGAAACATAGAGTCTTAACTACTGGACCACCAGGGAAGTCCCCTCTTTTGAACTTTGAAAATATCATTCATATGTGTGTATTGCCTGTTCAAAATTACAAAAACAAATATGATGAATGCCTTTCATGGTATTTAGCAAAAGAAAGTGAAGCCACTCAGTCATGTCCGACTCTTTGCGACCCCATGGACTGTAGCCTACCAGGCTCCTCTGTCCATGGGATTCTCCAGGCAATAGTACTGGAGTGGATTGCCATTCCCTTCTCCAGGGGATCTTCCCGACCTGGGGATTGAACCCAGATCTCCCGCATTGTAGACAGGCGCTTTACTGTCTGAGCCACCAGGGAAGTCCAAAGGAGATACCAAACAACCTTAGTACTGGCTGCTTTGCAGGCATGGTAGGTGTAGTAACCATTTTGTAATGGACTAAAGAGTAATACTGAAGTGAACGGAGACATTCTAGTGAGAGTAACTTTGAAAACTCTTTGGTCCTGGATGAGAGATGAGTAATAGAACAGAAGCCATAGGTGGACTTACGGTGATGAAATGAGGGGCTAAATAGCCACATGGATAGTAAGGTAACTCAACAGAGTAGAATACAGTGGGTAACATGTAAATAGTCTCTAACTTTTATGAGTCTCCATTTAAATAAGGGCTAATGGCATACCCAGTGCTTTGTAGAATCCAAGAATCATTGTCACAGATTCTTTACTGGAATCTGACAAACTGTCTTCTGTCTCTGCTAAGCTGTGTAAGCTTAGCAAATTATTTCATTTCCTTGTACCTCATTTCCTCATGTGCCCATTTCAAACAGATCCTATGAGGATTAAATGAGTTCAGTTCAGTTCAGTCACATCCAACTCTTTGCGATCCCATGGACTGCAGCATGCCAGGCCTCCCTGTCCATCACCAACTCCCGGAGTTTACCCAAACTCATGTCCATCAAGTCAGTGATGCCATCCAGCCATCTCATCCTGTCGTCCCCTTCTCCTCCTGCCTTCAATCTTGCCCAGCATCAGGGTCTTTTCAAATGAGTCAGTTCTTCGCATCACGTGGCCAAAGTATTGGAGTTTCAGCTTCAGCATCAGTCCTTCTAATGCATATTCAAGACTGATTTCCTTTAGGACAGACTGGTTGGATCTCCTTGCTGTCCAAGGGACACTCAAGAGTCTTCTCCAACACCATAGTTCAAAAGCATGAATTCTTCGGTGCTCAGCTTTCTTTATAGTAGAGGTAAATCACTTGGAACCATGCCTGGTACATAGTAAATACTGTGTCTACAAAACACCAAACACTGTGTGGCTTAAATGACAGAATATATTTTCTCACAGTCCTGGAGGCTACAAGTCTGAAATCAAGGGGTAAGCAGGATGGCTTCTGCTGAGCTTTCACTCCTTGGCTTGTAAATAGCCATCTTCTCCCTGTGTCTTCGCATGATTTCCTATGTGTGTCTATGTCCTAATCTCCTCGTCTTATAAAGATACCATGTTGGCTTAGGGCCCACCATAATGACCTCATTTAATCTTAATTACCTCTTTAAAGACCCTGTTTCCACATACAGTCACATTGTGAGGTACTGGGGGTTAAGAGTTTAACGTGAATTTCGGGTGAAGACAATTCAGCCTGTTAACACCTCTTGTCTGTGGCTGAGGTACTATTCAGGATAATGGCAGATACTTGGGTACATAGGAAATCAGCTGTAATTGTATTAATATCTGAAAAGGATTAAAAGGAGGACCAGGGGGTTGGTAGATTATAGCAATGAAGAAAGGAAAAGAGTGGTTTAGTCTTTGGAAATTAAAGGAGTAATTATTACATTAACTTGATTCAGCCTGTATAATAAAATTATACAAGGGCTTAAAGTTCTTAATGGAGAACTTTAAGTAAAAAAAACTGTGGACCCAAGTAGTGTGTGCAGACGATGCACTAGGTTAGCCATTAGTTTTTAGACAAAAGGTTGGGAAAGAGTTACATACCAACTAGCATAAGTGAAGTGAAAGTCGCTCTGCTGCTGCTGCTGCTAAATCGCTTCAGTCCTGTCTGACTCTTAGCAACCCCATGGACTTCCATGGGATTTTCCAGGCAAGAGTACTGGAGTGGGTAGCCTTTCCCTTCTCCAGGGGATCTTCCCAACCCAGGGATTAAATAAACCCAGGTCTCCTGCACTGCAGGCAGATTCTTTACCAGTGGAGCCACAAGGGAAGCTAGCATAAAATTTGAGTCAAATCAATATTTATACAATATATTCTCATCATGAAGTTAAATTTCTGTCTAGTTCTAATTACTAAAAATGACAGAGAACTTTCCTATAACACTGAGAGATTTTTAAAAAGTAGTTCTAAGAACTGTTGACTTGTAACCTTGAGACAATCAATGTTTATTATCAAAAACTACATTTGTTAAGATGTTTGCATAGAAAGCAGGATTTGTTCACTCAAAGTTGTGAACTCTGGAGGTTGAATTGCTGTGAACTATGGAGGCTACTTTAACATTGAATAACCACTGGAGGCTGAATTTACTCATCATCCTTGGAATAATTAATGTGCTAACTATGACTGTACTGATCTAGCTTTATTTACTTAGCCAGTATAAAAGTCTATGCAGATTCTCTTAAGTTAGGGACATGTCTAAAGAGTACTTGTGTAGAAGTTATTTTCTATGTAAAATTGATGACTATACAGAATAACTGAAAACAAGGCTGAATTTCCTTCAGTATTGCATAACAAGCCAATGGCATAAACATCAGTGGGTTGTTTTTCTCCAAGAAGATGGAAGAACAATGTCCTAAAAGCAGCAGGGGAAACTGAAGAGGTGTAAGGAAAAGAATAACCCTCACTTAAGAGGGTTTTTGGTGAAGCTGAGCTTTGTGGGGGATCTCTTGCTTTCAGTTTCAAAAGGAGATGAAGGGTATCTCCAAGAAGAGGAGGTGAATATGGAAAGGTTGTAACTGAGAAATAAAATATTATTACCTGCCTTATCAGTAAACAAAGGATGTCACAGTCCACAGCAGTGAGCCCCGAGGGAATGCAGGAAAGAAATAAAGAATCCCTGCAGTCTAGCAGCCATCACTGTCACACCCCATGGTGAACCCTGAGGGAACTCAGGAAATGCAAGATACTGGCCCCAGATAGCTGAAAGGAAAAAGCAAAGTGAAGTCATTCATATGTGTGTATTGCCTATTCAAAATTACAAAAACAAATAAGATGAATGCCTTTCATGGTATTTAGCAAAAGAAAGTGAAAGAAAGTGAAGCCACTCAGTCGTGTCCGACTCTTTGCGACCCCATGGACTGTAGCCTACCAGGTTTCTCCATCCAAGGGATTTTTCCAGGCAAGAATACTGGAGTGGATTGCCATTTTCTTCTCCAGATCTTCCCGACCCAGGGATTGAAACTGGGTCTCCTGCATTGTAGGCAGATGCTTTACGGTCTGAGCCACCAGAGAAGTCCAAGAAGCTGAGTCCAGATAGCTGAGGTGCATATCAAAGGAATGATTTCAGTGAGCCCAGACTCTCCCATCTTCCCATACAAAGAAAAGCATTAAATTCCTTAACTTGAGATATCTAGTTTTCTTTTATTAACAGTAATCTTTTGTTCCTATTACCTGCCATTTGTTGCAAAACTCCCCTCACCTCCTCAGAGCAGTTTTCTCTGGGTTACTTGAAATGCCACTTCCCAGGCTTGAAGTCCTTACAATGTCCACTAATTAAAACATAACTGTCAACTTTTAGGTTGTGCATATTTTTTTTAGTTGATATAACCATAGAAAAGGGAGTTCTTGAAAGTTAAGGGGAAAGTTTTTGGAAGGTGCGAATCAATGGGAATTTGGAATGGGAGTGAGAAGACAGAAAATTCTGGAAATGTGAATGTGGCAGAAGATGGTCAGAAAATTTAAGGCTTTATATATTGGGAAGGTGACCAAGGATAATAGGGATAAAGAGATATGTGGATGTAGCTGTCTATAATTCTGTCAAGTTAATCATTCTATGGGGGGAAGGGATGAGCACCCAAGCCTCAATCAAGATCCAGAGACAACTCAAGTCAATGGAGGAAAATTCCACCTTTGGATGCCATCTCAAAAATGACAGAATGATCTCTGTTTGTCTCCAAGGCAAACCATTCAATATCACAGTTATCCAAGTCTATGCCCCAACCAGAAACGCTGAAGAAACTGAAGTTGAACAGTTTTATGAAGACCTACAAGATCTTTTAGAACTAACACCCAAAAAAGATGTCCTTTTCATTGGAGTAACAGGCAAATTGGCCTTGGAATGCAGAATGAAGCAGGGCAAAGACTAATCGAGCTTTGCCAAGAAAATGCACTGGTCATAGCAAACACCCTCTTCCAAAAACACAGAGAAGACTCTACACATGGACATCACCAGATGGTCAACACCAAAATCAGATTGATTATATTCTTTGCAGCCAAAGATGGAGAAGCTCTATACAGTCAACAAAAACAAGACCAGGAGCTGACTGTGGCTCAGATCATGAACTCCTCATTGCCAAATTCAGACTTAAATTGAAGAAAGCAGGGAAAACCGCTAGACCATTCAGGTATGACCTAAATCAAATCCCTTATGATTATACAGTGGAAGTGAGAAATAGATTTAAGGGTCTAGATCTGATAGATAGAGTGCCTGATGAACTATGGAATGAGGTTCATGACATTGTACAGGAGACAGGGATCAAGACCATCCCCATGGAAAAGAAATGCAAACAAGCAAAATGGCTGTCTGGGGAGGCCTTACAAATAGCTGTGAAAAGAAGAGAAGTGAAAAAGCAAAGGAGAAAAGGAATGATATAAGCATCTGAATGCAGAGTTCCAAAGAATAACAAGAAGAGATAAGAAAGCCTTTTTCAGCAATCAATGCAAAGAAATAGAGGAAAACAACAGAATGGGAAAGACTATAGATCTCTTCAAGAAAATTAGACATACCAAGGGAATATTTCATGCAAAGATGGGCTCGATAAAGGACAGAAATGGTATGGACCTAACAGAAGCAGAAGATATTATGAAGAGGTGGCAAGAATACACGGAAGAACTGTACAAAAAAGATCTTCACGACCGAGATAATCATGATGTTGTGATCACTAATCTAGAGCCAGACATCTTGGAATATGAAGTCAAGTGGGCCTTAGAAAGCATCACTACGAACAAAGCTAAAGGAGGTGATGGAATTCCAGTTGAGCTATTTCAAATCCTGAAAGATGATGCTGTGAAAGTGCTGGACTCAGTATGCCAGCAAATTTGGAAAACTCAGCAGTGGCCACAGGACTGGAAAAGGTCAGTTTTCATTCCAATTCCAAAGAAAGGCAATGCCAAAGAATGCTCAACCTACTGCACAATTGCACTCATCTCACATGCTAGTAAAGTAGTGCTCAAAATTCTCCAAGCCAGGCTTCAGCAATACGTGAACCATGAACTCCCTGATGTTCAAGCTGGTTTTAGAAAAGACAGAGGAACCAGAGATCAAATTGCCAACATCCACTGGATCATGGAAAAAGCAAGAGAGTTCCAGAGAAATATCGATTTCTGCTTTCTTGACTATGCCAAAGCCTTTGTGTGGATCACAATCAACTGTGGACAATTCTGAAAGAGATGGGAATACCAGACCACCTGACCTGCCTCTTGAGAAATCCGGAAGCAACAGTTAGGAAGTAACAGTTAGAACTGGACATGGAACAACAGACTGGTTCCAAATAGGAAAAGGAGTACGTCAAGGCTGTATATTGTCACCCTGCTTATTTAACTTCTATGCAGAGTACATCATGAGAAACGCTGGGTTGGAAGAAACACAAGCTGGAATCAAGATTGCCGGGAGAAACATCAATAACCTCAGATATGCAGATGACACCACCATTATGGCAGAAAGTGAAGAGGTGCTAAAAAGCCTCTTGATGAAAGTGAAAGAGGAGAGTGAAAAATTTGGCTTAAAGCTCAACATTCAGAAAACTAAGATCATGGCATCTGGTCCCATCACTTCATGGGAACTAGATGGGGAAACAGTGGAAACAGTGTCAGACTTTATTTTGGGGGGCTCCAAAATCACTGCAGATGGTGACTTCAGCCATGAAATTAAAAGACGCTTACTCCTTGGAAGAAAAGTGATGACCAACCTAGACAGCATATTCAAAAGCAGGGACGTTACTTTGCCGACTAAGGTCCGTCTAGTCAAGGCTATTGTTTTTCCTGTGGTCATGTATGGATGTGAGAGTTGGACTGTGAAGGCTGAGCGCCAAAGAATTGATGCTTCTGAACTGTGGTGTTGGAGAAGACTCTTGAGAGTCCCTTGGACTGCAAGGAGATCCAACCAGTCCATTCTGAAGGAGATCAACCCTGGGTGTTCTTTGGAAGGAATGATGCTGAAGCTGAAGCTCCAGTATTTTGGCCACCTCATGCGAAGAGTTGACTCATTGGAAAAGACTGATGCTGGGAGGGATTGGGGGCAGGAGGAGAAAGGGACGACCGAGGATGAGATGGCTGGATGGCATCACGGACTCCATGGACGTGAGTCTGAGTGAACTCCGGGAGATGGTGATGGACAGGGAGGCCTGGCGTGCTGTGATTCATGGGGTCGCAAAGAGTCGGACACGACTGAGCGACTGCACTGAACTGAACTGGAGTGTTAAGCTGAGGTCTTCATTGATTTGAAGAGTACAGGAGAGGATCTAGGTTCTAGGCTGTTGGCTCCTTGGGAGTGGGTAGAAGTCAAGCCAATTAATCAGAGGGCCTATGAGTTGTGAATGCTTATTATCGAACTCAAGTTCAGTATCTTCTCATTAACCTTGAATACTCCTGGTATGCCATACAGATGCAGGGCCTTATTTACCAGTGTAGCAGAAAGGTTAGATGAAACAGGAAAAGCATGAGAGAAAATAAGTTTTGGAAGGAAGAAATTGTTGATTTATGAGTATGTTGAGTTTGAGAGTGAATGTGGATCACTCATGTGTAACTGAGCAGCACACTGGTTTAAGTGTAGCCTAGAGAGAAAAAGGGAGCTTAGGAAAATTCTAAAGCTTGCTAAGAAAAATAGCTTCCACATGTCTTGGTCCATAATGTGCCTGGAATGTTAGTGGCAGGGTGTATGTTGGCTCTCCTATTCTTTCTTCTGCTTCCTGCCTCACTCATTTCTGTTTATCCTTTACCCTCTCTTCAGTTTCTGCCTTCTTTTCCACTTGACCCTTACTTTATCCATCAAAGTTGCTTAAGTTTTTATTTCCTAAACAAATCTTTCCAAGTTCAGGTTCTTCTGCAAGCTACTGCCCCACCCACCCACCCGCCCATTCTTATTTCAAAGTAAGAGGTGTATTTGATGCCTACACTTTATATCTATCCTTCTACTTTTCAGCCTCCTGCAGTCTGGCTTTCATAACTCTGTGGGAAAGTGAAAGTGAAATCGCTCAGTCGTGTCCGACTCTGTGCGACCCCATAGATGGCAGCCCACCAGGCTCCTCTGTCCCTGAGATTCTCCAGGCAAGAACACTGAAGTGGGTTGCCATTTCCTTCTCCAATGCATGAAAGTGAAAAGTGAAAGTGAAGTCGCTCAGTCTTGTCTGACTCTTCACGACCCCATGGACTGCAGCCCACCAGGCTCCTCCGCCCACGGGATTTTCCAGGCAAGAGTGCTGGAGTGGGGTGCCGTTGCCTTCTCCAGTTGTTATTCCTAGCCCTTGGCTTTTCTTCTTTCCTCATTTCTCATTTTTCTCGCATCTCTTCTCTTTAGGCTTCACTGGATGAGATGCTTGGATGGCATCAGCGACTCATTGGACATGGGTTTAGGTAGACTCTGGGCATCGGTCATGGACATGGAGGCTCAGGATGCTGCGGTTCATGGGGTCGCAAAGAGTCACACACGACTGAGTGACTGAACTGAACTGAACTGAACTGGAGCCTCTCCCCTGGTTCTATCATAAAGTTAGCTGTTCTGTATGTTCTGTCTGTTGGATACTGCTTCAACCCAGAGTTGTGGGGAGAGGGACGACCTGAAAGCCTTGGGAAGCTCAGGAACACATTCAGCCATTGCCACCAAGAATGCCGCTTTAAAGACTCGCTACCACCACCTGCTGCCACAACTGTCCATTGAAAGAGAAGCAGGAAGGTTTTTATGTGGGTTTTTTATCTGATAATCAAATGACTAATAATATATTACTAAAATACAAGAATTGCAGGAATGCTACTTGCGGCTGAACATTCTGCAACTCAGTTTCAAGCTCCCAAGGTTGGTTAAATATGCCACTTTTACTGCCCTGTATTGTGATCTCTATGACATTCCTTCAAGCCAAAGGTGGCTCCTGACAGGGTGTTGAAAATTGGCACCAATTAGTTAATTGTCAAACCTACCCTCCTTGTCCCTCTTGTATGTTATCAGTGATAAGTAGCGTGTAAGACTGTAGGACTAAGACAGGAGGGCACTTTGGGGTTTATGAAAGTGAGCAGGTCATATTTTTAGCATTTAGAAGCTTTACACACTTTTTATGAACGCTCGGTACAAGCTATCAGTTCTGAGTTCCCAAGTGTTGTATTACCTTTAGCACTTTTTTTTGCTCCTACTCTGCTTATTTTCTCAGGCCACCTAATCTTCATCCTAGCTCTGATTCCAGTGCTGATCACTCCCTGTGTTCCAAATCCATACCTCCAAGTGCTGGTTTAAAACTCAGTATAGAGTCCCTGCAGGCAGCTTCACCTCATTTGTAACTGAGCCAGTTTCTTGGCCCTTTGACTCTTCATTCACTTTGTCCAATAAAAAACACTTATGGTCTTTACCTTGGCAAATGGCAACCATCTTCAACTCTTCCTTATCTCTCTCCAACCCCACCACACATTTCCATTTCTCCAATCTGTCTTCTACATATTTGTGAAAAATATGTCCCTTAGAAAATAAATATATTCAGTCCCTGGTTAAAAATCTCTATTGAAGACCTGTTGCATGCAAAATAAAGTCTAAAGTCATTAACCTGGCTTGCAAGATTGATCATTATCTGGCCCTAAAATGATTTTCCCTATGAGATCTTTTTTAATTGGGGTAAAATTTACATACAGTTAGATGCACAGATATTAAGGGTACAATTTAATTAGTTTTGACAAATGTACACACCCATGTAACTAATGCCTCAATCAAAATACAAAACACTTCCACCACTTTAGAAAATTCCCTAATGCCCCCTTTCAATTTCTACATTCCCATAGACAAGCACTGTTCTAATTTTGATCATTCTTGATTAATTTTATCTGTTATCAACATAAAGAATGTATTCTTTTCTCACTCAATATAATGATTCTTATATTCATTCACACTGTTTTATTGCTGAGGAATATTGTATGATGATGCCACCAATTGGAAGTGTTTCCAGTTTGAGGCCATGATAAATAAAGCATCTATGAACATTCTTGTACAAATGGTTTTTGCGGAGTTATATTTTCATTTCTGTCAGTTATGAGTGGGAGTGGGATTGCTGGATCACATAGTAGATATATAGTATGAAAGATTATATCATTTACCACTTTATATATGAGTTGCTCCATATTCTCAACAAAATTTGGTGTTGGCAGTCATTTTAATTTTAGTCACTCTAGTGGTTGAATTGAGATCTTAATTGCTTGTTGTGATTTTAGTTTCTATTTCCATGAGAATTAATACATTTGAGCCCTTTCCTCTGTGCTTATTGGGCATTTATATGTTTTCCTTTCTTACGTGTCTTTTCAAGTATTTTCACCATTTTTAATAGAGTTGATTGCCTTTATATTGTTGCATTGAATGCATTCTTTGTATACCTTTCCTGTAAACCCTTTATCAGATATCTATATTGTGAATATTTTCTGTTAGTCTCTGGCTTGCCTTTGCATTTTCTCACCTGTCTACTTTAATAAGCAAAAGTTTTAAATTTTGATGAAGTTATCAATTTTTTTATATTTATTGATTTCTGTGCTCTATTTTAAAAATCTTTGCCTGCTCTTAGATAACAAAGATATTCTCTAGGAGCATTTTTCTAGACATTTTATTGTTTTAGCTTTCATGGTCACATCTGTGACACAACTCGAGTTACTGTTTGCATATGGCTTAAATTATTGATGAGACTTGGATGAGCTTACCATCTTGCTGTTTTTTTTTTTTTAACTGTTCAGTCTGCTTTTTGTTTCTCTATTCCTCGCTTCCTGACTTCTTTTGGATTAACAAATATTTTTTATAATTCCATTTTAATTCCTATATAATACCTCTTTGTATCTTTCTTAGTGCTTGTCTTAGAGCAGGACTTCTGAGCCTCAGCACTACTGACATTTTAGGTCAAATAATTTTCTGTTGTGGAGGCTGTCCTGTGCATTGTAAAATGTTTAGCAGCATCCCTGGCCTGTTCTTACTGTATGCCTGAGGAGGTTTTGTTTGTGGGGGTGGGGATGGAGGTTGTATGCTATTAATAAATATTGTAAATGATAAATTGTAGGGTCTAGATTACATCATCTTATTTTAAAGAACAACATTGAGTGTTGTTCTGAAAAATCTCTTGAATTACTAATGAAATTTCTAGGTCCTATTTGACTTAGTTTTATTCTGTTAGAGTGGGTCTTTACTTCCTGTCCCTTATCTAGGACATGGTCCTTTCTCCTGAGGTGTGGGCTTCTCAGCTGAATGCCTGAGGTCCTCGGTGGGATCTCTCCTCTGCAGCCAGAATCCCAATCTTTTACAGTGCATAACCTCTGATATCTCCATTTAGCAATCAACCCAATAATATACAATCTGATAAGCCTAGTAGAGACAATCCCTGCCTATGTGCAGCCCAGCCCTGAACCTCCAACCATATAAACTTCTTCAAAACTCCATTTTCCCTGGTATTCAGGTCCACACATTTCAGTCTCTTCAACAGCCCAGAACCCCAATTTCTGGCTTTTGAAGGAAGATGTTCTACTTGGGCTCCATCTCTCAGTATGAGACAAAGAAGTATTTTTAGGCAAAAAGCTGGCATAACTGTGGGGTTCATTTTGTATATTTTCATTTCCTCAAGGATTATTACAGTACTGCACAGCCTACTGCTCATTGCCTGAGAATAGTTGCCACATAATATTTTGTCTAATTGTTACTTGTTACTGACAGGAGACTAAGTCAAGGGTCAGTTACTTTGTAATGGCTTGAAGTGGAAGGGTTTTTTTTTCTTTTTCTTTACTGTTTAATTAAAATTGAAAACATATCATTTCTCTCTTGACATTAGCAACTGAACTAAAGTCATTATATTGGGGGAAATGTAGAGGGTGATATGATTTTGAAATTATGTTAAGACATTTAATAGATAAAATTAATTCTAAACCTGAAGAATCTAGCTCCAAATTTGTAGTTATTTAGAATTTAATAGATAAGACACAGCAATTATCAGAGAGGGATCTCCTTGTCTATCTCCTGCCTCTGATCTCTTCTTACCTATTATCATTTGCACCTTAAAACCGCAAATAGTTCTTTGAGGCTCTTTGAACAAATGTAAACATCAGGTAGTTGCATCCAGCCTGCCCCCATGGAATTGCCTCATTAGCTGGCTGCTCTTTGCTGCAATAAAGTCTTCTTTCTTCCTGCTCCTGGCCTCTGGTTCTCCCCTTTTTCTGAACTTCTGCACAAGATGTCAGTATATGAAGCAGGATCTTTCTTTTGTGTCTGCCATGTTATATTTGAGGGCTCAGATTGTCCAAAAATTTTTTCCTGAACAATTTCCCAAAAAGCCTATTTACGTCTGAAGAAGCTTAGCTGAAAAGTCTAACATGCAAATAATAAAGACTTTTGTTTCATTCTATTACCCCTCTTAGATTACAGGGACCCCAATTCTATCAAGCTTACCTGTTTGACCCTTTTTACAAGTCACACACACCTCCTCCATAGCTGTTTCTTCTGGGATGACTATTTTAGGATGCAATCCAGGCCACTGCCCCTGGAGTTTATTACTGGTCTTTAAAAACACATCCCTGAGTTTAAGTCACAGTTTGATTTTTGCAGTGTCTTCTTTTGAGGAAATTAAAGAATGCATGGTTCAATGTTGAGGAAGCTTTCAGAAATGGCCCTGTGCATGCACGCTCAGTCACTTCAGTCATGTCTGACTCTGCAAACCCTATGGACTGTACCTGCCAGGCCCTTCTGTCCATGGGATTCTCCAGGCAAGAATATTGGAGTAGGTAGCCGTGCCCTCCTCCAGGGGATCTTCTCAACCTAGGGATCAAACCCACTTCTCCTGCTTTGGTAGGCGGGCTCATTACCACTAGCGCTGGCCCTACTTAGGAAGAAACCAGAGTTAAGTCCCTAAGCAGCAAATGCCTGAGCACATTTCTTAGATAATCCCAAGAGTCTCTCTGCAGGAACAACATGTCAATTATTGCCTCCTGGGGAATTTCTTGATCTAAATATATGCTGGGTGTGTATAGAGATATGGCTAACAAAACCCCTTTGTGACTTTAATGCTCAGGTAAATTGTGCCCCTATGTTATATCTCAAGAAGCCCTGGATTCCACAAAGTAAAGATATAAACTGGACTAAAAATGATCCTAGGTTATGTGTTTAAATCTGTATTTCTGTGTTTTTATGTATGTACTTTGACTATAATCTGTCTACTATCTTGCAATTTCCTTGAGGACAGTGATTGAATTTATTCTTTAACAGATTTCTGTCCTCCCTGTCAGCCTACTAGGTCCCTGATGTAAAGTTATACACCTGAGGAAATGTAACTTGCTCAGCTCTGAATGATTTCTCTATGATTACTGTAAACCATTAGAAAAGCAACACAGTCATTCAAACTGGCTTTCTAGACCAAAAATGGTTTTTAAAATGAAACCATGGCCTGCAGAACTATATTCTTTAGGATTGCATCCATCATTATAAAAAGAAACCTAAAGTTCCTCTAAGAAATACAGATGCCAGGAGGAAAAAGGTTTCCAGTGATTAACTGACAGTGGAGTAGAAATGGGCATTAAAGCACAAGGGTGCTGCTGCTACTGCTGCTAAGTCGCTTCAGTTGTGTCCGACTCTGTGCGACCCCATAGACGGCAGCCCATCAGGCTCCCCAGTCCCTGGGATTCTCCAGGCAAGAACACTGGAGTGGGTTGCCATTTCCTTCTCCAATGCATGAAAGTGAAAAGTGAAAGTGAATTCACTCAGTAGTGTCCGACTCTTAGCGACCCCATGGACTGCAGCCTACCAGGCTCCTTCGTCCATGGGATTTTCCAGGCATGGATGAAGGAGCCTGGTAGGCTGCAGTCCATGGGGTTATTCCCATGTAGGTTTGAATCCCAGGTTTATGTCTTATTAGCTAGGTGTCATTGGGAATGATAAGAATGTCTAGAACCTCTCCATTTCCCCATCCTCAAAATGAGGATAATAAGACTTAATTTTCAGGTTTGTTTTGAGGATTAAATAAGATGTGCCTCAAATATTGTACATAATCTTCAATCAGATTATAAGCCTCTAAAAGAGTATGTCACCTACAATCAACAGATTCAGGTAGTTGACATTAGAAAATGTGAACTAGAGGCAGAAAAGTAGAGAGGATGGTATGTTTTGATACTATGTCTACAAGACTGGTTTAATAGGTAAAATAAATTCTGAATCTGAAGATTCTAGGTATTGGACATACCTTTGATTTAAAAATCATTCATGAGTTCTAGTTTTTAAATTAGGAAAAAAAGATTAATAGAATAATTGAATTAATTTCAAAAGTAATTTTGGAAAACCGTGCTTCACCAAGGTTTGTAAAGGTAAATTCCTTTTTTCAAAAAATTCTGATTTCAAGGTTCAGAGCTCACACTTACCTTCCTTATCAATTAGTGTTAGCAAGAACAATTCTCTCTTCTTACCAAATATAATGGAAATGAATCCAGCAATCATGAAGAGTTAGCATTGCAGTGGCATTGTGTGAACTAATTCAAATTTCTAGGCTAAAACCAACTGCAAAACATCAGACAGGGAGGATAAACCTCTGAAGTCTTGATAAAGAACATAGTAATTTGTAAATGTGTTTATGACTATACATTTTATTATTCTACTCAAGGAAAGCTGCATTAACACAATTACCTCCAATGTTCAAAAGACAGAAAATTAACACTCAGAGGTTTCACTCTAAAATAGGATTCTTTCAGTTGAACTAAAACAAAAGAAGTTATTTTATCCTCTGTGTATATTAGCATTTCTGAGCTGGAAGGAATATATAAAATTCAACAAATTCTAAACCTATTGTGTAAATCCCATCTACTGAGTTCTTAATTTCAGTGTTTATATTTTTCAGTTTTAAAATTTCTGATTGATTCTTACAGCTTCCAGTTTTCTGCTGAAATTTCTCTCTTGTCATGTAATTTATCAAACATATTAATCAGTTATTTTAAACCTATGACTCAATATCTGGGTCTCTAGTATGTCTGTTTCTATTTCCTGATTTCCCCCCTTTTTAAGTATTAATAAATTGTTGTCTTTTATCATACTTATTGGGGGCTTTCCCAGTGGCTCTAGCAGTAAAGAATCCACCTGCAATGCAGGAGACGGGGGTTCGATTCCCTGGCCAGGAAGATCCCTTGGAGGAGGAATTGGTAACCGCTTCCAATATCCTTGCCTGGAAAACCCCATGGACAGAAGAGCCTGGTGTGCTACAGTCCATAGGGCCACGAGGGTTGAATACGACTGAGCGTGGGATGAACGGACGAATGGTCATACTTAGTTGCAGTTTTACTTATCGAACACTGAACGTTGTATTTTTAAAATGGTAGAAGATACTTTGAGGCTTTAAAATGTTATCTTCCTCCAGAAATGATCTCCTCTTACTTCTGACAGGAAGTTAAGATAGGGGCAAATTGTCTTACTTTTGTCTGGGATTAAGCTGATTTGAAGCTTGGTTTAAATTCTAGTGAGAGCTGGCGCATTAACTGTTTACCCTTTTTTTTATTGTGGCAAAATACATGTAATATAAAACTCACTATAGTAACTGTTTTAAAATATATGGTCCAGTGGTATTACATGCATTCATACTGTCATGCAACCATCCTCACCAGCCATCTCTAGTACTCTTTGCATCTTTCAAAAATGAAACTCTATACCAACTAAGTAATAACTCCCCATGACACTTTTTCCCCAGCTCATGGCAATCACCATTTTACTTCTACTTTCTTTTTTCTTTTTAAAAAATCTCTTTTCCCACATGTGCCATCCTCTGGTAACCACTATTCTACTGTCCATACTATGAGTTTTTTTTTAATTGCATGCAACATTTGGCTTTCTGTGTCTGCCTTATTTCACATATTGTAATATCCTACATGCATATCACAAATGGCAGGGTGGATGTGTATATATGTGTATGCATGTGTGTATCACATTTCCTTTATCCATTCATTTGCTGACAGACATTTAGATCGTTTCCATGTCTTGCCTATTTGTGAATAATGCTACAATGAGCATAGGAGTTCAAGTATCTCTTCAAGATAGGGATTTTATTTCCTTTGAACACATTCTCACCAGCACTTGTTATCTTTTGACTTTTTGAGAATAGGCAACTTAACAGGAATGGGGTGATATCTCTCTGTGGTTTGGATTTTCATATCCCTGATGATTAGTGATGTTTAGCAACTTTTCATGTACCTATTGGCCATATGTATGTCTTTGCAAAAATGTCAGTTCAGGTGTGCTGTCCATTTTTAAATTAGATTCTTTGAGCTGTATGAGTATTTTGTACATTATGGATATTAAGCCCCTTATCAGATAGATGGTTTGAAAATACTTTTTTCCTATTCTGTATGTTGCTTTTTCATGTTTTAAAATTCTATCTTTTGTGGTACAGAAGCTTTATAGTTTGATGTGCTCCTACTTATGTACCTCTGCTTTGCTTTTGTCATTTGTGCTTTTGGTATGATGGTCAAAAAATAATTGCCAAGATCAATGTCAAGGAAATTACCTTTTTTTCTAAAAGTTTTACAGTTTCAGGTCTTACATTTAAGTCTTTATTTTATTTCAAGTTAATTTTTTGAGTGGTGCAAGACAGAAATCCAGTTTCACTCTTCTACATGTGATTACCAGTTTCCCCAGAACCATTTATTGAAAAAAAATCTTTTCCACATTGAGGATTATTGGTTCTGTTGTGAAATATTAGTTGACTGTATATTCATGGGTTCATTTCTGGGCTCCTGATTCTACTCCATTGGCCTTATATCTGTTTTATGCCAATACCATATTGTTTTGCTTACTATAGCTTTGCAATATAATTTGAAACAAGAAAGTCTGATGCCTCCAGCTCTACTCTTCTTGTTAATGATTGCTTTAGCTATTTGGGGCCTTTTGTGGTTCCATATGAATTTTAGGATTTTTTTCTATTTCTGTGAAAAATGACATTGGAATTTTGGTAAGAATCTCATTGAATCTAGAGATCACTTTGGGTAGTATGACCATTTAAATACTAATTCCTCCAATTCAAGAACTCAGGATATCTTTCCATTTATTTATATCTTCTTTAATTTCTTTCATCAACATTTTATAGTTTTCAAAGTCCAGATCTTTCACCTCCTTGGTTAAATTTAATCCTAACTATTTTATTCTTTTTGATACTATTGAAAATGAGGTTCTTTTTCTTAATTTTTTTGTATAGTTTATCATTAGTGTTTACAAACACAATTGATTTATGTATAATGATTTTATATCCTGTAACTTACTGAATTCATTTATCAATTCTAACAATATCTTAGTAGAGTCTTCAGTGTCTCCTTATGTAAGATTTTGTCATCTGCAAAAAGAGACAATTTTAGTTCTTCCTTTTAGTTGTGCCTTTCATTTCTTTTTCTTGTCTAATTGTTCTGGCTAGAAATTCCAGTACTCTGTTGAATAATAGTGGTGAGAATGTGCATCTTTGTCTTATTCCTGATTTCAGAGGAAAAGCTTTCTGCTTTCCACCACTGAATATTATGTTTGCTGTGGGCTTGTCATATTGATATACAGTCCTTCTGTATCTAATTTGTTGAAAGTTTTTATAATGAAAGGATGGTGAATTTTGTCAAATGCTTTTTCTGTATCTATATGATCATATAATTTGTATTCTTCATTTTGTTAATGTGTATATCACATTGATTGATTTTTGTATGTTGAATTATCCATGCTTTCCAGGGATTAATCCCACTTGATCATGGTGTGCAGTTTAATGTGCTATTGAATTTGATTTGCTAATATTTTGTTGAGGAATGTTGTATCTATGTTCATCAGTAATATTAGCCTGTAGTTTTCTTATAGAGTCCTTGTTTGGCTTTGATACCAAGGTAATACTGACCTAATTAAATGAGTTTGGAAAAATTCCTTTCTCTTCCATTCTTTGGGAGAGTTTGAGAAAGATAGATATTAGATCTTCTTCAAATGCTTGGTATATTTTACCAGTGAAGCCATCGAATCCTGAACTTCTGTTTGTTGGGAAATTTTTAAACTACCAATTATTCAATATTACTCATAATTGGTGTGTTTAGATTTTGTATTTCTTCATGATTCAGCCTTGGTAAGTTGTATATTTCCAAAAACTTATCCATTTCTTCTACGTTATCCAATATATTGGCATATAATTGTTCATAATATTCTTTTATGATCCCTTGTATGTCTGTGGTATCGGTTGTTTTTCTAGTTCCTTGAGGTGTAAAGTTAGATTGCTTATTTGAGATCATTCTTTTTTCATAATGTAGGCTTTCATCACCATAAAATTCTCTTTTAGCATTACTTTTGGTGTTGTGTTGGTGTATGTTGTGTTTTCATTTTCATTCGTCTCAAGATATTTTTTATTTCCCTTTTGCTTTCTTCTTTCACTCATTGGTTGTTCAGGAGTCTGTAGTTTCATTTCCACACATTCTTCAATTTTCCAGCTTTTCTTCTCTTGTTGATTTCTAGTTTTATACTATAATGGTCAGACAAGATTACTGACATGATTTCAATGTTAAATTTGTTAAGACTTGATTTTTGGTCTAATATATGATTTATCCCAGAGAATGTTTTGTGAGCACTTGAGAAGAACATGTATTCTGCTGCCATTGGATGGAATTTTTCATATATGCCTGTTAGGGTCATTTAATTTAAAGTGTAGTTCATATCCTACATTTTCTTACTGATTTCTCTCTCTGGATGATCTATCAATTGTTGAAAATGGAGTCCTGAAGTTCCTTATTGTTGTTTTGTTGTCTATTTCTCCTTTCAGATATATTTTATTTGCTTTATATATTTAAGTGCACCAATGTTGGGTGCATAAATGTTTACAATTGCTATATCCCCTTGAATTGACCCCTTTATCATTTTATAGTGACCTTCTTTGTCTCTTGTAATAGTTCTTGACTTAAAGTTTATTTTGTCAGATATATGTATAGCTACCCTTGCTCTCTATTGGTTTGCATTTGCATGAAAGATCTTTTTCATGTCTTTATTTTCAATTTTTATGTGTCCTTAAAGCTAAAGTGAGTCTCTTGTAGGCAGCATATAGTTGTGTTTTCCTTTTTACTTTTAATTCCTTGACTTTCTATATTGGTTTCTGTACAGTAGATAAAATAGTTACCTCTCCCAGTCATAGCAGACTGGTCTTGTGTAGGAGATGAACTTTGCCAATCAACACAGCCCAAAATTGTGAGTGCCTGTCAAACCCTTCTGATTGTCAAACCTATACCACCATCTTTGTTTTTAGTGCTTCCATGAGATTAGTGGGTGCCAGGTCTCATCCAGTCCCATCACTTCATCGCAAGTAGATGGGGAAATGATAGAAACAGTGACAGACTTTATTTTCTTGGGTTCCAAAATCACTGCAGATGGTGACTGCAGCCATGATATTAAAAGACACTTGTTCCTTGGAAGAAAAGCTATGACCAACCTAGACAGCATATTAAAAAGCAGAGACATTGCTGACAAAGGTCCATCTAGTCAAAGCTATGGTTTTTCTGGTAGTCATGTATGGATGTGACAGTTGGACCATAACAAAAGCTGAGCACCAAAGAATTGATGCTTTTGAATTGTGTTGGAGAAGACTCTTAAGAGTCCTTCAGACTGCAAGGAGATCAAACCAGTCAATCCTAGAGGAAATCAATCCTGAATATTCATTGGAAGGACTGATGCTAAAGCTGAAACTCCAATACTTTGGCCACCTGATGAGAAAAATTGACTCATTTGAAAAGACCCTGATGCTGGGAAAGATTGAAGGCAGGAGAAGAAGGGGATGACAGGGATGAGATGGTCAGATGGCATCGCTGACTCAATGGACATGTTTGAACAAGCTCCAGGAGTTGGTGATGGACAAGGATGCCTGGCATGCTGCAGTCCATGAGGTCACAAAGAGTTAGACACGACTGAGTGACTGAACTGAAGTCTGATCAGTTCCCTCAAAGTTAGGTCAGTGCCCACATGCCTGTTCAGGCTCCTGAAGAACAGTTAATTGCTTGCCTGGTCAGCTCCCAGATGTATGCTAATTGAAAGCTGGATCCTCAGGAAGCTGCTGAGAAGGGATATTAGGAATGCCCATATCAAGGAGATAAGGGGAGAGAAGGAGCAGAGTGGTCTTACCTACTCAGTCTGTACTGATCCTAGGGAAATAGCTGCTGAAAGTACTTGTTGTTGTTTAGTCATAACTCGTGTCCAATTCTTTGCGACCCCATGGACTGTAGCCCACCAGGTTCCCCTGTCCATGGGATTGCCCAGGCATTAATACTGGAGTGGGTTGCCACTTCCTCCTCCAGGGGATCTTCCCGACCCAGAGACTGAACCCTCATCTCCGCATTGGAGACAGATTTTTTACCATTGAGCCACCTGGGAAACTATATAAAACTTGTTCTCTGTGGTCCCCGGGGAATCAGAAATGCTGAGCGCTGTCAGCTCCCAGAGCTAGGTAATTTAGGAGACCGTCTTCAGGTAAAATTTGTAAAAGTTGGGGTGCTAGATGTACAGACAAGTTCCTTCCAGGGAAAAACTAGAGACTTGGTTTTATTGTTGGAGTGACGAGGATAAGGTAGGAGATGTATCCCAAAGCCCTTTCAGACTCCAGGTGGAGTCTAGCCAGCTCCCAGATGCAGGCTGTTTAGAGGCCTGACCTTCAGCCAGCAGATGGGGAAAATACACAGTCAAACCCTTTCCAGGGAGAAACTGAAGCTGGGCATTTTTGCCTGCTCCCTGTGCACTGAGCCCAGGGGAGTAGCTGTCGAAAGTGCCTGTGCACCCATTTAAAATCTGCTTCTTTCTTTTCTGTGGTCCTGGGGGACATGTGAATGGCAAGCCCTTTTGGATCTCTGAGTTAGGTGTTTGGGGAGCCTGTCCCTTGGGTTGAGGCTGTAAAAGTTAGAGCATTAGATATGTAGAGAAGTTCCTCTCAGGCAGAAGCTGGAAAGGTGATTTTATTGTTGTAGCAAGCTAGAGAGAGAAGACAAGGGAAGTGCCCACAAGCCCTTTCAAGCTCCAGAAAGAGTACAGTCAGCTCTCAGACACAAGCTAATTAGAAGTCTGAATCTTGGACAGCAGCTGGAGAAGTATGCAGTCAAATCCCTTCTAGGGAAAAACAGAGCTAGGCTTTATTGCCTATTCACTTTGTGCTGACTTCCCTGTAGCTCAAATGGTAAAGAATCTCCCTGCAATGCCGGAGACCAGGGTTTGATCCCTGAGTCAGGAAGATCCTCTGGAGAAGGGGTCCACTCCAGTATTTTTGCCTGGAGAATCCCATGGACAGAGAAGCCTGGTAAGCTACAGTCCATGGGGTCGCAGAGTCAGACACGACTGAGCAACAAACACACACATACACTCTGTGCTGAGCCCAGGGGGATACCTGTGAGAAATGCCCATCAGTTCAGTTCAGTTCAGTCGCTCAGTCGGGTCCAACTCTTTGCGACCCCATGAATCGCAGCACGCCAGGCCTCCCTGTCCATCACCAACTCCCGGAGTTCACTCAGACTCACATCCATCGAGTCGGTGATGCCATCCAGCCATCTCATCCTCTATCGTCCCCTTCTCCTCCTGCCCCCAATCCCTCCCAGCATCAGAGTCTTTTCCAATGAGTCATCTCTTCGCATGAGGTGGCCAAAATACTGGAGTTTCAGCTTTAGCATCATTCCTTCCAAAGAACACCCAGGACTGATCTCCTTTAGAATGGACTGGTTGGATCTCCTTGCAGTCCAAGGGACTCTCAAGAGTCTTCTCCAACACCACAGTTCAAAAGCATCAGTTCTTTCATGCTCAGCAAAACCATAGCCCTGACTAGATGGACCATTGAGAAAGTAATGTCTCTGCTTTTGAATATGCTATCTAGGTTGGTCATAACTTTCCTTCCAAGGAGTAAGAATCTTTTAATTTAATGGCTGCAATCACTGTCTGCAGTGATTTTGGAGCCCCAAAAAATAAAGTCTGACACTGTTTCCACTGTTTCCCCATCTATTTCCCATGAAGTGATGGGACCAGATGCCATGATCGTTTTCTGAATGTTGAACTTTAAGCCAACTTTTTCACTCTCCTCTTTCACTTTCATCAAGAGGCTTTTTAGCTCCTCTTCACTTTCTGCCATAAGGGTGGTGTCATCTGCATATCTGAGGTTATTGATGTTTCTCCCGGCAACCTTGATTCCAGTTTGTGCTTCTTCTAGCCCATGCACCCATTTAAAAACCACTTGTTTGTTTTCTGTCATGATGGAGGACTTGTGAAAGCCAAGTCCTTTTGGCCCTTCAGGCTAGGTTATTTGGGAGCCAGTCCCTCCAGTGGCAACTATAAATGTTGGAATGCCAGATGTACAATCAAAACCTTGCTCTCCTCGGGGAGAATCTGGGAGTTGGAGGTTCCCTCTCAATTGTAAGGCACTGTCTCAAGAGTGGGGTTTATCGCGTCAGTGTCTCAGTTCTTCCTACTTGTTTTGTTGTGGATATTCTTTCAGTCCTCTAATGGGTAGGAGTTGTTTAATTTCTGGATTTCCCTCAGAGAGAATTGATCCATCTGTAGCTATATATGCAGTGCATCCATGGGAGGAAACTTAGGAGCCTCCTCCTCCACCATCTTGCTAATATACCAGTTCACTCTTTTCCCTAAGGTACAATCTTTCAAGAGTTTCCACTGAAACTCATCAGTATCCACAAGGACTCCTCCTCCTTGTAGAGCTTTGAACTCAAGTTTTTAACCTCCAAATGCATGAGATTCCTAAAACCTCTGTTCAGTTTCTCAGCCTTTCAACTCTTGCCTTCAAATTGGCAAATGCTTTAGGGGCTCTTGATGAACCACAGTTCCTTACCTATAAAATGGGACTAACACCACAGACCTTGCAATGTTGTTGGAACACTTGCGTGAAACAACTTTTGTAAAACAAATAATGCAATGCTTTGTACTTAATAACTGCTCAATCCATGTCATTTTTCTCTCATTTTTTTTTTTTTTGTGGATCTAACCCTTCCTTGCAAAATGTTCAAGGAAAAACTACAATGACAGCCATATGGCAGTTTTTCTAGACAGGATTTGAAGGGAGGGAAAGCATTATTTCAACTGTCTTTTCACAGCATCTGAAGCACAAGTACCTTATGCCTATCTTGTATGTGGAATCCAGCATCACTGTTCATCTTTTCTTCAAAATAAGCCATAAAAAAGCACAAGTTATTTAGAGTGAAGTACCTAATTCAGAATGCAATATTTATGAGCTAATTTGAATTTCATATGAGGAGGAATTCTAACATTTTGCTTACCCTTGGAAAAATAAAAATTTGTAGCATATGCATAAATATTATTAGAGGCCAAAGGACACACATGGGCTTAGTGACACTTGTAAATCAGTTCCTCTCCCCCATGAGCGCAGGAAAAGGTATAAAAATACAAACACTTGGCACTGCTTTATAGAACCATGGATCACATCACAGAGAATGGCTTTTTTGTCTCTTGTTTACTTTGAGAGACAAACCTTCTTGCCCCTTCAGAAGCTGGAGACTTCTTTGCAGCAGGTATCTGAAAAGAAATGCCATAATGCAAAGAACTTCCCTTCTTAACTCAGCAAAATTGGCAACCTCAGCCTGCATGAGGCTAACAGTGACCCTGCCACAGTTTACCATCATCATGGATTGGGATATGAGATCAATGCTGGGCTCTTAGAGATACTTCTTCCAAAACAGCTCTATTGAGTTATTATTTGCATGCAATAAACCACACCCATTTAAAGTGTACATTTCCATGAATTTTTATATATGTGTGAAGATACCACCATAATGAAGATATAGAACATTTCCACTTCCCCACCCAGAGATTCCTGTGATCATCTGTAGTCCATCTCTCCTTCTACCCTCAGTCCCAGGTGCCCACTGATATGCTGCCTCAATAGATCAATTTGCATTCCTATATTAGTTTGTATTTTCTAGAATTTTATATAAATGTAATCATACAGTGTAAGTCTTTTTTTGTCTAGCTTCTCTCACTCACCATAATGTATTTGAAGTTCATCATACTATTGCATATACCAGCAATTCATTCCTATGTATTACTGAGTAGTATTCCATTGTATAAGTACACTACAATTTGTTTTATGTTTTCACTTATTGATGACATTGTATTATTTCCAGCTTTCACTATTACAAACAAAAGTGCTGTTGACATTCGCATATACATCATTCTGTGGATATGTGTTTTCATTTCTCTTGAGTAAATACCTGGAGTGGAATGGCTAGATAATATGGTAGGTTTGTGTTTAACTTTATTAGAAATTGACAAATCATTTTCCAGAGTGATTGTACTACCTTATATCCCCACCAGCAATGTGTGAAAGTTCTAGTTTTGGGGATACTACTTAACATGCATTATATTTATTTAAAGAAATTAACTCAGAACAACTAGCCTATAGTAGGTATATAGTAAGACTTGGCATTGAGTTCTTCATTTATCCTCTATGAGTCTCTTTCTGCATCTGAAAAAATAAAATAATAATAGAATCTACCTACTAGATTGTTTTGATGTTCACATGAGATATAAAGATCTTAACATATGGTAAGTTATCAATAAATGCTATCTATTATTATTATCATCAGCTATGCATTATTAAGGCTATATGCCAAGGACTTACTAAGAGTTATATATTTATCATCTTATTTACTCTTCCCAAGACCTTGAAATATAGATATTCATTATATATACTTTGCAGAGTAAGAAACTGTAATTCAGAAAAGTTAAGTGACTTGCTAAAAAATCTCATGACAAATGAGTGACTATCTGAAATTCAAACCCAGACAATGTAATTAGAAAGCTCAAGCATTTAAGCATTATGTTGGCTGGGCTTGCATTCTAACAGGATTAAGAGTGAATATGGGTGCATTGCTATCATCCTTCCATGCAGGTTGTCACAATATATATGTTATTACTTGCTCTTGGTAAACCACTCAACAGATAGAGTACTCAGCATTTCAGCAGCTTGTGTCCCATTCTGATTTGTAAATTCATGGCACCTAAGTACAAATCATGGAGAGAAATAACCCTCTATATCCCATATCTCGTTTGTCCCTTCTGTTCCATGAGATTACTCTGTCCTAGTGTCTAAGCCTTTTCCAGAACAGCCTTTTACCTGAAATGCTGCTTGAAGAGATAGGCACCTACCAAATTGGAAAAGTGCCTTAGAGTGCCTCCTACTCAAGCTCCACATATGCCTGTCCCATCAGCCAGCAATTCCACTCCTAGATGCTTAAAAGAAATGAATATATATATTCACCAAAGGAAGCATGTTAGGATATTCATAGCAGCACTACTTGTAATAGCCCCAAATGGGGAAAAACCCAAAAGACCATCAACAGTATAGAAGTACATTATGTGGAAGAATTGATGCTTTTGAACTGTGGTGTTGGAGAAGACTCTTGAGAGTCCCTCAGACTGCAAGGACATCAAACCAGTCCATCCTAAAGAAAATTAGTCCTGAATATTCCTTGGAAGAACTGATGCTGAAGCTGAAACTCCAATACTTTGACCACCTGATGCAAAGAACCAACTCACTGGAAAAGACCCTGATGCTGGGAAAGATTGAGGGCAGGGGGAGAAGGGGACAACAGAGGTTGGATGGCATCACCAATGCGATGGACATGAGTTTGAGTAGGCTCTGGTGATGGACAGGGATTCCTGGCGTGCTGCAGTCCATGGGGTCAGAAAGAGTCAGACTGAACTGAACTGATACAAAAAATAATTCACAGCAATAAAAATCAATACATTATAACTATATGCAAAAGTACATGCCACATATATGTAAAAATACTCATAAACATAATACTGAGTGAAAGAAACCAGAGCTAGAAGAATACATACAATATGATTCCATTTATATAAAGTTTTAAAATAGGCAAAAATAGTCTATGGCATTTAAAGTCAGATAAATGGTTATCCTTCTTGGTGAGCATAGCGGAGGTGTGGTCTGATATAAGTGACTAGAAGGGAACATAAGGAAGGCCTCTGAGAGTACTGGTAATGTTCTGTTTATATGGATGTTGGTTAAATTATTAGTGTTTAATTTGTGAAATTTTATTAAGCTGCATACTTTTTTGTAGTTTCATATGTCATATTTCAATTTCAAAATTCAAAAGCAATTAACCCCTTACTCTGTCTCACACCCCCCACCTCAACTCCAAAACCATTTGCAAAGCTGTTGATAGCACCATTTTCTTTCATTAACTGTGCTCTCAAGCATCTACTTAAAGATTACTTCAAGAGAAACTGGGATAAAACCAGTTTTTTCAACAATAAGACTTTAACAAAATTCCCTCTCCCACAACCAAATGTGTATCTCCCTTCCTCCCTGTTCCTCCATATGAAGATAGAAAAACAAAAATTGAAAATACAGATGAGACACTTGAACTCAATAAAGTCTTTAGGTAGACATGAGTATGTTCAGCAAATGAATCCTAAGGGACAGTCTTAGAGAATGAACCACTCAACAAGTCATGCAGTCAGCATAAAACAAAGAAGCAAGCAATGTGGCTATTAAAAGAATTTTTGTTTTATACTTCAGTTTGCTAAGGAAAAAAATCATTGATCTTGGCCTGCCTCCACTAGGAAGTAGGGCTCTCCATATTGAACTACAGCTTTCAAAAACCTACAGCCACCACAGCTATCAGAACTGCCCATAAATTTAGACACAATGAAACTAGAGACCAGTTGCTTAAAATAGTTTGAAATGTGTTGGTCTTTGAGTACATGTTCATACTTATTAATTAAGCATCTTAAATCATAAGAGAGGAGAATAGCCAGCTGAAGTTTTCCTCTCTGGATGCTTTCTGCCATTGATTTCTGTGCTTTAGATGGCAAAGTTGTCCCTTGTAGGATTGTAACCCACCCATCATTTTTTATCATTCAGTTTTATTATTGACTGAATTTCTTGTGTACGGTAAAAGTTGCAGAAATCTGTGAAATTCCTTTGGTTATGCTTATCAGAAGAAATACATCTATTGTTTTTGTCTCCTTTAGATATATTTGAATTCTGCGTCTAAAGTGAGCTATCTAATCTCAGAGCAGAGAGTAAATGGATATTCTTGTTGTTTAGTAGCTTAGTTGTGTCCTCCAGGCTTCTCTGTCCATGGGATTTCCCAGGGAAGAATACTGGAGTGGGTAGCCATTCCTCTCCAGGGGATCTTCCCGATCCAGGGATTGAACCCACGTCTCCTGCGTTGCAGGCAAATTCTTTACCGCTGAGCCACCAGGGAAGTACTAGTGCCTGACTCACGAAAGTATGATTCTTGGATAGCAAAGTTGGCATTGCCCAAGAGACTGTTAAAAATGCAGACTCTCAGGCCCCAGAATCTGCATTTTAATCAAGTCCCCACATGATGCCTGTACATGTTCATGTTTGATAAGCCCTGCTGCAAGGTATACAGAAAACACTGAATAATAGATATATTTTTTCCCATTTTGTATTAAACATAGCATGTTTTTTTCTTATAGCATGTAAAATAGGTACCAATTTTGAGATTGTGGCCCAACTCTCATAATATAAGTAGAAAAAGCCTAGATATCTTGGAATGTGAAGCCAGACATCCTGGAATGTGAAGTCAAGTGGGTCTTAGAAAGCATCACTATGAACAAAGCTAGTGGAGGTGATGGAATTCCAGTTGAGCTATTTCAAATCCTGAAAGATGATGCTGTGAAAGTGCTGCACTCAGTATGCCAGCAAATTTGAAAAACTCAGCAGTGGCCACAGGACTGGAAAAGGTCAGTTTTCATACCAATCCCAGCGAAAGGCAATGCCAAAGAATGCTCAAACTACCGCACAAATGCACTCATCTCACATGCTAGTAAAGTAATGCTCAAAATTCTCCAAGCCAGGCTTCAGCAATACGTGAACCGTGAACTTCCTGATGTTCAAGCTGGTTTTAGAAAAGACAGAGGAACCAGAGATCAAATTGCCAACATCCACTGGATCATGGAAAAAGCAAGAGAGTTCCAGAAAAACATCTATTTCTGCTTTCTTGACTATGCCAAAGCCTTTGACTGTGTGGATCACAACAAACTGTGGACAATTCTGAAAGAGATGGGAATACCAGACCACCTGACCTGCCTCTTGAGAAATCTGTATGCACGTCAGGAAGCAACAGTTAGAACTGGACATGGAACAACAGACTGGTTCCAAATAGGAAAAGGAGTACGTCAAGGCTGGATACTGTCACCCTGCTTATTTAACTTCTATGCAGAGTACATCATGAGAAACGCTGGGCTGGAAGAAACACAAGCTGGAATCAAGATTGCCAGGAGAAATATCAATAACCTCAGATATGCAGATGACACCACCCTTATGGCAGAAAGTGAAGAGGAACTAAAAAGCCTCTTGATGAAAGTGAAAGAGGAGAGTGAAAAAGTTGGCTTAAAGCTCAACATTCAGAAAACGAAGATCATGGCATCTGGTCCCATCACTTCATGGGAAATAGATGGGAAAACAGAGGAAACAGTGTCAGACTTTATTTTGGGGGGCTCCAAAATCACTGCAGATGGTGACTTCAGCCATGAAATTAAAAGATGCTTACTCCTTGGAAGAAAAGTTATGACCAACCTAGATAGCATATTCAAAAGCAGAGACATTACTTTGCCGACTAAGGTCCTCTAGTCAAGGCTATGGTTTTTCCTGTGGTCATGTATGGATGTGAGAGTTGGACTGTGAAGAAGGCTGAGCGTTGAAGAATTGATGCTTTTGAACTGTGGTATCAGAGAAGACTCTTGAGAGTCCCTTGGACTGCAAGGAGATCCAACCAGTCCATTCTGAAGGAGATCAGCCCTGGGATTTCCTTGGAAGGAATGATGCTAAAGCTGAAACTCCAGTACTTTGGCCACCTCATGTGAAGAGTTGACTCATTGGAAAAGACCCTGATGCTGGGAGGGATTGGGGGCAGGAGGAGAAGGGGACGACTGAGGATGAAATGGCTAGATGACATCACCGACTCGATGGATGTGAGTCTGAGTGAACTCCGGGAGTTGGTGATGGACAGGGAGGCCTTGCGTGCTGCGATTCATGGGGTCACAAAGAGTTGGACCCGACTGAGCGACTGAAATGAACTGAACTGAACTGATGAGGCTGGGAACCTTATCTGTTTAGATCCGTATTTATGTCAAAAGGACAAAATGAATTGCTTAGAGGAAAACCAGAAGTGCTGGGACTCGTGGATACAGATGGTCAATATAGACAATCCATAAGCCCAGAGTAGAAGATGATGCCAGAAGTGCACATGATGCTGACCACCTGTCTGTCTGTGGAAGACCAACACTTTGCGGGCAGGGGAAGCACTGTAATGCTGCAGGGAATGATACCATTCCTTCTCATGGCAAAGACTACTTCTCATCCTCCAGGATCCATTATCCCTTTTCTCCTTTTCACAATAACCTCCCTCCACACACATGGAGTTTTATCAGGGCATATCTAGCTAGAGACTACATTTATCATCCTGCCTTGCAGGTAAGTGTGGCCACGATACTAAATTATCCCGATAGAATGTGAGCAAGAAGATGTATAGACCTCTCATCCTTAAAAGGAAACTATTTGGCCCACCCTCCTTTTTTCTCTGTTTCCCAGCAGATGTGGTGCTGGGAAAACAGCTTTGACCATTAAGGGCAATACCCAAGTGCAGAAAGCTGCAACTAAATATATAGAGAGATGCCAACAACAACAACAAAAAAAACAGCCTAATTTGCCCTATATAACCCCAGAAAGGCTGAGAAATAGGAGGCACAAATACCTCAGAAGGTAGAGTGAAATATAGGAAAACTGGCTGAAAGTGTATTAAGGAAAGTTAGACCCCTAGTTCCTCTCTGTAACCAATCCCAGCCAGCCACCACCACTTCACAACCCAGCATAGGCCGGAGATCTCATCCCTGGAACAATTCAGCCTGAGAGTCTCCAGAGTCTGGCACAGTAAAAGGTACGGGAGAGAAGCAGGCACAATTTTAAAACTTCCTTTTCGTTTTTTTTTTTTTTTTCTAGAACCCGTAGTCAGGCTTCTAATCCTCCAGGTAGAATTTTGGAAGAGTCTTTTCTGAAGAAACAATCCCAAGAGAAAAAGCCTTATCAATGCTCAAATTTGAGGAGTCCCTAGCAAAATGGCTGGGCCACATTCAGTCATACAGAGCTTTTAGTTAGTTTTCCATTGTTTTATATTGCACTTGGCACTTGGTGAGTTCTTGCACTCTAACTCATTTCCTTAATTTCTGGGAAACGTTCTGTCATTACCTCTTTTATAATTTCTTAACCTCCTTTTAACTCTTTTGGAAAACAAGAGGTAAACATCAATAAAATGCAACATTTTAAGTGCCAGGATAACAGGAATAAACAGGAAACCCCTAAAAACTCCCAAAGGAGAAATAAAGTTTGCTCACAAAGAATTAGGAATCAATTTGTAATCATATTTCCCAGTTCAGTTCAGTTCAATTGCTCAGTCATGTCCAACTCTTTGTGACCCCATGAAATGCAGCACGCCAGGCCTCCCTGTCCATCACTAACTCTCAGAGTCCACCCAAACCCATGTCCATCGAGTCAGTGATGCCATCCAACCATCTCATTCTCTGTCGTCCCCTTCTCCTCCTGCCCTCAATCTTTCCCAGCATCAGGGTCTTTTCCAATGAGTCAGTTCTTTGCATCAGGTAGCCAAAGTATTGGAGCTTCAGCTTCAACATCAATCCTTCCAATGAACACCCAGGACTGATCTCCTTTAGGATGGACTGGCTGGATCTTCTTGCAGTCCAAGGGACTCTCAAGAGTCTTCTCTAACACCACAGTTCAAAAGCAATTCTTTGGTGCTCAGCTTTCTTTATAGTCCAACTCTCAGTAGTAATACTGAAAGCTGGAGCAGTGCTCCAACATTCTGACTAAAGATTATTTTCATTCTGGGATTCTATATCCAGACAAACATTTAAGAGTGAACATTTTCAGGTGTGAAAAAATTCTGAAATGTATTTCCAGAGAGCTACTCCAGGATGTGCTTCACTATCACAAAGGAATAAACCTACAAAGTGGAAAACTTAGGATACAGGGAACAGGGAATTCAACACAGAGAAGAGAAAGGAGAATTCCTTTATTAACAGAGGAAATTGTGACAGAACAGCTATGTAGCTAATCTAAAGAACAACAAGTACAGAATGAATCAGAACAACAGGAGATTCTACGACAGATGTCTTATGGGGGAGAGGAGAGGAGATGAAACTGATAGACTACTGGATGTGTTTGATAGTACTGAGAAGCACCTGTAACTCTATGAAGGAGTTGGGAAAGAATTAGCTGATGATGTATATAAACAGAAGCAAAGAAAGAAAAGGCAATTATTGCCTACAGAAAAAAATGTACAGTAAAGAAATAGAATTATTGTATGCTATATGCCTCAACTGTGAACAATTTTACGTGATCATAGTCATTTTAACGCAGGGTATTCATTTAACCAGGAGTTATGATGCGACTTATTGGAAAGAGGAGGAGAGGGACAACATGCAGTGTATAAGATACTAAATTCTGATGTTTTACTATAGGAAGTAAATAGACAATGTACAAAATGGAAAAATAAGAAATAATACTATAAATATGAAACTTTGTGTATGTAGATAAATAGAAGAAATAGCTAAAACAGTACACAGTAGTTTTCTCTGAGGAGTGATTCTCAGGCCTAGGGAGGAGCTGAGCAGTAGCTATATTTTCTTACAAGTTTTTAGTGCTAATTGTGTTCTTAAAACTTAAGTACATCTACTATTTTGGTAAAAATAAAAATACAGATAAGTCAATAACAAACTACTTCTCTGGAAAGTATTCTGTGTAATTTGAATTTTCTCTCTCTCTCTCTCTAACTGTAGCATGAAGTGACTTATTTCTTGTTAAGAGGTGTCAGGTGTCAGGAATCAAGTGAGCACTATATATTTGTGGTGATCTCAGAATCTCTGAGATCGCATCACAGCATTCTGCTTATACGAGGACTGGCCCTAGTGGACCATTAGTATGTGCATCTGGTAACATTGCAACAGTAATTTCTAAATAAGGTCAGCACTCTTGCGCAAACAGATATGACAGCATGATTAAATGATGAAAATCAAACCCAAGGGCATTTTAACAGGGGTTATAGTCCTGAAAGTAAAATGAGGATCAGAAGGCCTGGACAAAGGAGTGTCAGATATGAACTTAGGCCTCAGTGTCCTGAAAATTCAAGAATCTTGCTCTCTTAGCCAAGAATCATCATCAGTTTCATCTGACATGAGAGTCAGTCTTCCTCCAGGCAATGCCAGATAGATGACACAGAATGGCACAGATCCAGAGCAGAGCCACGCAGGGCCAACAGCCGCCTGGGCATAAGGGAAGTCAGGCTTAAAAGAGACCTTCAGTTTTTATTACTCATTATCCTGACTTAGTGCCTCTTCAGCCATCTTTGTGACAGCCAGGAGCAGTGACCAGTGGAGCATTCAGTCAACAAATGTTATCATCACTGCAATAATAATCATGTCATCACCCATCATAATGGTGTTTGTTCTGAGGGAAGACACAGAAGGCTTAGGGTTTCCATTTGGGAAAAGTCAAAAAGGAAAAAGGTGATATAAGCAGGACAGGTTTGCCAACAGGGGTGGAATAGAAGAGTGCGTGTGGAATTGAGAATGAAATAAAGGGGTAGAAGACAAGTGGCAGTGAGGAAAGTGGCACCATAAGAGCTACAAGACAACAGCTGGAAATAAACTGGTTTCACAATAGTGTTGAGAGCAAGAGGTGGGTAATTTTCTGCCACAGTCACATTATATCCACCATGCAGTGTGTTCACTAGTCAGATATACCATTGGTAATATTTTCAGTTACGTAGGAGATGCTGTCAGTGCACCTCCCACATCCTCTCTGATCTCCTACCATGCCCATCTTACCAGCCTGACCTCCAGTGGCTGGTGCATTCATCTTTGCCAGAAGGCTGACTTGGGGCTGCTGGAACCAACTTCTCCTCCACACACAACAGTGCATGGGAACCAACTATGAACAGATATCTGATGAGTATGGAGGTAAACATACCTCAGATATCTGGCTCCTTCGGTGGATTATGCTGAGATGTCTGTTTTCCATTTCCAAGGTTTCCTAATGGAAATAAACTTCAGTTGCTCACTGTGGTAGCTGGTCTTTTTAAAGCACCTTTTATTGACTGTCTCCCCTTCCCTATATCCCCTCCACATTCCCAACCGGTGTTCCTGTACCTCCCTAAAACATTTTGTATGTTCTTTTTTTTTTTTTAATTGACTGTGCCCTGCAGCTTGCTGGATCTTAGTTCCCCCACCAGGGATTGAACCTGTGTCCCTAGCAGTGAAACCACATTGGCCCTAATCACTGAACCACCAGGTACATTCAATTCTTACCTAACATTCTGCCTCTGAAGAAAACCCAACCAGGACAAACATGGGCAGCGTTGAAAGTAGATCTATAGAGAGTTATGCCTGCTACTGCAGTATGGTCAAGGGCACCCCAGAGAACAAAGGCTGACTAGTAACTACAGCTCCTTCCCTGGCTGCACCTCTGCCATGAAAAGAATCCTTTTTCTATCGAATGGGGACAATCAGCCTAAGGGTAAACAATGGAAACAATTCAGTTCAAAGAAGAGGATTTTTAAATATAATATCTCCAAGGCAGACTGTGTATTTATGAGTCTTAGGCTGGTAGAAAGAAATTGAAAGTGAAAGTTGCTCAGTCATGTCCGACTCTTTGGGACCCCATGGACTATAGCCTGCCAGGCTCCTCTGTCCGTGGAATTCTCCAGGCCAGAATACTGGAGTGGGTACCTGGTCCCTTCTCCAAAGGATCTTCCCAACCCAGGGATCAAACCCAGGTCTCTCACATTACAGGCAGATTCTTTACTGTCTGAGCTACCACGGAAGCCCAAGAATACTGGAGTGGGTAGCCTGTCCCTTCTCCAGGGTATCTTCCCCACCCAGGAATCAAACCCCTGTCTCCTGCATTACAGGTGGATTCTTTACCAGGAGAGCTACCAGGGAAGCTCTGAGTAGGCTGGCAGGGGCAATGTCAATTCATTTTAAATTCTAAGATTATATTCTTCTCACACAGTTCAAAGCAATGTACTGCCTGCCAACCAGGATATGGTTTTTGTCACATTATATGTGAGAACAATCATAAGAATAACATTGGCCCCACTCTATAGAAGATTAACATTATAATTTGTATTAAGAAGACCTATAATACAGATTTATCTGTGATACATAGTTAATATCATAGTTCTGTGACATATAATCACTCTCATGTAGGTAGTTGCATTAAATGTCTGAAGTTGTAGCAGAGAGGGCTACTTGCAAGTAAGCTCTTGAAGATCTTGATGGCAGGGCAATGGTTGGAAAGTAGAGACTGGGAGACAGTTCCTCCACCTCACCCCTGCAAGGGTGCCAGAGATCAAGAACAATCCCAAACCCCCCAGATTGCAGGTTTTCCAGAAGGAAAATGATCTCACCTTGATGAGAGAGAGTTCAGGTATATCTTTGGCCTAGAAACAGTGGTTGTAGCCAAATGGAAAGAGAGGTTGGGTATCCCCTAGCCAACTAACCCTCCGAATACCTTCCAGATTGGCTCTGCCACTGGGGACCAGACCAGGATTCCATGCAAATGACACTTCAAACAGTAGTGAATAAAACAAGAGAGTTGATTCTCTGATGTGATTCTAAAACTCTCAGAGAACAATGCAGAGCTCTCTTAAGACATAATAAAAATATAGCCTAAGTGAGGGACAGTACTTGTTCCCACTTCAGCTTAATGAGTGAATAAATGCAAAAGGGACTGTAGCCTCACCAGACAAACAGCAGGGAATTTAGTCCCTCAAATAATTCAATAAATATTTATTGAACATGTATACATGACAGCATGATACTGTGCTAAATATCAAAGACATAGTGTTTCTTTTAAAGATACAGTGTTCAATAATAAGAAGGATGACTTATCGTGGTGCTTACAATGTGCCAGGCACTATTCTATTTCGTAAGGTTCATAAGATATAGCTATAAGATCCTTTCATCTCCCACTTTTACACATGGGGACAGAGATTAAGCAACTTGCTCATAGTCATGCAAATGGTTAGTGCTAGAGCTGGGATTAGAGTGTGCTGCCCCCAGGTAGTCCTAGCCTCTATTGCTCCATTGCCTTGGAATTTACATGCTGGTGAACAAAAAGATCTTATATAAGATATTAATCATATTTGCAATCATTTAATTTCAATCTTAATCTAGACCTTGTAGGAGGTGTTATGTACAGAGTGCCCTGAGTATGTTCACCAGCTTATTCACTCCATAAATACATACTGATTGCCTACTCTGTGCCAGGTTCTGTGGGAGATACTGGGAATTTAATGAGAGCAAAACAGATACCTCCTCTGCTGTCTTGTGCAGGGAGGAGGGTGTGAGACATTATTTGAATAATGACACACATTTACATGTGATTGCAAAGGTGGTTAATGCTTTGAAGGAAACTACTGAGATTATTAAGAACATATAATATGAGGACTTGATATTTAAAATGAGATCAAATGAGATCTGAAGAATGAGTAACAGTTACTGTGGTGAGGAGAAGAGGAAAATACATCTCAGGGAAGTGTATACCAAAGCTCTGAGGTAAGAAAATCTAAGGCACTGAGAGAAAACCAATGAGGTTGTATTCTCATGAGTGAGAGGGAGAGTAGAATGCAAGGAGGTAGGGTTGGTGGGGAGGGGTCACATGACTTATCAGTCAATTAATTAGGTTACTTTTGAAAGCGGAAGGCCCTCTTTTTTTTTTTCACTGTGCTGCCATGGGCTGTTGGATCTTAGTTCCCTGACCAGAGGTGGAACCTGCGCCCCTGTATTTGAAGCCCAGAGTCTTCACCAGACCACCAGGGAAGTCCCCTTGAAAGTGAAAGGGATGCTGATAATAATTAAACCAGGACAACAGGCATAAACAGGTTTCGAATTGGATAAATTGGGACAGATGGTGACTCTAATTTAGGTCTTGTAAAGGTTTTATTCTCTATCCTAAGGATAATAAGAAGCCGTTGCATGATTTTAAATGAGAGGTGGGAGACATGTATAATCATATTTTATTATGATTATTTTTAAGAACACTCTAGCTGTAATGTGGAGAATAGATAACACAGTGATAACAAATGCAGAAAGACAAATAAGGAGATTATAATAAGAATCCAAGTGAGAAATGGTGGTGCTTTGGACCAGAGTAAAGTAATGGAGATGGAAAGAAGGAGATGGAACCTAGCGATCATGACTAGTAAAATCAGTACAACTTGAAGACCGATTGGGTTTGAGGAATAGAGGGGGTGACACAGGAGCAACCTGGAAACTGATTAATGAGGTCAGGAGAAGCAAGAAAGAAATGGTCAAATAAAGAATGAAGAATGAAAGAAATGATCAAACAAAAGTCTGAATAGCCATTTACTCCCCATGAGGAATCTGAAGAGTCTAAGAAAGCTGGCATCCCAGCATTAGGGATACTTCTCATAGCCCCATTGTTTCCCACCTTGGTTCTTGGATACAAACCATTTCTTGTGGTCTAAACACACATGCACAATTAAAGAATGCAGGTTTATCTGAGGGATCTAGAACTAAGCGAGTGGCAGAAGCAAAAGATGGTGTTCAAGGATGGCAATGTGATTTCAGAAAGGAAACGCATGTTGAAAAAGATTTGGAAGGGAAGGAAGGACCTAGCTTGTAAACGAAATAGGTATTCCAGATAGAAGGAAAGACATATGAACAAACCCTACTAGGTTGTATGCTAAGAGTATGTTAGTGCCTTGTAGCTCAGTTGGTAAAGAATCCACCGGCAATGCAGGAGACCCGTTTGATTCCTGGGTCAGGAAGATCCATGGAGAAGGGATAGGCAACCACTCCAGTATTCATGGGCTTCTCTGGTGGCTCAGGTGGTAAAGAATCCACCTGCAATGTGGGAGACCTGGATATGATCCCTGGATTGGGAAGATCCCTTGGAGGAGGGCATGGCAATCCACTCCAATATTCTGGCCTGGAGAATCCCCATAGACAGAGGAGCCTGGCAGGCTATAGTCCACGAGGTTACAAAGAGTCAGACACAACCGAGTGAATAAGCACAGCCCAGTACAGTGACTTTCCAAAGGTATCATTTAATGTTAAAGGGGTCTTTCTTTCTTTTTAAAATCGAAGTAGAAAATAAGGAACAAGCCCCAAATAGTTTCCCTTCCAAAGGAATCACTTTCCCTTTTCTGGACCATTGTCAGACGTCATCTGATTCTGTCCCAATTGAAACAACTAAATTGGGAGGAAAAAATCCCTTCAAGGGAATTGTACAAAGCACACTGATTTTCTTCGTGGGTAAGTGAAGTCAGACTATAAGTTCTCTTAGCTAGCATATCTTTTGGGTTGTTGTTTTTAATTTACTTGTGTCTGAGGCTGATCAAAGTAAACTGTGTTTAAAACAGCTCAATCAAAGTTCCTCTTACTGATCTTAATCAAAATGGAAATAATGTGTAATTTGTTGTCCTTTCCAGTATTATACTTCTCACTCTCATTTGATTTGAATATGAGTGCAAGCATAACCAGAAATTATAATTATTATTGATATTTCTATAATGGAGCTTCCTGGTGGCTCAGAGGGTAAAGAGTCTGCATGCAGTGCAGAAAACCTGGGTTCGATCCATGGGTTGTGACGATCCCCTGGAGAAGGAAATGGCAACCCCCCCCTCTAGTATTCTTGCCTGGAGAATCCTCATGGACAGGGGAGCCTGGCAGGCCACAGTCCATGGGTGGCAAAGAGTCAGACATGACTGAGTGACTACCACAAACACATAATGTTTCCATTTGTATATTCAACTGCATTGTATCAGTTCAGTTCAGTCGCTCCATCGTGTCTGACTCTGTGACTCCATGAACCACAGCACACCAGGCCTCCCTGTCCATCACCAACTCCTGGAGCCTACCCAAACTCATGTCCATTGAGTCAGTGATACCATCCAACCATCACATCCTCTGTTGTCCCCTTCTCCTCCTGCCCTCAATCTTTCCCAGCATCAGGGTCTTTACAAATGAGTCAGTTCTTCACATCAGGGGGCTAAAGTATTGGAGTTTCAGCTTCCACATCAGCTCTTCCAATGAACACCAAGGATTGATCTCCTTTAGGATGGACTTGTTGGATCTCCTTGCAGTCCAAGGGACTCTCAGGAGTCTTCTCCAACACCACAGTTCAAAAGCATCAATTCTTTGGCATTCAGCTTTCTTTATAGCCCAACTCTCACATCCATACATGACTACTGGAAAAACCACAACCTTGACTAGATGGACCTTTGTTGACAAAGTAATGACTCTGCTTTTTAATATGCTATCTAGGTTGGTCATCACTTTCCAAGGAGCAAGTGTCTTTTAATTTCATGGCTGCAGTCACCATCTGCAGGGATTTTGGAGCCTCCTAAAATAAAGTCTGACACTGTTTCCACTGTTTCCCCATCTATTTGCCATGAAGTGATGGGACCAGATGCCATGATCTTAGTTTTCCGAATGTTGAGCTTTAAGCCAACTTTTTCACTCTCCTCTTTCACTTTCATCAACAGGCTTTTTAGCTCCTCTTCACTTTCTGCCATAAGGGTGGTGTCATCTGCATATCTGAGGTTATTGATATTTCTCCCAGGCAATCTTGATTCCAGCTTGTGCTTCCTCCAGCCCAGTGTTTCTCATGATGTACTCTGCATATAAGTTAAATAAGTAGGGTGACCTACACAGTCTTGACGTATTCTTTTCCTATTTGGAACTAGTCTGTTGTTCCATGTCTAATTTAACTGTTGCTTCCTGATCTGCATACAGATTTCTCAAGAGGAAGGTCAGGTGGTCTGGTATCCCCATCTCTTTCAGAATTGTCCACAGTTTGTTGTGATCCACACAGTCAAAGGCTTTGGCATAGTCAATAAAGCAGAAATAGATATTTTTCTGGAACTCTCTTGCTTTTTCCATGATACAGTAGATGTTGGCAATTTGATGTCCAGTTCCTCTGCTTTTTCTAAAACCAGCTTGAACATCTGGAGGTTCACGGTTCATGTATTGCTGAAGCCTGGCTTGGAGAATTTTGAGCATTACTTTGCTAACGTGTGAGATGAGTACAATTGTGTGGTAGTTTGAGCATTCTTTGGCATTGCCTTTCTTTGGGAACGGAATGAAAACTGATCTTTTCCAGTCCCATGGCCACTGCTGAGTTTTCCGAATTTGTTGGCATATTGAGTGCTGCACTTTCACAGCATCATCTTTTAGCGTTTGAAATAGCTCAACTGGAATTCCATCACCTCCACTAGCTTTGTTCATAATGATGCTTCCTAAGACCCACTTGACTTCACAGTCCAGGATGTCTGCTTATGTCCTGGCCCTACTCTTTCTACCACATTCCATAATCCTAAAGCTTTGTTGGGCTTCAAGCCTCATGGAGTTTCTGACAAGCTCATAGTGTAAGAAGAAATGATGATTTATTTAATTAGTATTTTCCAGAAGGAAAATGTTCATCTCTTTTAATATCAGTATTCAATTTCTTTTGAAATGAATGTTCAGTCAGTGTTCTTCTCTCTTAACATGAAGTCAACTATAACTTCTTTTGGCAATTATATTGTACTGAAAAGGACTTTTCTGTGGTAGAATAGAGCTAATTTGATGAAAATCTCACAAATTCAATCTTGGGTTGCATTCTCATTTAACCTTCTCTCAGATTTAAATCAGAGGAATCATCTTTCCCTGAAGCAGTAGAAAATAATAAACAGTGTTTATTTGAGTTTTTTTTCAAGTATAAAGACAACAAGAGAAATGGAAAGATTAATTTGTACTTGATTTTGTTTAAAGCTTTTGTAGGGAAATTACATTTGTTGTGTTTATTCAAATAAATATCTTTCTGGCACCTCAGTCCTTCATTGCTGAAAAACAGATACAAAGTTCTGTGAAAGTTAGTGGATGGAAATGTTCTAATTCAAGACTTATTTCATGTAGGAAATCAACAATAACCACATCTGATTTAAAATGTTATGATACTTGTATTTTAAAAGAAACAGCACACAAATTATTAGAAATACAAATTACTTCATCTTGAGATTCATCAGTTCCCTTTATCCTTTGGTTATCAGATAAAGTTTTCATTATGTAATTGGCTAATATTTACAAAACAGGATTTTAAGTGTCCTAAAAAAATTTTCAGCTATCTTATTACAACCTTGAGTTACATCCTGTCTCATTTATTTTTGGACTTCAGACATCTCAGAAGAGTATCCTCTTCCCTTGGCTTCCACCTGGTTACCAGTCAATTTTTAACCCTAACCTCCATTAAAACTGCAGCCTTAAAGGTAACTTATGAATGGCTGGCCTTCCTCTGCTTGTAACGAAATCTTTGGGTCTTTTTTTAGTCATCATTCCTACTGGCATTTACTTGCAACATTTGACATTGTTGAAGTTGATATGGTCCCTTATCAGCTAATAAAATGCTAAACTCTCCTGGCTTCTTCATCCTATTACATCAGGGTATGGAGTCATGGCAACCTCTCATCTGAGAGGAGAAAGCATCATTGTTGAAGAGAAAATGAGATAAAGCAATACATTTGGGGGGAAAGTATTTTGGTGAGTGAGTTGTTGAGGACAGACAAACCAAAGAAAACAAAAACAGTGGGAGTTTAACCAAGTAGAGCTAAGGTGCCAGTGGAAGCTGAAACTGTATATGTACCAACCCCAGATGCCCTGGCATTAGAACCACCTCCCCTTTTAGTGGTGCCATTGTGTTGATTTTTTTTTTAATGCAAGTAACATAAAAATTAGGGATAAATCCATCAGTGGTCTGGAAGGAGTTTGGCAAGGGTTTATGCCTCAGACACAAAAGATGAGATCACAAGGGGAAAAATATGTGGGTTAAGTGCATAAAAATTTCCATGGATTTGCACATTTGATCCCTTCTGGGGCCAGCATATACCTGCTGTTTTTCCCTCTGTATTGGTAGAGTCAGTGTTGGTGAAGCATCACCCAGTTGCATTTTCATCTGTTCTGTTCATTGGTCTAGCTGCCTGTAAGGAATCTTAGTCTGGATAAAAATACAGAAGAGCACTTTCCCAGTTTGAGATTAGAGCATCTGAAAGACCTGCTCCTCAGATTGCTTCCTTTGCCCTGCAAACCATCCAGTGGACTGGCTCAGCCAAAGTTGGGAGTAGGGGAAGAAGAGGCATTCAACACTTTCTCTCCTTCCTCTTCTCTTTCTCCTGCCTTCCTTCCATTCTTCAGTACACATGTACCGAGAACCTAACAAATGCCTATTACTCTGTTAGAGGTCAAGAGCACAAAAATTAATAAGACTGGCCCCCAAACTGAAGTAGCCTATGGTCTTAAGGGAAAATGTATAGCCTACAAGCACCTTAAAGTCAACATTAAAAAAAAAAAAAATCATGGAGTCTAATCCTTACAGTGCTCCCAACTCCATCCTCATCCTAACCCCTCTTCCTAATTTCTCTATTTCTATTACAGGTAATCAAAGCTTGCTGCTGCTACTGCTGCTAAGTCGCTTCAGTCGTGTCTGACTCTGTGCGACCCCATAGATGGCAGCCCACCAGGCTCCCCCGCCCCTGGGATTCTCTAGGCAAGAACACTGGAGTGGGTTGCCATTTCCTTCTCCAATGCACGAAAGTGAAAAGTGAAAGGGAAGTCGCTCAGTCTTGTCTGACTCTTAGCGACCCCATGGACTGCAGCCCACCAGGCTCCTCCATCCATGGGATTTTCCAGGCAAGAGTACTGGAGTGGGGTGCCATTGCCTTAGTCAAGCTTAAAACTCTAGATTTATCACTCAGTTTCTAAAATAAGTACCCTTCTTTTCCTTTTCTACTGCTATGCCCTTGGTTCTGATGCTTATTAATTTTCTACTGGACTGATGGGCTTGCTAAGTTTCTTGCTTCTAGTTTCTCCCCAGTTCAATTCACCCTACTCAAGGCCACCAAATTAATTGTCTTCAAACATGACACTCAGTATATCAATAGCCTAGATAAAGTTATCATGGACTCTACAAAATATGTATTCAAAGTACCTAGCAGCTGACTTCTACTTATCTTTCCAGCATATTTTCCACCATTACAAATGCATACTTTATGCTCCAATTATATTAGTGTGGTAGGCTGAATAGTGGCTCCCAAAGATGTCTACATCCTAATCCCCAGAGCCTGTGACTATGTTACCTTACATAGTAAAAGGGACGTTGCAGATATGACTAAGTTAAGGATTTTGACATGGGAAGATTATCATAAATTATCCACATGTGTCCAGTGTAATCACAAGGGTTCTTATAAGAGCAAAACAGGAGGTCAGGGACAGGAGAAGGCAATGTGACAATGAGAGATTAGAGAGATACAGTCATGAATTAGGGAATGTTGACAGTCTCTAAGAGCTAGAAGAGACAGGGGACAGATTTGTCCCTAGAGCCTCCAGAAGGAACCAGCCCTGCTGAATCTTGATGTTAGCTTCATAAGCTAACGTTGTGGCATTTGTTATAGCAGTAATAGGAATCTAACACAATTCATTAGCTATTGCTCTGTAAATGACAACTACAGAATCTCAGTTGCATAGGAATATAAGCATTTACTTCTGACTCACAGGTCGGCTGGGCTTTGCTGATATTGGATGGGTTTTGTTGGCTTCTCACTCTTGCTTCAGTTCATCTCTAGTCTGTGTATTTTTCATTCTTTTGGAAATAGCAAGTTGCATAGGAAATACCCTTCTCTAACTTGGCAAGTACATTTCAAACATTTGCTCATATCATACCTGCTGGCATTTCTTTGATCAAAGGAGCTTGCTTGGACAAACCCAAGATCAATGGGACAGTAAAATATCTTCTTGTGTCTAGTTGGGGGAACTTCAAGGCCTTGGGGGAAAGGGCACATAATTAGAGAGGGTTAGAGAAATAGAAGGGCTTCCCAGGTGGCTCAGTGGTGAAAGAATCCACCTGTCAATGTAGGAGACATGGTTCAATCCCTGGGTCGGGAAGATTCCCCTGGAGGAGGGCACGGCAACCCACTCCAGTATTCTTGCCTGGGAAATACCATGGAGAGAGGAGCCTGGCGGGCTACAGTCCATGAGGTTGCAAAGAGTCGGATGACTGAGCACAAAGGCAGAGTCAAAAGTAATAGGAATAATAATGCAATATGTCCAGTGGTGTGCTGGTAGACCAGTTTGAAGAAACAAACAAAAAAGCAAACAAAAAGATTTATAGAATTTGTAAATATCCCCACTATGGTTGGTTTCAAACTACCAACATGATGTCACTGAATAGAAAGTGGGAAGAGATGCCCACAATGGGCTCTCGTTTCAGCGTAGCATTGGATCTACAAATCAATCTAACCAGCCTCATGCCACTCTCTCCTAACTGAAATCCTTCATCTTTCAAATGCCACCTTTTACACAAAGTTTCTCTGTTTTCCTAACTAGAAGTGAATACTCCCTCCTTGACATTTTCAAAACACTTTCTTGTGGATATTTTTCATTCCTTTTTCTGGAATACCTATTGTGCATATGGACATATGTGCACTGGTTTTCAAGGTACTAGAAGGTAGGAACTGTATCTAATCTCTCTTGAGATCCTGCAGCACTTTGCACACAGCAGGTGTTTATAACTATCTATTAGATGAATAAATGGATGAATGAGACACATAAAAGGATAAAAATGTTAATTAATTATATTATTTGGACAAGTGTTATTCTGGCAGAACAAAGTCATCCAAAAGAAATAAACCAACTAAAAATTCCAAGGAACCAGAAACCTAATCCCAGAGAACACAAGAGTTCTGACCATGTGCAGTGGGTGAGAAGTTTTGTCTTCTTAAACTATTCAAAGCTGAGAATTTGAAAACCCCCACAAAAGTTAATTCTGATAAAACAAAACATTCTATTCTCCACTACTAGAAAACAGAAGTTCTAACACCCACAGAGAATTTGGAAGCCCTCAATGACTAAATCAGTGGAAAATGAGTCTGCTTCATAATCCATAGCAGTTTTGCAGAAATCCTCCATTTTTATTGTCAGGAGGAAGCCAGAGCTATTACCACCTGTCAGTTTTCGAGACCTGGGATTCAAATTGGTAGAACCAGACTGGTTTCCTATGGAAATAACTTTTTCAATTCTATCATCAAACTCATCCCTGTGAATGAGGTGTTCTTCCAACCTCAGTGCAAAGCACAGAGATGGAGTCTCTTTGGAATTAAGACTGTTACTGAGGCAATTTTTAGGGTTTTTGATTCAAGCACATTCATTGGTAGAGTAAGAAAGTGTACAAACATTGTGGCTTTTCCTTGTTGCATTTATGAAATGAAAAATAAGACTTTCTTTCACTTATATTACTTTTTGTCTTTTTAAAACCCTTGCATACTTAGGAGAAAGGGGTTTTTAAACATTGAAATGCAGATAAAGTTCTTTTCCTTTCAAACAAAGCATCTTTGGTAAAGATAGCAAAGCCTTGGTGCATAAAATACACACAAGGGCCATCTTTCTTTCATTACAAATCAGGGATAACTTTATATGTTTAAGGAGAAAACTTACAGATCTAGACAATATTCTTTCTGAAGTGAGGCAAATATATCTTATGGAAAAATCTACCCCTCCTTTGGTCTGCCATGTCAACAGTCTCCCTTCCTGCATAAGATGTCTACAGTTACAGTGGCCTTCTCTGGGTTAAATAATAAGCTAAACATTGATTAAAATGGCTCCAATTAAAACATAGTCATTTGTTCAATTAACCATTTACTGTATACCTAGTATGTCCCTGACATAGAGTTTGACATTAAGGATTCCAAGATTAATTGTTAAAAACGAAACAAGAAGAAAAGAGAATCCCTAGCCTTAAGGAGATAAGAGTCAAATAGGGAGAACAGACACAAATAGTTGGAGCTTAGGTATCCTCATGTCTAATAAGACACATAGATTGAAAATCTGTTATTAAAGAGAATGAAGCCAGTGTTCAAAGAAAGTCATATTAACAGTGGCACAGATTACATTAAATATTACTCCCACATACTCTTTGAAAATCTCAGACTTCTTTAAGGTATGCCTTGAAGATCTCTGTTAGTTGCCATGGACTACTTCACATATAGTCATAAAGATATGCACTCTGACCAAGAACCTTTGTGTCCTGGCCCAATGGACCGCAGTTCTCACAGGAGGTGATCAGTAGTACATCCCTTCAGGAGAGCATTCAGTTGGGTAGGGGCTTGGGTCCTCCAATATCTTACAAATACTTAAGGATTTTATTTTTTATTATACTTTATCTAGAATATTGTTTCTTTACAGTGTTGTGTTGGTTTCTGCTGCACAGTAAAGTGAATAAGCTATGTGCTAAGTCGCTTCAGCCATGTCCGACTCTTTGTGACCCTATGGACTGTAGCCCGCCAACTCTTCTGTCAGTGGGATTCTCCAGGCAAGAATATTGGAGTGAGTTTCCATGCCCTCCTCCAGGGGATCTTCCCTGTAATGAAATTACTCTTTTACTTAGTAGAAACATTTTAAATTAATTTATAACTTTGGCCTGCTATATAATGGCTTAGATTCTTGCAGAAAAAGAAAACCATATTTAGTTAGAGAAACAGTGAAAGATTTTTCATTTCTGTGATGGAAATTGTGTTAGAAAAGTTAGAAAATTATAAAATAAAGATTTAAAATATTTTATGAAAAAATGATTCTCAATTATGCCACCAATTATATATGGAATACAAGAGCTAATAATTTCAAAGATCAATTGACTCAAAATTTGAAAAATTGCATGTGCTTTTCTCTAGCTTTAGATGAGTCTGCAATGTAAGTGACATTGCCCAATAATACTCTGGGTACATTTTGTCTCAAAGGACTTACAAATTTATAAAGAAATGATGTCAATTAGGGCCTAAAAATCAAATTCATGGTGTAGATTTTTTTTTTGATCTTTTAAATCTGTCAAAGAAGAATTTCAGCTAGATATGAAAAAATTCATTTATTTAATAACAGATGATGCTGCAGCTATATTAGTTTCAAAAATATGAATTTATTGAATTGTTTTTAAAAAAGACTGATGTTTCTCTTATTGCTTTGTTCCACTGTATAATGCATATTGAAAATATTTGTGCTCAGTTTTCTGAAGCAAACCTAAGAAAAATGTCATGGATACAGTTATTAAAATTGTTCAGTACACATGCAAATGCTATGAATCATTGCCAGTTTATGGAACTGTTGACAGAAATAGAAGACAATGATTGTCTGTTCTTTGCCAAAGCTTATTGGCTGACTTGTAGAGGAGCTTTACAAAGATTTAGTGTATAGTACTTTTAAATAAAATTCAAGATTTTCTTAAAGCAAAAGGAATACCTGCCAAGTAGTCAATAACCAAAGACAAAAATGGCAGTGAGATTTACATTTTTCACTGATATCAGATTGCACATGAATAAACTAAACATTTATACCAGCTTTATTGAAATATGATTCACATACTATACAATCCAATGAGTTTTTAGCATATTCACATAACTGTGTAGCCATCGCCACAATCTAATTTTAGAGCATTTTCCATCACCCTAAAAGATATACCATACTCATTAGCATTCCCTGTTTCCCCCTAGTTTCCCCTCTTCCCATGCCTCTGGAAGCCACCAATTTATTTTCTGTCTATAGATTCACCTATTCTAGGCATTTCATTTATATCAGTATCAGTTCATTGGTTAGTCGTGGTTGACTCTTTGTGACCCCATGGACTGCAGCACACCAGGCTTCCCAGTCCATCACCAGTTCCCGTGGCTTGCTCAAACTCATGTCCATCAAGTCGGTGATGCCATCCAACCATCTCATCCTCTGTCGTCCCCTTCACCTCCTGCCTTCAATCTTTCCCAGCATCAAGGTCTTCTCTAGTGAGTCAGTCTGCATCAGGTGGCCAAAGAATTGGAGCTTCAGCCTCAGCATCAGTCCTTCCAATGAATATTCAGGACTGATTTCCTTTAGGATGGACTGGTTGGATCTCCTTGCAGTCCAAGGGACTCTCAAGAGTCTGCTCCAGCACCACAGTTCAAAAGCATCAATTTTTCGGTGCTCAGCTTTCTTTATACTCCAACTCCATATCCATACATGACCCCTGGAAAAACCATAGCTTTGACTAGATGGATCTTTGTTGGCAAAGTAATGTCTCTGCTTTTTAATATGCTGTCTAGGTTGGTCATAACTTTCCTTCCAAGGAGCAAGTGTCTTTTAATTTCATGGCTGCAGTCACCATCTACAGTGATTTTGGAGCCCCCCAAAATAATAGTCTGTCACTATTTCCATTGTTTTGCCATCTATTTACCATGAAGTGATGGAACCAGATGCCATGATCTTAGTTTTTTGAATGTTGAGCTTCAAGCCACATTTTTCACTCTCCTCTTTCACTTTTATCAAGAGGCTCTTTAGTTCCTCTTTGCTTTCTGCCATAAGGGTGGTGTCATCTGCATATCTGAGGTTATTGATATTTCTCCTGGCAATCTTGATTTCAGCTTGTGCTTCATCCAGCCCAGCATTTCACAGGATGTACTCTGCATATAAGTTAAATAAGCAGGGTGACAATATACAGCCTTGACGTACTCCTTTCCCAGTTTGGAACCAGTCTTGTTCCATATATGGTTTGGAACCAGTCTTGTTCCATATATGGTTCTAACTTTTTGCTTCTTGACCTGCATACGTTTCTCAGGAGGCAGGTCAGGTGGCCTGGTATTCCCATCTCTTTAAGAATTTTCCATAGTTTGTTGTGATCCACACAGTCAAAGCCTTTAGCATAGTCAATAAAACAGAAGTAGATGTTTTTTCTGGAACTCTCTTACTTTTTCCATGATCCAGTGGATGTTGACAATTGGATCTCTAGTTCCTCTGCCTTTTCTAAATCCAGTTTGAACATCTGGAAGTTCACAGTTCACGTACTACTGAAGCCTGGCTTGGAGAATTTTGAGCATTACTTTGCTAGCGTGTGAGATGAGTGCAATTGTGCAGTAGTTTGAACATTCTTTGGCATTGCCTTTCTTTGGGAATGGAATGAAAACTGACTTTTTCTAGTCCTGTGGCCACTGCTGAGTTTTCCTAATTTGTTGGCATATTGAGCGCAGCACTTTGACAGCATCATCTTTTAGGATTTCAAATAACTCAACTGGAATTCTATCACCTCAACTGGCTTTGTTCGTAGTGATGCTTCCTAAGGCCCACTTGACTTTGCACTCCAGGATGTCTGGCTCTAGGTGAGTGATCACACCATCGTGGTTATCTGGGTCATTAACATCTTTTTTGTGTGTTCTTGCCGCCTCTTCTTAATATCTTCTGCTTCTGTTAGGTCCGTACCATTTCTGTCCTTTATTGTGCCCATCTTTGCATGAAATGTTCCCTTGGTATCTCTAATTTTCTTGAAGAAATCTGTAGTCTTTCCCATTCTATTGTTTTTCTTTATTTCTTTGCATTGATCACTGAGGAAGGCTTTCTTAACTCTCCCTGCTATTCTTTGGAATTCTGCATTCAGATGAGTATAGCTTTCCTTTTTTCCTTTGTTTTTAGCTTCTCTTCTTTTCTCAGCTATTTGTTAGGCCTCCTCAGACAACCATTTTGCCTTTCTGCATTCCTTTTTCTTGGGGATGGTCTTGATCACTACCTCCGGTACAATGTCACTAACCTCCGCCCATAGTTCTTCAGGCATATGGTCTTTTCTGACAGGCTTCTTTCAACTATCACAGTGATTTCAAGGCTCATTCATGTTGTACCAGGTATCAATACTTCATTTTTTATTGCTGAATAATATTTCATTATATGAATATATTTTATTTATTTTATTTATCCCTTTTATTTATCCATTTATGAACATTTTATTTATCCATTCCTCAGTTGATGACATTTATATTTTCTCCACATTTTGACTATTATAAATAACACTGCTGTGGACATTTGTGTACAGGTTTTTGTATAGATGTATGTTTTCATTTCTTTTGCAAATATACCTAGTAGAATTGCTAGGTTCATATGGTAACTTTATGTTTAACTTTGAGAGGAACTGCAAAACTGCCTTCCAAAGTGGCTGCACCATTTTAAATTCTCTCCAGCAGAATATGAAGAGGTCTAATTTTTCTACATCCTTGCCAGCACTGCTATTATCTGTCTTTTTGATTATAGCCATCCTAGTGAATGTGAAGTGGTATCTCATTGTGGTTTTGATTTGAATTTCCCTTATGCTTAATGATGCTGAGGAATGAGCTCATTTTGAAAATCCAAGGAAAGGAAAAGCTTATTTGTGAACTAGACATGTATGAGAATTTATGTTGATATTGAAAGTTTTCATAATATAAATCACTAATAATGATTATCACATTTTTCTAACATGAAGCAATATGCAGAGGATTTAAATTGTAATTGACAGCCTTATGTAAATTGGCTGCCAAAAACTACAGGAAAAATTCAAGAATTGTTTTTTCAATAAATTGAGTTGTTTTTCATTTACACAATATCCCTTAGAATTTATTCATCATTCTGAGGTGACACAAGGTTTAGTGAACTTAACCTGGACAGATGTAAATTTAAACTTATATGGTTTTTATTCAAATTCAAATCGTTATTCTAAAAGCAATAAACCAGTTTGTCAATGTGGATACAAATAATAAAGGAAGATGATTTTTTGTCATTTGCTTGATTTCAGCTATTGGGAAACTTTAAAGTATGCTTGGAAAAATTTAGGTATGTGAATCTACTTGTTTAACTGCAAATTATATGAAATCTGAATTCAGTTCAAGTATTCCCAATGAAGATTCACATGCAAATTGAGATATACCATAAGTATAAAACACATGCCAGTTTTCAAAGACTCAATATGAAACAACTCTCAACAATATATTTTTCATTTTGATTATATTGGAAATTATATTTGCATATATTGGATTTCCCTGGTGACTCAGACGGCAAAGCATCTGCCTGCAATGCAGGAGACCCAGGTTCAATTGCTGGGTCAGGCAGATCCCCTGGAGAAGGAAATGGCAACCCACTCCAGTACTCTTGCTTGGAAAATTCCATGGATAGAGGAGCCTGGTAGGCTACAGTCCATAGGGTCACAAAGAGTTGGGCGTGACGGAACGACTTCACTTATATTGGGTTTAGTAAATTGTGTCATTTACATTAATGTCATCTGTTTCCTTTTCCTCTTTGTAATAATTAATTTCAAATTTTGATCTATATTGTTAAGGGGGATACTGGGAGTAAAATTCTGTGTATAAAGAGCAACAGTGAGCTGAAAGAAGAAGGCAGGCTCGTTATCATGAAGCTAAGTTGCCATAGTTGAAACTTACTTACCAAATCACTATTTGCATAGGCCCAGTGCATCCATCCCCCAACTGAGAAATTTTCATGAGGATTAGAAGTAGGTAGAATCTTGAACAGTGGGAGAGGATTTAAGACCAACTGATGTTATGATGCTTTGGTACATTTGAAAATTCTCGTCTGTGTACATATTTCTTGATTCTCTGTGATAGCAGATTGTGGCTGGGATATACAGACAATTATTGATGCAAATCTATATAAGTAGCTAAAGAATACACATGAACAGTATGTAGGGTTATTTTCACTTTGCAGCCAGTTAGATGTAACCAGGAGGGCTAAATAGGAATAATACTTACTACAGACAACAATTTAGAAATTTCAGTATAGAAATGAGCAAACTGTTAAATAGAATATTAAAAAAGAAGCAGCAAAACCTTATTTTTATAGTATACACATGCTGCATTTAAGTGTGTGTATATATATATATATACATTATATATATTTGCATATATATTAAATATTTATTTGTTTGGCTGCACCAGGTCTTGGTTGCGACCTGTTGAGATCTTTCAGTTGTGACACATGAACTCTTAGCTATGGCATGTGGGATCTATTTTCCTGACCAGGGGTTGAACCTGAGTCCCATGCATTGGGAGCATGCAGTTTTAGCCACTGTGACACCAGGATATCTCTAAAGTATATATTTTAAAGTATGTGTATATATGTAAAAATATACATATATATGCATTTGGAATGATATATAACACAAGATTCTCAATATTGGCGTTGGTTGTTTCTGGGAAGCAGAATTATAAGTGATTTTTGTTTCTTTTTGCTTGACTGTGTTTTATAAATTATCTACAATGAACATGTATCCCTTTATAGTAAGGAAAAAGTCTTTTTAAAAGTAATCCGAAGACATCCTACCTATGTAATTGAAAGCTGCAGTCTTCTGAGCAAAGCATAACCAGAAATGGAAGAAATTACAAAGACTAAACAATCATTGCCTCCCCTCAACACACAGCATAAAGATGAAAAGGTCTTCCAACAAATTAAGTCTCAGTGAAATTCTCCAACAGCCATTTTTGGCTCAGCAGAACAGCACACATTTTTTCTTTGTTGCTTGGCTTAACATGTCTGGTCAGAAGCTTACTGGAGCAAGGTGATACCCAGCAGACTCTCCCAAGCTCACCCAGGCACGGTTATCTTCGCAAGGCAGTGTAACAGGTAAAGCTAAGCTTTGTGAGACAGCCCAAAGTGACTCTGCTCCCCAGAACAAATTCTTAGTTTCCTACTGGGTGCTGATTTTGTACATTGCTCTCATTCTCTTGAAACACAAAGATGATGGATTTCTTTGGGGGAGTAATGTGAACAGAAAATGCTTTAAGGTCATGGGGTAAGAGATGGGATTCAGTATGAGCATCTGGTAAGTTTAGATTTCCATGGTCAACTGCACACTAGAGAATTTTCCCAAGTGACTCTCTTGGTTATAATGCTTTTCCTTCTCAGTTCCAAACCTACCTTGCCTTGCTTTGTTTTTTTTCTCTGAGGCAGTGGCTGGGACTCTGCCAGCTACTTTTCCCCTCAGCCACCTGCTTCGTGTTGGACTCTGCCAACAGAGGGCACGTGAGGGAGTGTGTGAGAATGGAGGAGGCAGAAGGGACTTGCTCATCCCCATTTGCTCACTGTTTCTGTCAGCATTAGCCCAGTAAGATTTCTTTATCCAGGCAGTGACATTTGCTCCCTCAGAGATATCAACACCAGCTGAGCAACAACCCCTCCTCTGAGTTACTAAGTGTTTTTTTGTATTTATTTATTTGGCTGTGCCAGGTCTTAGTTGTGACATGCAGGATTTTATATCTTTGTTGGGGCATGTGAGATCTTTAGTTGCGTAATGCAAACTCTTAGGTTGTGGCATATGGCATCTAGTTCCCTGACCAGGGATCAAACCCGGCCCGCCTGCATTGAGAGCAGGGAGTCTTAGCCACTGGACTACCAGGGAAGTCCCCAAGTTACTAAATTTTAACAGTCCTGACCTCTGCCTTGTGCCTTCCAGTCCTAGAGGTAAGAGCAGCTTTCTGTAGTTACAACCTTGCAATATCGGTGTCCCCCTTTTGCTTTGCTCTACAATACTTGGTTAACAATTTGTTATATTGAATTCTTTCTGTTAAAACAGCTAATCTGGTTTCTGTTACCTAATTGTACCTGTCAAATACAATCAGAGAATTCAGTCTCATAAAAGGTGAAAGGCATATTACTAATAGAACATATTAGGCAACTGTTCTAACAGTTGAGCTTGTAATTGATAAACAAATAAATGAAAATGTGTGTATTTATAATACATTCCTATTACAAATGGCAGCTACACATTTTAATAATTAGGACCAGCTATGACTGGAATAATCCAAACCATGTAGTTGGTTCAACAAAACTTCAAAAAAGAAATTAATTTTAGGGATGAGTGATACAATCTCTCAGAGAAGAGAAGGAAGGTCATTCTGGTGTGGGCAGTGGCGTGTGCATAGGCTCAAATGGGAAAACAAATAAGTCACATGTATAAGGAAACTAGGACAGTTCTTCATCATCAAGTTCCTTCCCAGCGTTTAGCATGGAGCCTGAAACATTGGAGATGATTGATAAATATTTGCTTAATTATTGCAATGATTGAGTTGGTTTGTTTTGTTGATATGGAAAGGTTGGGTCATCTTGTCCTCAGAAGTCACTTGTGCGTGGCAATTCAGAATCATAACAGGTTTATAAGAATAAACCCAGGATTCTGGAAGAAGATATCTTAGAAGTACAGTAGGAAAATGGGAAGTTTGGAGACAGACAGAAATTATTGCCTGACTGCAGAAACAACTCCTGGACTTCAGCACTGATGACAGAAATGGTAAGGAAATGGAAGAAGGGAAAACAGAAGGAAGAATCTTCAGTACCTGCAGATCAATGTAAGGATAAAGGAGGAGAGAAAGAGCCATCACAGTGTTATGAATCTGAGAAAATCAGAAGACTTGCATAGGATCTGGGGAACTAATATAACTGTCTGAGCTAAGTGTCTAAATTAACATGTTCATGGACTGTCCAAGTGGAGACTGGCTGTGGGCTGAAGGAGAAAATGATACTAAAAGAAAGGAGAAATTTTCAGACCTGGAAATGAAGAGGTACAACCCATATATAGGCTTCCCAGGTGGCTCAGTGGTAAAGAATTCACAGGCCAATGCAGAGACGAAAGACGTGGATTCTATCCCTGGGCCGCGAGGATCCCCTGGAGAAGGAAATGGCAACCCACTCCAGTATTCTTGCCTGGAAAATCCCATGGACAGAGGAACTCAGTGGGCTATAGTTTATGGGATCACAAAGAGTTGGACAAGATTTAGTAAGTGGATTGTGACTGAGCAGTTATTTAATGGTGTAAAACGAGAAGGGGCTCCAAAAGCAGAAGAAACAAATTATGTACCTGGAGGATTTTTATGCAATTTACAATGACCAGTTTTTCTGCTTGTAGACTAAGAACAAGCAAACAAAAAATGAGTTTAAACTAGAGCTTGAAGGATTTAGATTAAATTCAGTATTTCCTGACAGTGATAGAGGTTACAATATCATATTCTCTAGACATTAAAAAAAATAAAATTGATTATTATTTGTCTGGAATGGTGTGACTGTGGACCTGCATAAACTTAGTGGAATAAAATTTATTGCTTGATTTCCCTTCAGTTCTTATGATTTCCTAGAAGGACTTTAAGTGGTTGGTTAATTCACTCAAGGTCATGTACAGTGCAAACCAGATATAAATCAATTTGCCAAGTCAAAAGTAGGATTTCATCTCAGATGGTTGTGTCATAGCTATCCTCTTCAAAGAAATAATGAACGGAAAGAGTGCTCGTCATTATTTCAGAATATTTAAGTCAAATCATTATGTTTTACACCTTAAACTGATAAAGTTCTGTGTCAATTATATCTCAGTAAAACTGGGAAAAAGAAATACAACCATCAGCATTTCTTTTGAGTATGATCCCTGTTAGGGTAGCTTCAACTGGAATTGGGGGGTTGCGGTAGATTACATTAACAGCTCTATTCTTCACCCTTTTTTGTATCCATGTCTTTCGCCCTGCACATTTCCTGCTCCTCCCATGTAAGAGTCAATTTCCCCACAATTTGAATTTTACCTCAGCCATTTAATTTGCTTTGGCTAATATGATAAGATAGGACTGATTTTACCCCAGTTCTAAGCCAAGGCCTCAGGAGGCTTTGTGTGTTTCTGGTAGCTCTCTTGCACTCTGCCATCACTGTGAGAAAGACATACTCACAGACCATCTCATAATATCAGGAGGAGGATGAGAGACATGTAGAGCAAGCTGCTCACTAAGGGGCTCAGCCTAGTGCAGCTCCCAGATGACCTTTAGACATCCAAACTAAGCCACCAACTTGCAGATGTAGATTCATGCGCAAGTCAAGGTTAGATAACCCTGGGATACCCATTATCATGTGAGCTGTAATAATAAATAAATGTTATTGTAAGCCACTCAGTTGATTCAATCTAACAGATTTTTTTGGTAGAGGCTTTAGGGTTTTCTTTCCCGGGTGGCTTAGACAGTAAACAATCTGCCTGCAATGCAGGAGACCCTGGTTTGATCCCTGGGTCAGGATGATCCACTGGAGAAGGGAATGGCAACCCACTCCAGCACTCATGCCTGAAGAGTTCCATGGATGAAGGAGCCTGGCAGGCTACAGTTCATGGGTCTTAGAATTGGACATTACTGAGTGACTAATACTTAGGGTTTTCTATGTATAAAATCATATCACCTACAAATAGAGACCGTTTTACTGCTTCCTTTCCAGTTCTGATGCCTTTTATTTCTTTTTCCAGTCTGATTGTTCTGTCTAGAACTTCCAGTACTATGTTGAATAGGTGGTGAGAGTGGGCACCCTTGTCTGTTCCTAATCTTAGAGAAAAAACTTTCAACCTTTAATCACTGAGTATGAGGTTGGCTGTAAGCTTGTCATATAAGGCCTTTATTATGTTGAGGTACATTCTTTCACTACCTGATTTTTAAGAGCTTTATCACAAATGGATGTTAACTTTTGTTAAAGGCTTTTTCTGCATCTATTGAGATGATCATATGATTTTTCTATTTCATTTTATGAATACAACATGTCACATTTATTTATTTGCAGATGTTGAACCATCCTTGCATCCCAGGGATAAATCCCTCTTGATCATGATGATGAATGATATTTTTAATATGCTGCTGAATTGTTTATTAATTTTCATTGAAAATTTTTGCATCTTGATTCATCAGGGTTGTTGGCCTATAGTTTTCTTTTCTTGTAGTGTCCTTTTCTGGTTTTGTTATTTGAGTAATGCTGACCTCATAAAATGAGTTTGGGAGTGTTCCTTCCTCTTTGAGTTTTTGGAAGAGTTTGAGAAGGATAGGTACTAATTCTTCTCCCAATGTTTAGTAAAATTCACTAGTAAAGCTAGTCAAGGCTATGGTTTTTCCAGTAGTCATGTATGGATGTGAGAGTTGGACTATAAATAAAGCTGAGCACTGAAGAATTGATGCTTTTGAACTGTGGTATTGGAGAAGACTCTTGAAAGTCCCTTGACTGCAAGGAGACCAACCAGTCCATCCTAAAGGAGATCAGTCCTGAATATTCATTGGAAGGACTGATGTTGAAGCTGAAACTCCAATATTTTGGCCACTTGATGTGAAGAACTGACTCATTTGAAAAGACTCTGATGCTGGGAAAGATTGAAGGCGGGAGGAGAAGGTGACGACGGAGGATGAGATGGTTGGATGGCATCACTGATTCAGTGGACATGAGTTTGAGTAGACTCCGGCAGTTGGTGATGGACAGGAAGGCCTGGCGTGCTGCAGTCCATGGGGTTGCAAATAGTCGGACACAACTGAGCGACTGAACTGAACTGAACTGAACTAGTAAAGCCATCTGGTCCTGGTCATTTCCTTGTTGAGAGACTGTTGATTGTTCATTCACTCTCCTTACTAGTAATTGACCTGTTCAAATTTTTGTATTTCCTCCTGATTCAGTCTTTATAGGTTATATGTTTCTAAGAATTTTTCCATTTCTTCTAGGTTGTCCAGTTTGTTGGTGTCTAGTTTTTTATAGTATCCCTTATGATCCCTGGGCTGGGAAGATCCCCTGAAGAAGGAAATGGCAACCCACTCCAGTATTCTTGCCTGGAAAATCCCATGGGCAGAGGAGCTTAGTAGGCTACAGTCCATGGGGTCGCAAAGAGTCGGACACGACTGAGCGACTTCACTTTCTTTCTTATGATCCTTAGTATTTCTGTGGTATCAGTTGTAATGTCTACTTTTCCTTTTATAGTTTTGTTGATTTGGATCCTCTCTCTTTTTACTTCATCAATTTGATTTATCTTTTAAAAGTACCAACTCTAGGTTTGTTAATCTTTTCTATTGTTTTTCTGTTCTCTATTTCATTTGCTTCTGCTCTGATCTTTTTAATTTAATTCCTTCTGCAAACTTTGGGCTCAGATGATTCTTCTTTTTCTATTTCCTTAAGGCATAGAGCTAGGTTCTTTATTTGAGACCTCTCTTGCTTTCTTAATGTAGGCATTTGTTAAATTCTCTCTTAGAATTGCATTTGCTATATCCCATAACTTTTGGTACATGGTATTTCCATTTTCATCTGTAAAAATAATTTTGTACTTCTCTGTAATTTCTTCTTTGATCATTAGTTGTTCAGAAGAGTGTTACTTAATTTCCATGTATTTGTGAATCTTCCAATTTTTCTCCTGTTATTGATTTCTACTTTCATACCATTGTAGTCAGATACTTGGTATGATTTCAACCTTCTTGAATTTACTTAGACTCATTTTGTGTTCTAACATATGGTTTATCCTACAAAATATTCCATGTGCCCTTGAGAAGAGTGTGTATCCTCCTGTTATTGGACAGAATGTCATGTATGTGCCTGTTAGATCCATTTGACATATAGTGCTGTTCCAGTCCACTGTTTTCCCATTGATTCTCTGTCTGGATGACTTATCCATTGTTGAGAGTGGAGTATTAAAATTCTCAAGTATTATTGTATTGCATTTATTTATCCTTTTAGTTCTGTAAGTTTTTGCCTTAAGTGCTCTGATGTTGGATGCATAAATATTTACAATAGCTATATTTCCTTGATAGATTTACCCCTTTATTACTATATAATGACCCTGGCTTCTTTTTGCCATTTTTAGTTTAAAGCTTATTCTGTTTGATATAAGTGTCTGTTCAGTTCAGTTCAGTTGCTCAGTCGTGTCTGACTCTTTGCGACCCCATGAATCGCAGCATGCCAGGCTTCCCTGTCCATCACCAACTCCCGGAGTTCACTCAGACTCACATCCATTGAGTCAGTGATGCCATCCAGCCATCTCATCCTCTGTCGTCCCCTTCTCCTCCTGCCCCCAATCCCTCCCAGCATCAGAGTCTTTTCCAGTGAGTCAACTCTTCACATGAGGTGGCCAAAGTACTGGAGTTTCAGCTTTAGCATCATTCCTTCCAAGGAAATCCCAGGGCTGATCTCCTTCAGAATGGACTGGTTGGATCTCCTTGCAGTCCAAGGGATTCTCAAGAGTCTTCTCCAACACCACAGTTCAAAAGCATCAATTCTTTGGCGCTCAGCCTTCTTCACAGTCCAACTCTCACATCCATACATGACCACAGGAAAAGCCATAGCCTTGACTAGAGGACCTTAGTCGGCAAAGTAATGTCTCTGCTTTTGAATATGCTGTCTAGGTTGGTCATAACTTTTCTTCCAAGGAGTAAGCGTCTTTTAATTTCATGGCTACCATCACCATCTGCAGTGATTTTGCAGCCAAAAAAAATAAAGTCTGACACTGTTTCCACTGTTTCCCCATCTATTTCCCATGAAGTGATGAAGTGATATAAGTATAGTTACCCCTATTTTGTTGTTATTGTTGTCATTGGCTTGAAATATATTTTTAGATTTATGATGAGAATGAGTAAATTGACTTCTAGTCACTCCCAATATGCAGTCTCAACAGTAGACATGCAAACAGAAAAACAACATTGACTGCTAGGGAGTCAAAGCTGCCTGTCTATTGGCAAGCATTAGTGATTCCTGCTAATATAAAAGATTGTGCAAATGATGTTGCTGGCTCATTTCTAATTAGAAAAAAACATTTGAGATTTCATCTTACTTTTAAGCCATTCACATTTTAAATGTGAAACTGTTAGTCAGTCATGTCCAACTCTTTGTGACCCCATGGACTTAAGGGAACATCATTTTTCCATGGGACCAAAGTTTCCATAAGCAAATATCATTATTGGGAAGTAGGGGTGGGATGGTGTGATGGTTAATTTTATGTGTCCATTTGACTGGGCCATGAGGTACACCCAGACATTTGATCCAACATTCTGGGTGTGTTTGTGAGGGTGTTTCTGGGTGAGATTAACATTTGAATCAGTCAATTTAGTAATTACAGATTGCTCTCCCTAAAGTGGGTAGGCCTCATCCAATTGATTGAGGACCTAAATAGAACAAAAAGGTAGAGTAAGAGGGAATTCCACCTGCTTGTTTACTGGAGCTGGAACATTGTTTTATTTTCTTGCCTTTGATCTCAAACTGAAAAACTGGCTTTTCTTGGGTCTTGAGCCTGCCAGCTTTTGGACTAGAATTTAACATCAACAGTTTTCCTGGATCTCCTGCTTGCCAACAGCAGATCTTGGATCTTCTCAGCCTCCATAATCACATGAGTCAATTCATTATTTTATATATATATAATATCTATAGATATATAGATAAAAATATACTGTTGGTTCTAAAAAACCCTGACTGATAGAGGCAGCAAGGGGTAAGGTTCAGTTGGAATTTTAGCAGCCTCTGAAAGGCCCTTGGGAAATCTAAAAATGCCTATGAAAAGTAAAGCTCCAGTTTGTTTTTCCCACTTGTCTAGTTCCAAAACGCCAGTGGCTATTAACATTGATCTGTCCAGACTGCATTTATAAAGATCTGTAAGCTGATCAGAGGGGAAATTAAATTAGACTGTAATTCTGCAGCACTCTGAAGAACATTAGCTTGCAAGAACACTCAGGAGGGCCAATTAGAACCATCATGGTCTATCTGGCCATGGAATACAAACATATTCTCTCTCCTTCCACAAGACCTGAAGTGTTACTTCGGTAGTGCCTGTCTCATTCGGAGCTTTAGCGTTGCATGTGTCTAGAGGTACTGATCACACATCAAGATTAGGAAATGCCTAAAGTAATCCTGTTAGCAGAACTGGACCAAGGAATAAAGCCAGTTCAGTGATGCAGCTAAGATTAATGTCAGAGAACTAGTAATATGAGCTCCAGTGGGGAAAGAGAGCTAAGCTCTGCCAATGGCCACTGGGAGTAGGAAAATAAGCAAGACCCAAATAGTAGGGCCAATAACTCTCAAAGAAAGGAGACCTCTTCCATCTTAGTAGCTTAAATTCAGAGCTGGATTCTAAAACCCCAGATAGAAAAGGAAAGGGACATTAACCTATCCTGTGTCTAACCTATGCCAAATTCTTGCACACATGGTTTTATTTCATCTTTGCAACATCTGTCCACAGTTTACAGATAAGTAAACTGGTGCTGAGAGAGATGAGGGTAATTGCTTAAGATCATATCAGTAGACAGTGAGACTCCTGGGATTCTTATCCAGGTCTATCTGAATCCAAAGGCCATGTTCTTTCCACTACATCCACAATCTATGTAAATGAATAAGGTAAAAGGAAAGCAGGAAATGCTTAGGGAGGTGAGACCTCTTTTGCATCAAGGAAAGTGAAAGTGAAGTTGCTCAGTCGTGCAACCCCATGGACTGTAGCCTACCAGGCTCTTCCATCCATGGGATTTTCCAGGCAAGAATACTGCAGTGGGTTGCCATTTCCTTCTCCAGGAGATCTTCCTGACCCGGGGATTGAACTTGGGCCTCCCACATTGTAGGCAGACGCTTTACCATCTGAGCCACCAGGGAAGTGAAGCATCAGGGAAAGACATTCTTAATTAAAGGTAAGGGTGGTTGCCCTCAAAACCTAAAGTAAAGTGTGTGAAAGAGAAAAGGAGCTTGCACATGGTATTAAAAAAAAAAAAAGAAGCCCAGAAAGCACTGGCAAATGCCCCATCTGAGCCACGTCCTGGGGAGCAAAGGGTCAGAGACAGGCATCAATCAGGCAAATGAAGAAACACCTTGAATTTGGAGGAACTCACAAAGATTAGTGGTCCTGTGCCTACTTCCCACCCTGGCAGAGAGAGCTATAGAATGTGATGTGGTGAGCTCAGTGTTGACATGATGGGGCTGATGGTCTGGGCTGGCCTCTAGAAAGACTAAACTTTTACTCCAGTATCCTAAGAACAAGTTGCCACAAATGTGCTCAGTATCTAGAGCCAGATTCTGAGTTTTTAAGAATTATCTCTGTCTTTTGGGAATGTAATCAAAACTCTTTTACCTCATGCTTTAGTCAGATAGGACTATCTGTTGTTGCTCAAAATGTCAAGCACTCTCTGTCTTTCAGGCCTTTAGACATATTGCCCTCTCTACCACAAATCCTATTCTCCTTTCTTCACTCCCAGCTATAGCTCCAACACTGACTTAAAACACAGCCCAACTTATTTCCCAGGGAACTCTATGATATACACCCAGAGCCCCCTTCAAAGAAGCACTTGTTGCCCCAGTTTCTGGGAGTGCTGTTGCACCAGCCTTCAGCCAGCAGTCCCTTCAGGGAACACTTCACCCCAAAAGAGCCTCCCTGCCCAAGTTCATGCTCCTTCGTGCAGTGGGCTATATCCCATAGTTGAGCAGCACCAGAATATTAAGGTTCTGGCCATCTTTGCCCAAACAGCGACAAAATGAAGGGTCCTGTATTCTCCAGACCTCTTCATGGAGCTGGATACACCTACCCTTGGGCCTGCATTGAAGATGACTTCTCCTTTCCTCACTTCTGCTTCCATTCTCTCCTTTCCATAAGCGTTTATCCCATGGGAATGCTTTAATAGACATCTTTCACATTAAACTCTGTCTCAGGGTCTGCTTTTTCAGGAACCCAATCTGGGACACTTCCAGCCCAACAGAAGAGGGAAGAAGTGATAAAATGGGGGAAAAGATGAAAGATACTACCAATGAGGCTCGTCAAAGCATTTAAATATCTCTTCCAATAGAAATCCAATAAACTCAAGAACTCCTGTACCGGTCTGGGTTTAGTCAGGAAAACAGAGGCACTACATTTATTACAAGAATAGGGAATTTAACATGGAAATCAAGACATATGAACATGAGAGGAGTTGAGGGAGTGAGATGTGAATGGTGCTGTAGCCTAAGGATGGAAGATCTAGGGGGTCCCCAACCTCTGGGATGTAGTGCCTGATGTTCTGAGATGGAGCTGATGTAATAATTATAGAAATAAAGTGCACAATAAATGTAATGCACTTGAATCATCCTGAAACCATTTCCTGCTTCCCAGTCTATGGAAAAATTGTATTCCACAAAACCAGTCTTTGGTGTCGAAAAGGTTGGGAACCATTGGTCTAGGGACTTCATTTAAAACACTGAAGTAGGTGAAGTGGGCTGAGAAAAAGGAAATGAGGAGATCCAAGAAGCCACCATTCTGGTCACCAAAGTGGGAGCTCATGGGAAGATCTGTGAAGCTGTCAAATCAACAAAATCCACTGCATTCCACAAAACTGCTATATGTAACACAACATCCCAAGAGGTATAGCTTTCATTTCCACCTTTCCGATTTCATAGGAGTATCCCTTCTTAGCAAACTCAAACCCAAAATCATATAGGAAAAAATATTCTGAGCACAGTTACCTGCCTTAGAAAGGAGTGCTGGCGGAGCCAGTTGACAGAGACAATCCAGAACTCCCCAACAGAATAATTAAGCTCATCTGCCCAATTCATGAGTCATAGTTTGTTCTCGTTAATCTCCCCCCACTTCGGTTGGCTTCAGTGCCCTTCTGTTCTGTACATGTCATTGTTTCTGAGAAGGGCTTCTGGGAAGAAATAAGCACGCTTGTCCTCTCCATGTACAATGAATGTGGCTCAAGCACCGTGATGAATGTTTACGGAAAAGAGACAAAAACCAGCCAGTGGGCTTAGAAGTGGAAAACCGTAGAAAAAATTATAATAATATGTACCATATGGGCAGTTTTCCTCTCTTTAGTCTTAATTACCCAGAATAATGAACACCTATTAACCCAGACACAGCCTACAAAAGTCACAACCATGATGGAGACTTTAGTATCAGAGTCAGAAAGCAAAGTGGCTTGTATGAAGTAGGGGTCTTCATCCACATAAACCTTGACCCACTTGGAAGAAGCCAAAGTCCGAGCCTTTTCTTTCTTTATTTTTCTTTTTTTTTTTTTTTGCCTCGTTCCCATTTCTGAGGCTTTGCAGATGGGTAATATGGAGACTACAAAACACAATTTGCTAAATTATAATCTTAATAACTCAGTTTGCTCATTCCAGCTGGGGACATATTAGCAGATGGTCCACTGAGTGGCTTTTAACTTCATATATTAATAGTTTCCTGAGAACATCTTTTCTTAAAGTCTCTCTTCTGGGAAACAAGAAGATCAGCAGTCCCTGGGATATTAAATAAAGTGGTAGCAGCCTGCTTTGGATTTCTTTCTTTCTAAACCTCAAATCCAATACTTAGGTTCTTTTTGTTGTTTTCATTTTGTTGTGTTTCCATTTTTATTTATTTATTTTTAAGTGGAATATAATTGCTTTACAATGGTGTGTTAGTTTCTGCTCTACAACAACATGAATCAGCTATATGTACACATATATCCCCTCCCTCTAAAATGTGCCCCAGGACCACAGCTACTCCAACTGTGCTTTTGGGCCAGCAATATCAGTGTCACTAGGAGCATGTAGATGCGCAGAATCTCAAGTCCCAGGTGAGAACTGCTGGATCAGAATCTGCATTTAACATGATGACCAGGTGATTCATATACCCTTTAAAGTGAAATTGACTGCAGTAAGTGAAGGTGCTAGATTTTCATATACCTGATGGCTTTCTAATGGAGGCTATTCTACATGGTCTCCTTGCTCTAAGCCAGGGGCTTTTACTCCATGGGAGAACAGGTGAATCCTTTGCTTTAAAACTTAAGCTTAATCATCTTGGGCACTCTTGTAATCCCATGTTCTCAGTTGAAGGGACCCAGTTTCATAACTAAGAGAAATGTGACAACTTTCCCATATTCAGAATGCCTTCATTGAACTCTGCCATCCCTTCTACTTTCTGCTCCAGGTCGAGTCTGAGCTGTTTGGTTTTGCAGGAGTGGTCTAGGAGTGCTCCCTGGAAGATCCAAATGATCAAGTCCTGGAGAAAAGTTCCATGTCTAGATTTAGACAATAATCATTATAGCACATGTTGACGATCCCATGCCTATACCATTTTCATGCATACCTGCTCCTGGTGGGTGTGAGTTCTCTCCCAACAACCAGAACCTGTGCATCTTCATTGGCTGCCTGCCTTCTGGCTGTCAGAACTTGCTTTGCCTGTATGCATGGAAAGCCTAAAGTGCATGAGGATTTATGTCTTGCTTCCACAGTCCCTATCCTATGCCTGTTTGGTGGAGAGGACAAAACTCTGGCTTCTTTGGAGGATTTATGTCTTGCTTCCACAGTCCCTATCCTATGCCTGATTGGTGGAGAGGAAAAATACTCTGGCTTCTTTGGAATTGGAGTTGATTGGACAGCTGTGGAATGTGACTGTGTACTACTTTCACAACTTTCCCTGTTTCACTTTCCAGTGTTTCTATAGTCTTGCTTGACCTCCTTCTCTTCCTAGTCCCACTTCCCTGGTGGTTTTTCCTAGAAACAGTTCCTGCTAAATCACTGTCACACAAATTCTTGTCTCAGGCTCTGTGTCTGGGGAACTCAACCTAAGCCTCCCCTTCTTGTATACTGTTTGTAATTTGATTAGGAACTTATTACTTCTGCATATTTATTGAACAGCCTCTCTGTACCAAGCACTGAACTAGGGGTGGAAATAGAGCAGTGATCAGAGGGGTATAGTCCCCGACTTCAGGGAGCTTATACCTTAGCAGAGAAATAGACTTAAAAGTCCAATGAAGGTTATAAATAGCTTCCCAGGTAGCTCAAATGGTAAAGAATCTGCCTGCAAGGCAGGATACCTGAGTTCAATCCCTAGGTCGGGAAGATATGCTGGAGAAGGGAATGGCTACCACTCCAGTATTCTTGCCTGGAAAATTCCATGGACAGAGGAGTCTGGCAGGCTATACAGTCCATCGTGTCACAAATAGTTGGACACAACTAAGTGAGTAATGCTTTCACTTTTTTTTTCCATTACCAATAAACTAAGACAAATCTATTTCACAGAAGCAGCTCACCTTAACCTTCTATTAAGATCTGTATTAAATGGCTTCCCAGGAGCCTCAAAGAGGATACAAGGTATACATACAGTTTAAAAATTAGATCCATACTTCTAGTCATTAATCCAACAAAAGTTTCTTGAGTACCTACCTTAAGGCACTGTGGAAATAAAATGAATAAGACATAATCCTTTGCATTAAGGAGCTTATTCACTAACAGAGAAAAGTCAAATCCATAAAGAAATCAGTATGAAACAATGTGTTGAATATAATTGTCAAAATCTGTTCAGTGTGTTCAAGGAACGTAGAGAATTGGTGACTTCCCTGAGGGTGTCAGAGAGGGATAGTAATGCCTTGGTGAATCTGCAAAAGTAGGAGTTTGCTAGGCAAAGGCATCACAGACAGAAAGGACAAAGGAAACACCACTTGAGTTAAACTGCCCTGAGATCCGAGCATGGAGTGGGAAAAAATGAGGTTTCTGCTGCTGCTGCTGCGGCTAAGTCACTTCAGTCATGTCCGACTCTGTGCGACCCCATAGACAGCAGCCCACCAGGCTCCCCTGTCCCCGGGATTCTCGAGGCAAGAACACTGGAGTGGGTTGCCATTTCCTTCTCCAATACATGAGAGTGAAAAGTGAAAGTGAAGTCGCTCAGTCATGTCCGACTCCTAGCGACCCCATGGACTGCAGCCTACCAGGCTCCTCCGTCCATGGGATTTTCCAGGCAAGAGTACTGGAGTGGAGTGCCATTGCCTTCTCCGACAGATGTAGACAAAGGGAGATAATAATACAAGACCTTGAGTGCCTGGTTCAAATTTATGGACATCATCGGGGGTGATCTGTTAAAGGGTTACTTTTAAGCACAGACTGGAAAAACAATAGAGACAGATTTTCATTTCGGTCTAACCACCCTTCCAATAGCATACATGACTGGATGTAAGAGACTGGTAATAATCTAGATTTGAGACCACCAGGAGGAAGGAATGAATTCAAAACTGCAAAGAGTTAAATGTTCTCACCACTCAAAAAAGAAATGGTAATTATGTGACATGATAGACGCATTAGCTAAAGCTATAGTGGTAATCATATTGCAGTATATAAATGTACGAAACCAACATGTTGTACACCTTAAACCTACACGTTATGTTAATTATACCTCAATTTAAAAAGAAATATTTAGAAAGAAAATAAATACACATGAAAACTAGTATGTTGTGCCTCAAAACATGTGATATACAGAAAACATAAGCCCTTTTTGTACTTGAATTCTCATCCTGAATGATAAAAGGCACATATGGAATTTTTCAAGACTTAGGAGATTTGCAAGATGTGTGTTGTCAGAGAACCTAAAAGCACAGAACTTAGAAGGCAGGTCTTAGAAAATAAGAAACATTCAGGACTGGATTTGTGAGCAGGCTTCTACTCCCCTAACAAAAGAAAAGAAGCCTGGCATGAGCCACATCAAACAAGAAGTAAGGTCAAGGCTGCTGAAATAATATGAAGTGAACAAGCATCAAGAAAATTGGAAAATGACCTGTTGAAGTGCAAGATAACTCCCCTCCCAAATTACTGCTGATTCATCAGTACTATGAATGACCTTATTTAAAATGAAGATTTTTTTAAAGCTGTCAGAGTGCCCTCTAACTAGAAGGCATCATCAAGAGACATCATCACCTACCCCTCTGTCCTTAGAAGGTGGTACCTAGCAATACCTCTGCAGGGGATTGAAAATTAAATTGTTTCCCACCTTTAGTCATTAATGCTAATACTTTCCCATTGTATCTTAATGTCAAACTATATTTGACAGGACCAGAGGAGTTAGAGCAGTGATTATCAACCTTCACTGTGTAGTAGAATCACCTGAGTGCTACAAAAAATACTGATGCTGATAGTACAATCCCAGAGACCCAGATTTAATTGATCTGGGGCTTTGGATATCACAGCTATTTTTTAAACTCCTGAGTGATTCTGATATGTGGGTAGGGTTGAGAATCACTGCATGAGACACTGGCCCCAAAATGACCCTCAGTGGACAAAAGCAATAAATACCCTCCTTTCCATTTCCCAGGAGCAATAAATACCCTGAGTGGAGGGTAACACCCATCTTTTTGCATAGGCAAGCAACAAGAAGACTGGAAATATCACTTCAATTTATTCAAATGACCCTGCCCCCACCCCCAGCCAGCACCTTGAGTGTCCTAGGTGTAAATTAAAGAGACAGACACATATCATGTGTAATTTTGTCTGATAAGGAAGGAGTCTGTCAGTGAAATGAACACATTTCCAAACACCAGAAGGTATCTCAGTGCCTTCTTACTGCACACACAAAAAGTCTAATGGAGTGAGTTGCTTTATCATGAATAAATTACCTCATTGACCTATGGAAAGAAAAAAAGACACTGGAGATAAAACATAATAATAACACTACAAAGAAATGTAAAATACCTAGGATTAAATAAGGAAATATTAAACACATTCTGGCAGAGTGAGAAAGTTGCAGCTAAATAGGCCGGAACAAGGGTTTCCCTGGTGGCTCAGATGGTAAAGAATCTGCCTGCAATATAGGAGACCCACATTCCACCCCTGGGTTGGGAAGATTCCCTGGAGAAGGGAATGGCAAACCACTCCAGTATTGTTGCCTGGAGAATCCCATGGACAGAGGAACCTGGCGGGCTACAGATCATGGGGTCACAAACAGTCAGACACAACTGAGCAACTAACACTAACTAATAACTTGTATCAGTGAGGATGGCAAAATTGAGGGATGATGTTTACGATCATATGATACTAATGAAAATGCCGTTCAAGTGATTGCATACTCAGGTTTCAATGAGAAGAATCTCTTTCAAGACAAAGGGGATAAAAGAGCCTAGGAATTCTAAGTTTAGAGTGACTGCAAGCCAAAATATAATGGCTAAATTTTGTGGAGGGCTATGTGTGCAAAGTGCTGTGCAAAACATTTTATTCCCATGGTGAATTAGGAAGGTGATATTACTAATTCCATGTTAAAGATAAGGAAACTGGGATCCAGTGACTTTAAGTAAAGGGATAAAAACTTAATGCTTTTTGACAATAAGAGATAGCACAGCATGGTGGTTATAAGCAGGGACCACCATTGGGAGCTCAAATGCCCAAGTTCATGGTGTGTTTTTCAGTTATGTGCTTTCTCCTTCGCTATCTCAGTTTCAGTTCAGTTCAGTTCACTCGCTCAGTCGTGTCTGACTCTTTGCGACCCCATGAATCGCAGCACACCAGGCCTCCCTGTCCATCACCAACTCCCGGAGTTCACTCAGATTCACGTTCATCGAGTCCATGATGCCATCCAGCCATCTCATCCTCTGCCGTCCCCTTCTCCTCCTGCCCCCAATCTCTCCCAGCATCAGAGTCTTTTCCAATGAGTCAACTCTTCGCATGAGGTGGCCAAAGTACTGGAGTTTCAGCTTTAGCATCAGTCCTTCCAAAGAACACCCAGGGCTGATCTCCTTCAGAATGGACTGGTTGGATCTCCTTGCAGTCCAAGGGACTCTCAAGAGTCTTCTCCAACACCACAGTTCAAAAGCATCAATTCTTCAGCGCTCAGCTTTACTTATCTATAAAATAGGGATAATAATCATTTCACCCTTATAGAGTTTTATGAGGATTAAATTGGTTAATATGTGTAAAGCACTTAGAAAGCAAAACATGCTAAGGCTTAGAAGGGTGAGCAGCATAATGTGTTAGGTTCAATTACTGTAGCCCATTATTCTGAAGATAATAGGAAAAGGAATATTTCTCAAGGAGGAAGGCATAGCTATGCTCTAAGCAAGAAAAGAAACAAGAACCAACCAGAAACGTTGAGAAAATGTTAGAAAATTGAAATGAGTTAACGCAAGTCAACAGAGAAAATTGTGTGGGAGGAGCCATAGCCCAAAGCATCAGAAGTGAGCAACTGTTTTCAAGAATGACCCAGAGGAACTCAAAGCCGGAGGGGACACCCACAAAGATCAGGTGTGGAGCTGGAAGGATAAACAGCTTATCAGTGACAGTGACACAGGGGAAGGACATCAGCAACTTTTAGTGTCCAGCCAACACAGAGAACTGAGTGTTAAAGGAATCCTCATCTCTGTCCTGGGCCCCTTATTACAGGGGCCTAAGAGAAAAGCCAAATAGAATGTAAGGAAAATCTGGATTCCACAAACAGACAAGGAGACAATAAAACCAACCAAGGTATTTGCTCCCAGAACTAACTAAATCCCTCCACTGCTCAAGTAAACCCCCACTCATCTGGCAAGTAGGAGAACTCCCCACAGGCCAGGCTACCTGACCAGTGCCCCCCAGTGCATGTGAAAACTGGATGGAAGAAATGGTTTACAAAAATAATATAATTTACCCCAAAATGACACCAGAAGTTATAGCGAAATCTAAGTAGAAGAAATGGAAAATTTTGTCAACTAAGCACTAGGCTTAGTTGATTTTACAAAGGAATAAAGATCTAAAGAACAGATGATTTGAGTGCTATTTAAACATTCCACTGCATAGAAAAACAAGGAAATTTCCCATTTTCTTTTTATAAACCAAGCCAAATGATATGAAAACCCAACAAAGATTACACAAAAAAGGAAACTAGAGACTAATCTCAATTATGATTTAGTAATGAAAAATCCTAAATAAAATATTAGTTTATGGAATCCAGCAGGGCAATTCCCCATCACGAATTAGAGCTTTATACCTGGTATGTGGGAAATCTATTCAAATAATCCACTATATTAACTCATGTGGACAGAGGAGCCTGGCCAGCTGCAATTTATAGGGTTGCAAAGAGTCGCACATGACTGAGTGACTAAGCATGTACTGTAATATTATTATTTATAGGTGACTTCAGAATATACTTGCTAACTATAAAATAATCAACTGAAAAACATTTATAAATAATAATACACTGTAGTAAATTGGCTGGGTATTAAAGTAATGTATACAGATAATCATCCCATTTACAAACCACAGCAGTTGGATGAAATAGAGGGAAATATCTCAATTTATAGTATTTATACACATATGCAAAATACCTAGGGAAAATCATATCTAGAGATCTAACTGAAAACTATCAAGTGCCAGTGGAAAATGTAAAAGGGTGAAGAGTGGAATGACAGACTGGTTTGTTGTAATAAAATGTAAATTCTCCCTAAGTAATGTGATTTCATTAAGAATAACAGAAATTTAATTTGTAATTCTAAATTTCTTTTGAAAAAATAAGGATTGTATATGAAAACTCAAAAAATAGACACAAATAGAAGGAGCTAGCATTATCAGACATTAAAATATAAAGATAAAACATTTTAAAAGATCAGTGGAGCACAATAGAAGTAGAGGAACTACATATGGAAATTTCTTTCTGATACAAGTGATAGTTTATATCCATGGGGAAGAAATGGATTATTCTGAATTTTATTTATACAATTGGGTAACCATCTAAAAACTAAAATAAAATTTGATCCATATGCAATATCTTATATCAAAGTAAATTCATGTTGAAGAGATATTTTTACTTTAAAATTAAATAAAACTGAAAATAGATGGGAGAATACTTTCATAATCTTGGGGGAGGTTGCCTTTTTAAAGTTTAAAAGTCCTGAAGCTATAAAAGAAAATACTGAGAAAAATCTATAACCTAAAGCCAAAAGAGAAGCAACAACTTAATATTTGCAATTCATACCATAGAGTACTAATTTCCCTAACACGTAAGAAGTTCCTGCTAATCAAGAAATGAAATTACCAATCCAATTAGAAAAGGAGGAAAGACTTTGTACATGTAGTTCACAGAAAAGGAAATACAAATTGTTCTTAAACATATTTTAAAGGCTCAGTATCACTCATAATAAAAGAAGGTTCTTAAACATATTTTAAAGGCTTGGTTTCACTCATAATTAAAGAAAAGTAATACAGAATTGTGCTGATAGATAATAATTCTCCTATCAGATTGGTGATATTGAAAAGTTTGATAACATGCTCTGTTTTGTTGATGAGAGGTAAGAAGCTCTCTCATATGTTGCTGCTGAGAGTAGGAAACTTCATGGAGGTAACCTAGCAATATTCATCAAAATTAAAAATTTTCATATCTACTAAACCAATAGCATGACGTTGGGGAATTTATCTACAGACATTTGTACATACTTATTTATTGTGGCATTGTTTATGATTAGGCTTCTCAGGTGATGCCAGTGGTAAAGAACCTGCCTGTCAATCCTGGAGACGTAAGGGATCTGAGTTTGATCCCTGGGTGGGGGTCCCTGGAGAAGGGCATGGCAACCCACTCCAGTATTCTTGCCTGGAGAATCCCATAGATGGGGGAGCCTAGCAGACTATGGTCCATGGGGTCACAAAGACTGAAGCAACTTAGCATAGCATGTTTATGATAACAAAAGATTGGAAACACTCGATATGTTCAAAGAGACACTGGTTAAATAAGACACATTTAAACAAAAAATATTATACAGCTGTTCAAAAAAATATATAGAAGACTTTCAGGTAATGATCTGGACAGATTGTTAAGATATAATGTAAATGAGAAAATAGTACAGTACCATTTGTATAAAAAGAAGAGGGATACAGAAGGTATTATTTGCTAATGTATGTGTATTTAGTAGTATATTCAAAAACTAACTCTGAGAGGATGAAGCATGAGAGGGGCAACAATTACCTGTGGAGAGAAATTGGGTGGCAGGAACTCTGGTGTGAGAGTGAGTTATCATAATTTCAGAACTCCAAGGGTAAAAAAAGAAATTAAAATAACTTTGAGAAAAAGTGGAATGATGCTTTTAGAACTCTGAGGGAAAATGATTAGGAACGTATAATTTATGCCTAGCTATACTACAAGTGTAAGAATAAAATACATTTTCAGACATGCAAAAATGTGGATAATTTGCCACCTACACATCTGTATGAAAAATGTCTTACAAAAGTTATTTTAGCCAAAAAAAAGCACTATTATACATGAACACGAGATAGAAGAAACAAATGTAGTTGACTAAGATCTAAAAAAAGTGCTAGAATTTGATGCTTTTAAAATCCTCTCTCAAATTTGGTGACATGAATGTTTCCTTAGGAGGAGTCTCCTATAGTGAATAATATTTACATAAATCTAATACTGCAATACTACTTTATTTACTTTAATATTTTCAAATTAATCTGAAGGCAAAGGCCAAGACAATTGCAGTTACAAAATAAAATTGTATAAACCTAGATTATGTGAAAATAATAATATAACAAAATCAGGTAATATCTGGTGGTATAAGTGAGCCAAATTTCTCTTTTTTCAAAGTGGGACATTAAGAGATTATAGATAAGGTTAATAAAGCAAGGAACACCAGTATATGCTTATTATCTAAAATAATACTATTAAATATCAGAAAAATATGCTAAAAGAGGAATTGGTTCAAAGTATCTACCTCTGGGATGAAGTGATGAGGGAAGGGAGGCTTTTATTTTTCATTTTATGACCTTTTATATAATTTAATTTCTAACCATGCACTGTTAACTTTTAAAACAACATACAAAGGAAGTGAGGAGAGGGAATAACTTGCTCAAGATCACACATGTAAAGTGATGGAGCCTCATCCTAACCCAGATTCATCTAAGTGTAAATCTGGTTCTCAAACTTGAATGAACGTCAGAATCCCCTAGAGGGCTGGTTAAAACATAGCTTGTTGGACCCCATCCCCGGAGTTTCTGACTCAGTAAATCCAGGGAGAGGCCTGAGAACTTGCCTTTCTAATCAATTCCCAGGTGAAGGTAATGCTGCTGATCCAGGAATTACACTGTGAGAACCACACACTACATCATAAGCCCCATTTTTTAGGTCAACAATTTGGGGAAATAATTATTTTTTAATAATGTCACAAGTTTTGACCACAGTGCTTTGGCTCTATCTTTTGGTGGGGGGTTTAGGTGGGAAGATGACAGAAAGAGGAGTGTGGATTCGGTCTTTCCACTTTTGCCTCCACAGTCGCAACAGAGAATAGGAAATCCCTTGACTCAACCTACTATTTAAGTGATTTCGCCACCAGGAAAGCTGGCTCTGTCTCCAATTATCTTCAGTTTCTGGATTGCCACTTATGGAGTCCATGTAATAGCCAGGCTCAGAAGTGACACCTGACCCTACAGACTGAGAGAAAAAAAAAAAAGAAAAGAAAGGAATTATTTCAGGATTAACATGTGTTCACATAAATCCAGTGACTGGCAAGTAGTGTTTACCGTGTCACTATGGAAATCTCTGGGCAATCTTAACAGCACACAGAAGGGTTCAGAGTCTAAGGTGTTGTGCTGACAAGTTAATTTAAATGATGTAAAACCTCAGTGTTATCATCTCAGCTCTGCACAAAGCAGATGCTAGGAAACATCACAATCTTCCAAATATAGTATCCATCTTAGCCCTTATCCTCTCTATTATGTCCCCTCATTTCTCTTTAAATAATGAGACATTTGGTCACTGACTTTTTGTTATGTATGTCATCACTTTCTTGTGGAAAATACTACCCTTCACAAAACAACTCACATCAGAAAAGTGAATGTTTTCATCTATTGTAAAAAATGCTGTAAATTACTGAATTTAGAGGCCTTATATCTAAAAGGAGGGCATGTAAAATGTCATTGGCAGTTTAGTAAAGATTAGTTCAGCACATTTACTCTGATTAGCACCAAGGGCTTCACAAACATTCAGACATGAAATGCCAATAAAACAATTTCTTTATAGAAGCAAATCACTTCAGAAGGTGCATTAACTTCCTTGAACCACTAGGCTGCCAATTGGTAATGGATTGCTTCTTTGTGCTTATTGGCGACAAACTGCAGATAATGCTACCCCAAAGGGTTTAATACATTCCCAGGGCAGTATTCAATAAATCATCATCATGTTATTTTATTGTTAGATTTATAAAGTTGCCCATTTCCTAGCCTTCTGCATCAGGGAGCTAGTACAAAACTTAAAGCGTTTGCAAATAAATAAATTGGAATTATAAAATGTTATCGGTGGTTGTTTTGGTAGTCTATTAGTTAAGGTAATGCTATATGCTGGTAACAAGAGAAAGTATAATGTAATGGCTCAAGTACTATAGAAGTTTTTTCTCTAAAACCTATGTTTTAAAAGAATTATCCCTGACCAGCAGGTGATTGTTCTCTGTCGAGGTTAATTTTTTTAAATTGAAGTATAGTTGATTTACAATATTATAATATATTAGTTTCTAGTGTACAACATAGTGTTTCAATGTTTTTACAGATTATACTCCATTTAAAGTTATTATAAAATATTAGCTGTATTCCCTGAAGAAGGCAATGGCACCCCACTCCAGTACTCTTGCCTGGAAAATCCCATGGATGGAGGAGCCTGGTAGGCTGCACTCCATGGGGTCGCTAAGAGTCAGATATGACTGAGCGACTTCACTTTCACTTTTCACTCTCATGCATTGGAGAAGGAAATGGCAACCCACTCCAGTGTTCTTGCCTGGAGAATCCCAGGGACGGGGCAGCCTGGTGGGCTGCCTGGTGGGCTGACTTAGCAGCAGCAGCAGCTATATTCCCTGTGCTGTTCAATATATCCTTGTAGCTTATTTATTTTATATATAGTAGTTTGTGCCTGGCACTTCCCTACCCCCATCTTGCCCCTATCCTCTTCCCTCTCCTCACTGGTAACAATAATTTGTTCTCTATACCTGTATGTCTGTTTCTGTTTTGTTCTATACATTCATTTGTTTATTTTTTAGATTCCACACGTATGTGAAACAAAACAGTATTTGTCCTTATCTGCATGACTTATTTCACTAAGCATAATACCCTCTAGGTCCATCCATGTTTTTGCAAATGGCAGCATTTCATTCTTTTTATGGCTGAGTAATATTCCATTGTACACACACAACATCTTTAACCGCTCATCTGTTGATCAACCGTTAGGTTGCTTCCATATCTTGTCCATTGTAAATAATGCTCTTAGGAACATTGAGGTGCATGTGTCTTTTCAAATTAGTGTTTTTGTTTTCTTCAGATATATACTCAGGAGTGGAATTATTGAATCATATTTTAGTTCTATTTTTAGATTTTTGAGGAATTTCTATACTGTTTTCCATAGTGGCTGCACCAACTTACATTCTTACCAGCAATGTAGGAGGGTTCCCATATCCTTGCCAGTAGTTGTTACATGTGTTCTTTTTGATGACAGCTGTTCTGACAGGTATGAGGTGATATTGTGATTTTTCCTTGCATTTCTCTGATGATTAGTGATGCAGAGCATCTTTTCATGTGCCCATTGACCATACGTATATCTTCTTTGGAAAAATGTCTATTTGGATATTTTTCCCATTTTTAATTGATTTCTTTTTTATATTGAGTTGTATGCTATGTTTATATGTTTTGGATATTAACCTCTTATTGGTCATATCCTTTGCAAATATTTTCTCCCTTTCAATAGGTTGCCTTTTCATTTTATTGATGGTTTCCTTTGCTATGCAAAAGCTTTTTAAGTTTAATTAGGTCCCATTTGTTTATTTTTGCTTTTATTTCCTTTGCCTTAGGAGACAGATCCAAAATATATATATATTGCTACAATTTATGTCAAAAAAGTGTTTTGCCTTTATTTTCTTCTAGGAGTTTTATGGTTTCCAGTCTATATCTAGGTCTTTAATCTATTTTGAGTTTATTTTTCATATGATGTGAGAAAAATGTTCTAATTTCATTCTTTTACATGTAGCTGTGCAGTTTTCTGAACACTACTTATTGAAGAGACTGTCTTTTCTCCCTTGTATATCCTTGCCTCCTTTGTCATAAATTAATTGACTGTAAGTGTGTCAAACTACTGCACAATTGCACTCATCTCACATGCTAGTAAAGTAATGCTCAAAATTCTCCAAGCCAAGCTTCAGCAATACGTGAGCCGTGAACTTCCAGATGTTCAAGCTGGTTTTAGAAAAAGCAGGGGAACCAGAGATCAAATTGCCAACATCCACTGGATCATGGAAAAAGCAAGAGAGTTCCAGAAAAACATCTATTTCTGCTTTCTTGACTATGCCAAAGCCTTTGTGTGGATCACAATCAACTGTGGAAAATTCTGAAAGAGACGGGAATACCAAACCACCTGACCTGCCTCTTGAAAAACCTATATGCAAGTCAGGAAGCAACAGTTAGAACTGGACATGGAACAACAGACTGGTTCCAAATAGGAAAAGGAGTACATCAAGACTGTATATTGTCACCCTGCTTATTTAACTTCTATGCAGAGTACATCATGAGAAATGCTGGGCTGGAAGAAGCACAAGCTGGAATCAAGGTTGCCGGGAGAAATATCAATAACCTCAGATATGCAGATGACACCACCCTTATGGCAGAAAGTGAAGAGGACCTAAAAAGCCTGTTGATGAAAGTGAAAGAGGAGAGTGAAAAAGTTGGCTTAAAGGTCAACATTCAGAAAATGAAGATCATGGCATCTGGTCCCATCACTTCATGGGAAATAGATGGGGAAACAGTGGAAACAGTGTCAGACTTTATTTTTTTGGCTCCAAAATCCCTGCAGATGGTGACTGCAGTCATGAAATTAAAAGACACTTACTCTTTGTAAGAAAAGTTATACCAACCTAGATAGCATGTTGAAAAGCAGAGACATCACTTTGCCAACTAAGGTCCGTCTAGTCAAGGCTATGGTTTTTCCTGTGGTCATGTATGGATGTGAGAGTTGGACTGTGAAGAAAGCTGAGCACCAAAGAACTGATGCTTTTGAACCGTGGTGTTGGAGAAGACTCCTGAGAGTCCCTTGGACTTCAAGGAGATCCAACCAGTCTATCCTAAAAGAAATCAGTCCTGGATATTCATTGGAAGGAATGATGCTAAAGCTGAAACTCCAGTAGTTTGGCCACCTCATGCGAAGAGTTGACTCATTGGAAAAGACTCTGATGCTGGGAGGGATTGGGGGCAGGAGGAGAAGGGGACGACCGAGGATGAGATGGCTGGATGGCATCACGGACTCGATGGACGTGAGTCTGAGTGAACTCCGGGAGTTGGTGATGGACAGGGAGGCCTGGTGTGCTGCGATTCATGGGGTCGCAAAGAGTCGGACACGACTGAGCGACTGAACTGAACTGAACTGGTGTGTAGGTGTATTTCTGGGTTCTCTATTCTCTTCCATTGACCTGTGTGTATGGTTTTGCACCACTGCCATATCGTTTTGATTATCGTAGCCTTGTAGGGCTTCCCTGGTGGCTCAGTGGTAAAGAATCTGCCTGCCAATGCAGGAGATGCAGATTTGATTCCTGGGTAGGGAAGATACCCTGGAAAAGGAAATGGCAATCCACTCCAGTATTCTTGCCTGGGAAATCCCATGCACCGAAGAGCCTTGTGGGCTAGAGTCCAGAGTATTGCAAAAGAGTCAGACATGACTTAGCAACTAAACAACAACAACAAAGCCTTGTAGTACAGTCTGGAGATAGGGAACATAATACCTCAAGCTTTGTTCTTTTTTCTCAAGATTGCTTTGGCAATTCAGAGTCTTTTGTGGTTCCATATAAATTTTAGGATTATTCATTCTAGTTCTGTGGAAAATGTCATTGGTATTTTGATAGGGGTTGCATTAAATCTGTAGATTGCTTTGGGTAGTATGGACACTAACAATAGTAATTCTTCCATTCCATGAACACGGGGTATCTTTCCATTTACTTGTATCCTCTTCAATTTCTTTCACCAATGTCTTACAGTTTTCAGAGTATTGGTCTTTCACCTCCTTTGTTAAATTTGTTCCCAGGTATTTTTCTGTGAAGGTTAATTTTACATCAACTTAGCTGGGCCACAATACTCATACATTTGGTCAAACACTAGTCTGGAAACTGCTGTAAAAAGTATTCCTTAGAAGTGTTTAACATTTAAATCAGTAGACTTGGAGTAAATCAGATTACCCTTCATCATGAAGGATATATTAAATTTTCAAGGGAATACCTGAGACATCTGTTGTACACCATATGAACTACCAGCTTGAGACAGTTCCGTTTCATCATTAGATCACTCCATTCCTTTTAATGACAACATATTTTGCTAAGCTAAGATTTTTAATAGTTGCTATAAAAAATGAATGTACTGCATAAAAATCAATGTGAAATAAAAATCAAGCATTGCAGTGTTCAATATGACTCTAACAGTTAAGAAGCTATTTAGTGCCCAACAGGTGCTAAGTTGTTAGAATATAATTACTTATTAAGTTGTTTGGGCCTAACTCCTTAACAAATGGAACTGTTAGATATTTGTGTTGGCCTACATGTCCTGTGAAAAAATTACTGAGACTCTAAGGGTGGTGTGAACTTAGGAAGTTAGGAGACCTTTGTGGACATCATTATTTCTGAGAAAAGGCAATAAAGTGTGGGTGTCTTGGCATGAGCTGACTCCTGCTGCGCCTTCTGATAATTGCTTTAGCACAGAAGCAGCGGTCCTGTGGACCCAACCTACATATGCCAGAAACTAAAGCAGTGGCCTGCTCTATGGGCTCTGTGCTTTCCTAACATCCACTTATATCAGAAGGATTTCTAAAGACTATCTGAGCTGATGTCTATTTGCTCCAAATAAATACAAATAATACAATTAATGAACTTCCCAGAAGGCCCAAAGATGTTATTTCTGATCAAAACTGACCAACTGCTTTCCTGTTACCTTTCCAACAATGTTCAAGCAGAGGTATGCTCAGTGACTTCATTAATTGGCCTTCATTCCCTTTCTGTAGTGTTTTTCTCCCAGGAGTTACACTCCATGCCTGAGAGCACTGAGGCCCGCGTTTTCTGATTCTTCCAGCTTTCATAGTTGAAATATATTGGACCAAGTATTCAAAGCAATACTTGAGTATAACTTAAAACCAGTCATCATAGAAACAACTTCTGGAGCACAAGAATTAAATTTTAAATGTTTCTATTAAAATGTAATTATGATAGTAAAGATGAAGTCCTTCCAGCAGGTAAATATCCACATTTGTTTTCCTGTGGCTACTTTTGTTAGGAGAATTGTTGAAGTTTTGGGATAGGGCAGAATTGGGAAGAGACTGGATAAAATTTTAACAAATAAAATTTTCCTGTAACATTCACTCTCTGGGGCAGTTGAAGACCTGGAAGTAATTGACTCCAATGGCTATGATTTGACCTGTAAAATCTTCCAAGTTTTACTCAACTCAAATTGTTTTTTAACTGCTTGCAATTCCTCTGGCACTCTGAGACCTGGGAAATGGGTCCTGATACTAGCAATGTCATCCCCTCATCAAATGTTTACAAATTTATTTGCATACAATTGACTGTATATACTGAAAATTTTAACTTTTATATATTAACTCATTCAATGATAATGTTTTTCATATCTGCACTTCTAACCATTTCTCTTTTCTAATTTTCTTCATTCTTGTTTTCTTTCATTTTTTCTTCAATTATATTTACCAAGGATTTGTCTGGGGTTTGTTACATTTTTGTTCAGTACTTTTATTGTTTTATGATTTATTGTTGTTGTGTTTACTTTCTATCTCTGAAAAGAGTATAATTAAAAATCTTATAAATTTAAATAAGTATTATTAGCTGCTCAATCATGTCAACTCTGCAACCCCATGGACTGTAGCCCACCAGACTCCTCCATCCATGAGATTTTCCAGGCAAGAATACTGGAGTGGGCTGCCATTTCAGTTTTAAATATTTGCTAATAGCCTATAACATTATTTTGAGGTCACCTTTGTTCCAAAACTGTTTAGCAGAGGTCATTAATCTCTCTTTGGTCTTGTCTTTCCTTTATACTTTTATTTATTTAAAGACAATTTTAATGGGATCATGCTCAGAGAATGTCACCTGTGCAGTTTCTAATTTGTGCAATTTTTATAAAAATTTATTTTGTTGACAAGCATTTAATCAGTTTTTTTAAATGCCCTGTGGATATTTAATGAGGAGGAGAACATCTTTACAGATGATGTCTGTTATCATTGTAGGGTACAACATTAAAAACTCTAATAATTCCTTTTTAAAATTATATTATTCAAATTTTATACTCTTATTTATTAGACTACTTTGCCAAATATTGATAATAGTGTCAATTGAGGCAATCCTGTCAAATTATCTTATTTACAAGTGTTTTTATTTCTATATATTAATGCCACATTATTCATTACATAAAGGTTCATGACTTCATTATGGATTATACCCTTTATCAAAATTTTGTCATCCTATTTCTTTCACTTAAAGTATCAGTATTCTCTGCCTCTAAAAATAATTAGTCTTTCTCTCTCTCTTTCTATCTGTCTCTCTATCTCTCTCTCTCTCACTCACACACACACACACAGACACACACCTGTCCTGCTATAGTACCCTGTTTGTTGTTGTTTCGGTTGCTAAGTCATGTTGGACTCTTTGCAACCCCATAGACTGTAGCCTGCCAGGCTCCTCTGTTCATGGGATTTTCCAGGCAAGAGTACGGGAATGGTTTGCCATTTCCTTCTCCAGGGGATCTTCCTGACCCAAGGATCGAACCCATGTCTTCTGCTTTGGCAGGCAGATTCTTTACCTCTGAGCAACCAGAGAATCCCAGTACCCTGTTTACTCTTAATAAAATTTAGATCAATTACAAAAAATGTAGTTATTGAGAAGGCAAAAGAAGAGATCTGAAGCAGACCTGAAGAGGTCTGAAGACTAGGACTTCAAGGGCTGTAGGAGCTGTTCCTATGGGGAGCCATATAATCAAAGCAATGTCCAAAAAGGCCATTCAGGCAAGTTAAAGTTTAGAATTTAGGAACATGCAGTCTTAAGTATTGAATTAACTGGAAGTAGTACTACATGAAGAAAACCAGGCTGTGAGCTATGCAGGGACTAATGCAGACATCTAGGGAGCAGAATGACTGGTTCATAGGAGGCATCAAACAAATATTTGTAAAATGGCTAAATGAGTGAATGATATATGAACTTGTTCATAGGTGGCAGGAATTCAGCAGTTGAATCAGAGTGAGATTGAGGACTTCAATAAAGCAACCATATTCTCCAGAGTTCAGGGCATAGATCAAGAAAGGGTGTTTGGCCCTAGAGCAGAGTACCTTAAACTTCTTAATGAAAAGTAATTAGGATACATAGTCTTGGCTTAATTTCAAAGTGTCTAGGATAGGCATCCAAGAATCATCACTTTTAGTATACATCCCAGGTGCTGCTGATTCAGGATGTTACAAATTTCACATTTGATGAACACTAGCCTAAAAGTAGGATAGACCTCTAAACAGGTTGTTGGGTTAGGACCAGAGAGGCAATAACTGATGTACCATAAGACCAACCAGGCAGGTGAACAGATGCAACCCTCTGATAGTGCTGCACTCCACATGGTTAAAGATGCCAACCAAGAAACTTAGAGAGGAAAGGAAAACAAGCCACAGTGCAGAAATTATTCTTTTACTCAAACTTTCACTGCTTGCTCCAGACCATGTGACCTATCACTCTATAGTGGCAATAAAAATGAGTTTTTATCCAAGCTCTGTCACCACCATGCTCTGGGGTACTGTGCAAGCCACTAGTCCAGGTCTCAGATGCTTCATGTACTTTTTTTTTTTTTAAAGGAGCTAAGATTGTGATTTTCATGTTCTTCTGGGACAGCAAGAAGCCTGTAAATTTCAAAATCCAAAACACCTGAGTTCAAATTCCAGTTCAGCCCTTTACTGACACTATAACCTTGTGCAAGCTACTAAATTTCTCTGAAGTCCACTTTTCTGGGGAAGAGATAATTTTTCTGGGGAAGATAATAACTACCTTACTAATGTTGTTGTTTAGTCACTTGTATCCGACTCTGTGCAACCCCATGGACTAAAGCATACCAGACTTCCCTGTCCTTCACTTACTCCCCGAGTTCACTCAAACTCATGTCCATTGAGTCAATGATGCCATCCAACCATCTCATCCTCTGTTGCCCCCTTCTCCTCTGTCCTCAACCTTTCCCAGCATCAGAGTTTTTTCCAATGAGTTGGCTCTCCACATCAGGTCACCAAAGTGTTGGAGCTTCAGCTTCATCATCAGTCCTTCCAATGAATATTCAGGGTTGATTTCCTTTAGGATTGACTAACCTTACTACATGATAGGTACTCAGTTCTTGAATTGCCTCTCCAAGATTCAATATTTTGAAAAACTGTATAACTTATTTTATATAACAATGATTTGAACTAATTTTGACAGTCTACTGTTATCAGTACTATTGTTTAATTAGTACTTTGTTTCTGAAACTTTCAGTGCACATATATCATCTTTCCTAGTAGGTAATTTTGCTTGAGAGTAGGATTTACAATGCATTTTTACTTTATTTAGGGTAACCAACCATCTCAGCGTGCTTGGGAAAGAGGAGAGTCCTGGATATGGGACTAAAACCAGGAAATTTCCCAGGTAAACTGATGAGTTTTTAACCTTCATATTTAGTTAAATACCTAGTACACATAAAGATAATGAAGATGTTTCCCTACCTCAATTTTAATCACTGCTTTCATTTTAGTTTGTGTGTGTGTCAAGTTGCTTCAGTCATGTCCGACTCTGTGTGACCCTATGGACTGAAGCCTGCCAGGCTCCTCTGTTCATAGGATTCTCCAGACAAGAATACTGGAGTGGGTTGCCATGCCCTCCCCTGGGGTATCTTCCCCACCCAGGAATCACTCAGAGATCAAACCTGCATCTCTTGCATCTCCTGCATTGGCAGGCAATTCTTTACCACTAGCGCTACCTGGGAAGCCCAATCATTCCTTAAATAGGATGACAAATCATAAAGAAGTGTAATTAATTACAATAATATGTTATATTTTCTACTAAAGGAAGATTCAGTTTTTGTTTATATTTACTTTACCTTACTAAAGGGGTTTGTAACAAAAGATTGTTAATACAAAGTGGTATTCTCAATGATACAGCCCAAATGGTGGTTTGCTCCTAAAATTCAGGGATTTTGTTGCTTGCCAACTATATAAAACATTTTCTAAAAATAAAGCCCCAAAGCAACATAAGAATGAATTTTTAAAAAGAAGTCAGAATTATTATGATTTTTTGCATTAAATAATGTAGACTTCTGAATACCTCCTCTCCTAAGTACTTTTTTCCTCTAAGAATGCAGTTCTTAAAATTTTAAAACTGGTTAGGCAATTTGGGATTCTTCTGGGATTTTGATGCCAAAGCCTCCACTGACATTTTGAGGACTTAATGGTTATAATTACTTTGCCTGTAGCAATATCACTGCCTTTAAAATAAAAGCCTCAGGACTTTTTTCTAATGTATTAGATTACATTCTATTCAAAAGGGCAGAATTTATTACACAGAAAAACATACTGAGTACTCTAATCTTTCTTCCAAAACTCTATTTTTCTAACATGAATCCTAAAACTATTATTATACATTTGTGGAAAATTTTATTCCTCTAATCCTCCATTTTTAAAAATCAAAGATTCTCTGATAGGTGAACCTTTAATTTTTATTTCCCTTTTTCAACCAATCACTATTTGTGGCACAAAATCCTTACTCTTTTGGCAGGGTTAGGGTAGAAATGCCCAGATCCTACTGAGATAAGACTTATAACACTGAGGGGATTCCCATAAGGATAACAGCTGATCTTTCAATAGAAACTCTTCAGGCCAGAAGGGAATGGCAGGACATACTTAAAGTGATGAGAGACAAAAACCTACAACTCAGATTACTGTACCCAGCAAGGCTCTCATTCAAATATGAAGGAGAAATCAAAAGCTTTACAGACAAGCAAAAGCTCAGGGAATTCAGCATCACCAAACCAGCTCTCCAACAAATGCTAAAGGATCTTCTCTAGACAGGAAACACAGAAAAGGTGTATAAACTCAAACCCCAAACAACAAAGTAAATGGCAATGGGATCATACTTATCAATAATTACCTTAAATGTAAATGGGTTCAATGCCCCAACCAAAAGAGAAAGACTGGCTGAATGGATACAAAAACAAGACCCCTATATATGCTGCCTACAAGAGACCGCCCCGCCTCTAAACAAGGAACACATACAGACTGAAAGTGAAGGGCTGGAAAAAGATATGTCACACAAATGGAGACCAAAAGAAAGCAGGGGTAGCAATACTCATATCAGATAAAATAGACTATGAAATAAAGGCCATTAAAAGAGACAAAGAAGGACACTACATAATGATCAAAGGATCAATCCAAGAAGATATAACAGTTATATGTACACCTGACATAGGAGCACTGCAATATGTAAGGCAAATGTTAACAAGTATGAAAGGGGAAATTAACAGTAACACACTAATAGTGGGAGACTTTAATACCCCACTCACACCTATGGGTAGATCAACTAAACAGAAAATTAGCAAGGAAACACAAACTTTAAATGATACAATGGACCAGCTAGACCTAATTGTTATCTATAGGACATTTCACCCCAAGACAATGAATTTCACCTTTTTCTCTAGTGCACACAGAACCTTCTCCAGGATAGATCACATCCTGGGCCATAAATCTAGCCTTGGTAAATTAAAAAAAAAAAAAACTGAAATCATTCTAAGCATCTTTTCTGATCACAATGCAGTAAGATTAGATGTCAACTACAGGAAAAAAAAAACTATTAAAATTCCAACATATGGAGGCTAAACAACATGCTTCTGAATAACCAACAAATCACAGAAGAAATCAAAAAGAAATCAAAATGTGCACAGAAATGAATGAAAATAAAAACACAACAACCCAAAACCTATGGGACTCAGTAAAAGCAGTGCTAAGGGGAAGGTTCATAGCAATACAAGGTTACCAAAAGAAACAAGAAAAAAGTCGAATAAATAACCTAACTCTACACCTAAAGCAACTAAAAAAGGAAGAAATGAAGAACCCCAGCGTTAGTAGAAGGAAAGAAATCATAAAAATTAAGGCAGAAATAAATGCAAAAGAAACAAAAAAGACCATAGCAAAAATCAACAAAGCCAAAAGCTAGTCCTTTGAGAAGATAAATAAAATAGACTCATCAAGACACAAAGGGAGAAAAATCAAATCAATAAAATTAGAAATGAAAATAGATCACAACAGACAACACAGAAATACAAAGGATCATAAGAGACTACTATCAGCAACTATATGCCAATAAAATGGACAAGTTGGAAGAAATGGACAAATTCTTAGAAAAGTATAATTTCCAAAACTGAACCAAGAAGAAATAGAAAATCTTAACAGACCCATCACAAGCACGGAAATTGAAATTGTAATCAGAAATCTTCCAGCAAACAAAACCCCAGGACCAGACGGCTTCAGAGCTGAATTCTACCAAAAATTTAGAAAAGAGCTAACACCTATCCTACTCAAACTCTTCCAGAAAATTGCAGAGGAAGGTAAACTTGCAAACTCATTCTATGAGCCACCATCACCCTAATACCAAAACCAGACAAAGATGCCACAAAAAAGAAAACTACAAGCCAATATCACTGATGAACATTGATTCAAAAATCGTTAACAAAATTCTAGCAAACAGAATTCAACAACATATTAAAAAGATCATACATCATGAACAATGAGCTTTATCCCAGGGGTACAAGGATTCTTCAGTATACACAAATCAATCAATGTGATACACCACATTAACAAATTAAAAGATAAAAACCATATGATTATCTCAACAGATGCAGAGATATCCTTTGATAAAATTCAATATCCATTTATGATAAAAACCCTCCAGTAAGCAGGAATAGAAGCAACATCAGTTCAATTCAGTTCAGTCACTCAGTCGTGTCCGACTGTTTGCGACCCCATGAATCACAGCACGCTAGGTCTCCCTGTCCATTACCAACTCCCGGAGTTCACTCAAACTCATGTCCATCGAGTCGGTGATGCCGTCCAGCAATCTCGTCCTCGGTCATCCCCTTCTCCTCCTGTCCCCAATCCCTCCCAGCATCAGAGACTTTCCCAATGAGTCAACTCTTTGCATGAGGTGGCCAAAGTACTGGAGTTTCAGCTTTAGCATCATTCCCTCCAAATAAATCCCAGGGCTACTCTTCTTCAGAATGGACTGGTTGGATCTCCTTGCAGTCCAAGGGACTCTCAAGAGTTTTCTCCAACACCACAGTTCAAAAGCATCAATTCTTCAGCGCTCAGCCTTCTTCACAGTCCAACTCTCACATCCATACATGACTACTGGAACAACCATAGCCTTGACTAGATGCACCTTAGTCGGCAAAGTAATGTCTCTGCTTTTGAATATACTATCTAAGTTGGTCATAACTTTTCTTCCAAGGAGTAAGCTTCTTTTAATTTGATGGCTGCAGTCACCATCTGCAGTGATTTTGTAGCCCAAAAAATAAAGTCTGACACTGTTTCCACTGTTTCCCCATCTATTTCCCATGAAGTGATGGGACTGGATGCCATGATCTTCGTTTTCTGAATGTTGAGCTTTAAGCCAACTTTTTCACTCTCCTCTTTCACTTGCAACAAGCTTTTAAGCTCCTCTTCACTTTCTGCCATAAGGGTGGTGTCATCTGCATATCTGAGTTTATTGATATTTCCCCCGGCAATCTTGATTCCAGCTTGTGTTTCTTCCAGCCCAGCATTTCTCATGATGTACTCTGCATAGAAGTTAAATAAGCAGGGTGACAATATATAGCCTTGACGTACTCCTTTTCCTATTTGGAACCAGTCTGTTGTTCCATGTCCAGTTCTAACTTACTTCCAGACCTGCATACAGATTTCTCAAGAGGCAGGTCAGGTGGCCTGGTATTCCCATCTCTTGAAGAATTTTCCACAGTTGATGGTGATCCACACAGTCAAAGGCTTTGGCATAGTCAATAAAGCAGAAATAGATGTTTTTCTGGAACTCTCTTGCTTTTTCCATGATCCAGCAGATGTTGGCAATTTGATCTCTGGTTCCTCTGCCTTTTCTAAAACCAGCTTGAACATCAGGGAGTTCACGGTTCACGTATTGCTGAAGCCTGGCTTGGAGAATTTTGAGCATTACTTTACTAGCATGTGAGATGAGTGCAATTGTGCAGTAGGTTGAGCATTCTTTGGCATTACCTTTCTTTGGAATTGGAATGAAAACTGACCTTTTCCAGTCCTGTGGCCACTGCTGAGTTTTCCAAATTTGCTGGCATACTGAGTGCAGCACTTTCACAGCATCATCTTTCAGGATTTGAAATAGCTCAGCTGGAATTCCATCATCTCCACTAGCTTTGTTTGTAGTGATGCTTTCTAAGGCCCACTTGACTTCATATTCCAGGATGTCTGGCTCTAGGTGAGTGATCACACCATCATGATTATCTTGGTCATGAAGATCTTTTTTGTACAGTTCTGTGTATTCTTGCCACCTCTTCTTAATATCTTCTGCTTCTGTTAGGTTCATACCACTTCTGTCCTTTATCGATCCCATCTTTACATGAAATATCCCCTTGGTATCTCTAATTTTCTTGAAGAGATCTCCAGTCTTTCCCATTCTGTTGTTTTCCTCTATTTCTTTGCATTGATCACTGAAGAAGGCTTTCTTAGCTCTTCTTGCTATTCTCTGAAACTCTGCATTCAGATGCTTATATCTTTCCTTTTCCCCTTTGCTTTTCACCTCTCTTCTTTTCACAGCTATTTGTAAGCCTCCCGAGACAGTCATTTTGCTTTTTTGCATTTCTTTTCCATGGGGATGGTCTTGATCCCTGTCTCCTGTACAATGGCACGAACCTCATTCCACAGTTCATCAGGCACTCTATCTATCAGATGTAGGCCCTTAAATATATTTCTCACTTCCACTGTACATACCTCAACATAATAAAAGCTATATATGACAAACCCACAGCAAACATTAATCTCAATGGTGAAAAATTGAAAGCATTTCCCCTAAAGTCAGAAACAAGGCAAGGATGCCCACTCTCACCACTACTATTCAACATAGTTTTGGAAGTTTTAGCCACAGCAGTCAGAGAAGGAAAAGAAATAAAAGGAATCCAGATTGGAAAAGTAGAAGTAAAACTCTCACTGTTTGCAGATGACATGATCCTCTACATAGAAAACCCTAAAGATGCCACCAGAAAATTACTAGAGCTAATCAATGAATATAGTAATGTTGCAGGATATGAAATTAACACAGAAATCCCTTGCATTCCTATACACTAACAATGAGAAAACAGAAAGAGAAATTAAGGAAACAATTCCATTCACCATTGCAACAAAAAGAATAAAATACTCTGGAATAAAGCCACCTAAAGAAACAAATTGATACTTTTGAACTGTGGTGTTGGAGAAGACTCTTGAGAGTCCCTTGGACTGCAAGGAGATCCAACCAGTCCATTCTGAAGGAGATCAGCCCTGGGATTTCTTTGGAGGGAATGATGCTAAAGCTGAAGCTCCAGTACTTTGGCCACCTCATGCAAAGAGTTGACTCATTGGAAAAGACTCTGATGCTGGGAGGGATTGGGGACAGGAGGAGAAGGGGACGACAGAGGATGAGATGGCTGAATGGCATCACTGACTCGATGGACGTGAGTCTGAGTGAACTCTGGGAGTTGGTGATGGACAGGGAGGCCTGGCATGCTGCGATTCATGGGGTCGCAAAGAGTCGGACATGACTGAGCGACTGAACTGAACTGAAAGAAACAAAAGACCTATATATAGAAAACTATAAAACATTGATGAAAAAAATCAAAGATGACACAAATAGATGGAGAAATATGCCATGTTTATGGATCAGAAGAATCAATATGGTGAAAATGAGTATACTACCCAAAGCAATCCATAGATTCAAAGCAATCCCTATCAAGCTACCAACGGTATTTTTCAGAGTACTAGAACAAATAATTTCACAATTTGTATGGAAATACAAAAAACCTCGAATAGCAAAGCAATCTTGAGAAAGAAGAATGGAACTGGAAGAATCAACCCGCCTGACTTCAGGCTATACTACAAAGCAACGGCCATCAAGACAATATGGTACTGACACAAAGATAGAATTATAGATCAATGGAACAAAATAGAAAGCCCAGAGATAAATCCATGCACCTATGGACACCTTATCTTTGACAAAGGAGGCAGGAATATACCTTAATATACTCTTAAACAAGTGGTGCTGGGAAAACTGGTCAACCACTTGTAAAAGAATGAAACTAGAACACTTTCTACCTACACAAAAATAAACTCAAAATGGATTAAAGATCTAGATGTAAGACCAGAAACTATAAAACTCCTGGAGGAAAACATCGGCAAAACACTCTCTGACGTAAATCACAGCAGGATCCTCTATGACCCACCTCCCAGAGTAACGGAAATAAAAGCAAAAATAAACAAATGGGACCTACGTAAACTGAAAACCTTTTGCACAACGAAGGACACTATAAGCAAGGTGAAAAGACAGCCTTCAGAATGGGATAAAATAATAGCAAATGAAGCAACTGACAAAGAATTAATCTCAAAAATATACAAGCAACTCCTGCAGCTCAATTCCAGAAAAATAAATGGCCAAACAAAAAAAAAAATGGGCCAAAGAACTAAACAGACATTTCTCCAAAGAAGACATACAGATGACTAACAAGTACATGAAAAGATGCTCAACATCACTCATTATCAGAGAAATGCAAATCAAAAGCACAATGAGGTACCATCTCATGCTGGTCAGAATGGCTGCTATCAAAAAGTCTACAAACAATAAATGCTGTAGAGGTTGTGGAGAAAAGGGAACCCTCCTACACTGTTGGTGGGAATGTAAGCTAGTACAGCCACTATGGAGAACAGTGTGGAGATTCCTTAAAACCTGGAAATAGAACTGCCAGATGACCCAGCAATCCCACTGCTGGGCATACACACCAAGGAAACCAGAATTGAGACACGTGTACCCCCAATGTTCATTGCAGCACTGTTTATAATAAACAGGACATGGAAACAACCTAGATGTCCATTGGCAGATGCATGGATAAGAAAGCTGTGGTACATATACACAATGGAATATTACTCAGCCATTAAAAAGAATACATTTGAATCAGTTATAATGAGGTGGATGACACTGGAGCCTTTTATACAGGGTGAAGTAAGTCAAAAAGAAAAACACCAATACAGTATACTAATGCATATGTATGGAATTTAGAAAGTTGGTAACAATGACCCTATATGTGAGACAGCAAAGGAGACACAGATGTAAAGAACAGACTTTTGGACTCTGTGGGAGATGGTAAAAGTGGGATAATTTGAGAGAATAGCATTGAAACGTATATTATCATATGTGAAATAGATTGCCAGTCCAGGTTTGATGCATGAGACAGGGTTCTCGGGGCTGGTGCACTGGGATGACCCTGAGGGATGGGATGGGGAGGGAGATGGGAGGGGGGTTCAGGATGGGGACCACATTTACACCCATGGCCAATTCATGTCAGTGTGTGGCAAAACCCACTACAATATTGTAAAGTAATTAACCTCCAATTAAAATAAATAAAAAATTTTAAAAAGAGTTGGACATGAAAAAAAAAAAAAAGACTTGTAGCATTGAGTCACAGCTGATGACTAATAGCAGAAAGACCAACTGCTCCCTCACAGTGGCCCACAGGCTTGTAGAGTAGCCACCATGGCTGCTTCTCAGGAGAGAGACCAAAGACTGTGGTAACTGGGGCACTTAGGATCAAGCTGCCCACACAGAAGGAAGAAGAACATGGTGCCTGGAAAAGGGAAATCTTGAATAAAAATGGCACATCCTGAGAGTATTTAGGTACTTAAACAGAGTTGGTGTTCGGAATGGGTTGAATAAGTGGCTGACATATAGGATGATGTGAAATGCTCCAGAAGGAACAGAGATAGGACACAAGTGAAGGGGAAAGAGCTTTTGTAAGCTATACATCCTCATGTGAAAGGAAAATATTAAAGTAAAATGAGGGAAACAACTCAGATATCCACCAGACTGATACATGGATAAACAAGTTGTGGTATATCTATACAATGTGATGCTGTTGTTAAGCAATAAAAAGGAACAAACTGCTGAAAAATGCAGCACAGATGAATCACAAATTCATGAAAGAATCCTAAGTGAAAGAATCCAGACTCAAGAGGCGAGATCTTGTAGGATATCATTTATATGACATTCTGGAAAAAGCAAAACTGTCAAGACAGAAAACAGACCATGGTTGCCAGGGATAGGAGGAAGAGAAAGGGGCTGACTACAACGGGCTTGAGGGAACTTTCTGCAGTATCGGAAATATTCTTTATCTTGCTCATGGTCGTCTTATGTTCATCAAAATACAGGATTATGCACATGAAAGAGAGTGAATTGTGCCTCAATAATCCTGAATTTTAAAAAAAAAAAAAAAGTAAAAGTGAATTACCAGATACTTAATTCTAACTAGTTATAAAATTCTCATTTGATTACTTGGGGAGCCATTTGGATCACAATAAATAAGATGCTTTTGTTCCTTCAGAACAAATGTTTGCTCTGAATTAGAGAGCATCCCCATGGTCATGAATGATTAATATGGCCTCCTGCTCCAAGATCTCTGCAGATCCTTTGCTTAGAGCCTGATTCCCAGTCAGCTTCTTTTTAAAGCCATCTCCATTTGGCAAGGGTTGTACCTTTACTTGACGCTGCGAAAGTGTTCCAAGCTGAACCACTTTCAAAATGCAGGATGTAGCCAGCCAGCCGGCTCCTCCTGGCATCTTGTAATATGGGGAGACCCGACCTTGTTATCTCCCAAAGAGAATATCCAAGAGCTCAGCCGTAATTACCCAACTCTGGAGTCTGGCTTGCCCTTTCTTAATGCTAAGCAGGCTGCTGCTGAATCAGAGAAAGCCTATAGAGGCTTTTCTATTTGAAATGGCAAAATTTTCCAGGATAAGCATTCATCTGACATTAGCAGGGTTTCTCATCTCAAAATCAATTTGCAACATTTCAGTTTTGAAAGGTAAAGGCCAAAGGGATAAGAGCTTGGTTTTTTGACAACAGAACTACATTACCTCTCTGATCTAAAGTAGATTCTTCAAAAATAACACACAGACATTCTGATTGAAAATTTCCATTTTTGTTTTAACTTGGGGAAAACTATTTCAATTCTTTTCTACAAAGCTTTCAAATATTCATTTTTGAAAACCTTGAAAATGGCTATAATTGAAGTTATATATTTGAAATCCCTAACCATCAAACCTTATTAAATGAAACAGTTGGCATTTTACTTAGATGTCTAACCTGTACCTTTTTTAAGTGCAGTAAATAAATGAGGCAGTTAGATTGTAAAGTATTTATAAGAAAAGCCCCAATCTTACACAAACCTTTTGAGACATCTGATTAGCAAACTGTGACAATCTTGAAGTTGAAGACGATAAAATTTCTTTTATTTTTGTAATCCTTTTAAAATTCTTAAAAATTCACAAGATCTGCATTTGACCAGTTTGTTGAAGGAGTACCATTCTTTTCAGTAGAGAGAATTCCCTTTCATTCCTGTGGTTTTTGTTAATTCTCCAAGCCACATTCCACGCAATTGGCAATCTCAAAATGTAAAGCTTCCCTTGGAGTTCTTTGCCAGGCACACAGATAGCTTTAAGACTCAACCAAGCATTGAGACAGTGTTCCCACTCTGGAGAAATGACTGATTGGATGGAATAAATCTGCTTCTGAAGTGATTTCCAAATGGCTATAAAAAACGGAGGCTAATTAAATATAGTCATTGAAGAGCAGTACTTAGCTCAACGAGCTCCTGTATTATGCATTCTTCTCAAAGAAGCCATGTGCTCTAGAATTTTCTACAAAGGGGAAAAATGAAAAAGAGCATAAATGTCCAGTGAAAAAGCAAAGGTTTAGCAAACTATGGGACATGAGCCAAAAAGAATACAGTGTAGTCATTTAAAATAATCATTAGGAAGACTTTGTAACTCTATGGGGACCTTCTTATAACACATTAAAGGAAAAAGCAGACTGTTAGGTGGTATGCAGATTGCAATTATAATAAAAAAAATGTATGCTTGTGCATAATTGCAAATATACAGAAATTTTAATCCCTCTATTTAAATGAGCAGTAAGTATATGAGTCTTGTTTTTTTCAATTTTCTTTACTGCTGTGATTATACCTTTTTTAAAATTTAAAGGATGATTTTTATCTGCACTCTTCCTACTGGAGATAGGAATATGAATCGTGAGTTTATGTGACGCATTCTGATCACCATGAATTCAATTCAAGCTGCAGTGTTGCCTAGCAACAGGATAACTTTTCTGCAGTGAAATTCCCCAGTAACAGCAACCTATGAAGTATCCCACGAGGAATTCCCTACCGTAAGTGCACCTCATACCCTTATTATTCTGTTCTCATATTCCACTGCTCTGGGGGAATTTCATAATCTGATCATGTCAAGACATTAAAATCTGGAGGGCTGCATTTAAAAATCTGGGGCTTCCCAGATGGTGCTAGTGGTAAAGAACCTACCTGCCAGTGCAGGAAACGCAAGAGTCACAGGTTCGATCCTTGGGTCTGAAAGATCCCCTGGAGGAGGGCATGGCGACCCACTCCAGTATTCTTGCAGGGAGAACCCTATGGACAGAGGAGCCTGGTGGGCTACAGCCCGTGTGGTCGCAAAGAGTCGAAAACAATTGAAGCGACTTAGCCTGCATGCTTGCATTTTAAAATCCACATCCCTAGGTTTTTTTCTCTCTCTCTGCCTGGAAGAGGAGAATGGAGTAAGAGACTTTTCTAGATTTCTTCCAGTCTCTTATATTCCCCAGGTAAGAAGAACAAGGAAGGAAAATGATGAGAGCTTTGATTTCTAATCTTTATGGATGGTGGCTTGGCATGGGCCCAATCAGATAGTAATGTTTCTTTTTTTATTAAGCAAGAGATTTTTGAGATATAATGATATAATTTACTATAAAACTCATCCTTTCACAGTGGTTTTTAGTATATCCACAGAGATGAACATTTTCATCACCTCAAAAAGAATCCCAATAACCATTGGCAGTCTTTCCCCATTTCTCTCCAACCTTTCTCCCCAGCCCCAGGCAACCACCAATCTACTTTCTTGCTGTATGGAATTGCCTAGTCTGGACATTTTATATAAATGGAATCATACAATATGTGGTCTTTTGTGTCTGGCTTCTTTCATTTAGCCTAATATTTTCAAGAGTCATCCATGGTATAGCCTGTATCATGATTTCATCCCTTTTTATTGTCAAATAATATTCCTTTGTGCAGATAAACCATTTAACTGTTTATTCATTCATCCATTTATGGGCATTTGGTCTAGCTCCACTTTTGACTATTATAAATATTGCTATGAACATTTGTGTACAAGTTTTTATGTGGACATGTTTCCTCGTTCTTGGAAATAAACCAAGGAGTGAAATTCCTGGGTCATGTTAATTTTATGTTCAACTTTCTGAGGAAATGTCCAATTGTTTTCCAAAGTGGCTGTGCATTTTACATCTCTTCCAGCAGTGAATCAGGATTCCAGTTTTTTCACATCCTCCCCAACACTTCTCATTGTTTGTCTTCTGATTATATCCATTCTAGTGGGTATGAGCTGGTATCTCATTGTGGCTTTAATTTGCATTTCCTTGATAACTAATAATGTTGAGTATCTTGTCTAATGCTCATTGGCCATTTGTTTATTTTCTTTGGAGAAACATCTATTCAAATTCTTTGCCTATTTCTAATTGTCATTTATCTTTTTTATTGTTGAGTTGTTTTTTCTTTTTTTTTCTTTTACTACTTAAATTCTTTGTGAAGATGTGTTGATGTCAAGACCTTTGCAAACCTCCAAACATTCAGACCAAAACAGTTACCACCAGTTAAGGAGGAGAACAGAGGGCAGTCACCATACATCAGTGTCAATGAATAGAGACACAGCAGGCCCCAGGGAATGAGCCCAGTGAACATGCTCTTATCTGTCTGGTGTCCTTACGTCACCCCTGAAATCAAAATCTTGCTGTCAGCCTCTACAGAGCACAATGCCTGCTCTTGCTCTCAAACAGCCCTGGGGGAGGGGGGATTTCCTCCTGTGAAAAGAAAAGGATGGCCATAGTCACCACACTTTGTGGTCAGGTTCTATGCCTTCTGTATTCCCTACTATTTACCTAGATCCTGGCACACAGTTGACAAATAAATGAATGTGAAAACCTCCTTTTAGAATTTAAGTAACAGTAAGTTGTTGCTCTTGCTTGCAAATTTCCTATGTGCGCCAATTTTGTGTTTAACATATATTTAACACTTGTTGCTCTAAGCATTTTGCAAATAATTTTAACTAATTATCTACAAATACTTTTTAGCACTTAACAAATAATTTGAAACCAATTTAATCTTCATAACAATTCTGTGAAGTTGGTATGCTATTATCTCCATTTTATGGATGAGGAAACTAAGCTGTGAGGTAATACATTTCTTCTTCATTTAAGTGAAGTATAGTTGGAGAAGGCAGTGGCACCCCACTCCAGTACTCTTGCCTGGAAAATCCCATGGATGGTGGAGCCTGGTAGGCTGCAGTCCATGGGGTCCCACAGAGTCGGACACGACTGAAATGACTTAGCAGCAGCAGCATAGTTGATTTACAATGTTGTGTTAGTTTCCGGGGTACTGCAAAGTGATTCAGCTATATATACATATATTTTTTTCAGATTCTTTTCCCTTATAGGTTATTACAAAGTATTGAGTATAGTTCCCTGTGCTATACAATATGTCTTCATTTGTTATGTATTTTATAAATAGTAATATATATATGTTAATCCCAAGCTCTTAATTTATCCCTCCTCACATCTTTCCCCATTGGTAAACACAGGTGCATTCTCTAAGTCTGTGAGTCTGTTTCTGTTTTGTAAACAAGTTCATTTGTATCATTGTTTTTAGATTCCACCTATAACTAATATCATATGATATTTATCTTTCTCTCTTTGGCTTATTTTCCTTAGTATGATAATCTCTAGGTTCATCCATGTTTTTGCCAATGGTGTTATTTCAGTATTTTTTATTGCTGAGTAATATTCCATTGTATGTATATACCACATTTTCTTTATCCATTTATCTGTTGATGGACATTTAGGTTGCTTCCAGTACATTTCTTCTTATACGAGGAATGCATTTCCTTTCATATGAGACAATAAACTTCTTTTTCTTTACCCAGATTAGAGAATTTTCTGTATTTACATCCAATACATTCTAAAAAGGTAGTGAGTTTGAAAAGAGGAAAAGTCAGGGTGGTAGTCAAAGGAGTGAAGACAGGATAGAGCAAGGTTCAAAACTAAGGAATATGGTGCAATAATCCCTTATTGTGTGATAGCTTAAAGGAATTGCAGGATATTGACCTTGAGTGTTATATGCCTCAGCTTTTCCCTTATCGACTATTTAGACTAATCAGTGCACTTGACCTTCCATTGCATCTACTTTATACAATCTATGGCATCACCGACTCGATGGACATGAGTCTGAGTGAACTCCGGGAGATGGTGATAGACAAGGAGGCCTGGCGTGTGGCGATTCATGGGGTCGCAAAGAGTTGGACACAACTGAGCGACTGAACTGAACTTTAGATAAATCCCCCAATTATTTCTCCATCCCAGCTCCTAGACTGCCAAGCACAGCTAGAGGGAAAAATGTGTCCTTGTACCAATAATTTCTACTACAAATCCAGACTTCCCAAGCTTTAAAAGGATATGTTCCTTTTAGAACCATAAATTTTGTATACCTCTATGGAGACCCCTGGTGGCTCAAATGGTAAGGTGTCTGCCTACAATGCGGGAGACCTGGGTTCAATCTCTGGGTTGAGAGGATCCCCTGGAGAAGGAAATGGCAACCCACTCCAGTACTCTTGCCTGGAAAATCCCATGGACAGAGGCTCCTGGTAGGCTACAGTCCATGGGATCGCAAAGAGTCAGACACGACTGAGTGACTTCTCTTTCACTTTCATGGAGACCTCATTATCTAAAAATATTGTGTGTTGTAATTATTATTTTCATTTGAAAAATTAATATTTGTTTCTTATAAAATAAAAAAGTCAACAAAAATGAAAAGTTAAAATAAAATGTGAAGATTAGTGAGTTTCTGCCAATGGCATTATTTGGCATGGTTCTGCCAGTGGCATTATTTCTTTTGTTTTTATAGCTGAGTAATATTCCATTGTATTAATATATATGTACCACATTTTCTTTATCCATTCCTCTGTCAATGGACATTTAGATTGCTTCCATGTTCTGGCTATTGTAAATAGTTCTGCAGTGAACTTTGGGGTGCATGCATCTTTTCAAATTGTGGTTTTCTCTGGATATATGCTCAGCAGTAGGATTGCTGGATCATATGATAGTTCCATTTTTAGTTTTTTAAGGAACCTCCACACTGGCCTCTATAATGATTCTATCAATTTACATTCCCATCAACAGTGCAAGAGGGTTCCCTTTCCTCCACACCCTCTCCAGCATTTATTGTTTGTAGATTTTTTCAGTGATGGCCATTCTGACCAGTGTGAGATGATACCTTATTGTTGTTTTGATTTATATTTTCTGATGATTAGTGATGTTGAGCAATTTTTCATGTGCTTTTTGACCATCTCCATCAAGACTTTTTTGTGACACATTTATGTATGCATGTGCAAATACACACACAAACACATACACATATATTCACACCCAGAGGTTTTGGTTTGGTTTGGTTTTGATGGAAGACATAAAGATACTCTCTCCTGGAAGAAAATCATTAGTATCTTTTCAGATATATCCTACACATATAGAAATCTTTAACATTACAAGATCTCATTGTGGGGAAGTATTGTAAGTTTTTCAACCAATTGCTTATTGAATAGGTATTTATGTTATTTCTGATTTAGTGTCTGTTTAAGTAATTCTTCAATGAACATTTTCACACATTAATTTCTGTGAAATAATTCTGTGAAATTCTTTCTGCATGACAAATTCCAAACTTTTAATAGTTTCCTCAAGTCTCCAACCAGTCCTCTAACTCTCAACACACAGCCTTTTACTTCCCTGAGGAAACCAGGCTCACCCAACAAGCTCTGATTTATAAATTCATTTCTCTTCATCTCCATCCATCTTCTGCTTGTCACACCAATTATAAATGGAGCCACATCTTGTCCTTTGCCAAGACTAATGCTTTCACCAGTGCTGGCAAACCTCTCAGTCTTCTCTTCTGGATCATTACAAGTGCCTCTGAACTGGGTTCCCTTACCCCATTCTATCCCATCTAATCCAGCCATCATATGGTCAGGACCTGACGAAATGATGTTTATCTCCTGCTCAAAATCCTTTCTTGGCTTCCTAAAGCCTATAAAAAGCATACAAACAACCGTCTTTTTCTATCTGTGTCTTTGGTCATTTTGTTTCCTTTATCTGTAAGGTACTTCTTCCTGCTTCACCAGTCGAAACTTTCTCGTGTTTCAAGGCCTAGTTCAAGAGCCTGTCCTCCCTGAAGATTCCCGAAAAGACTCAGGTGAAACTGGCCCATTCTTAAGTTCTCAGATCCACACACTTCTGCTTTATATTGGCCTTTGTCCCATTATATTGCTAATAATAGTTATCTGTGCACATACATCTTTATCTCCATGGCTCTAAGATATATTCTTTTTAGATCAGAACTGTTAAGTTTTGTATACCATAGCACTTGGCACAGTGAGAGTACATAAAAAGCCCTCAAAAATTGTTTAATATGTTTATTAGTACCATAAAAATTAAAAGAACACTGACATTTGTTCAATATCAGATAACCAGATGGTGTATTATATAAATAAAACTTATTTGATAAAATCACAAAGAAACATTTAAATAAGGAATTATCTTTGTAAAAAATTATAAAACAAAAGTGAAGGTGAAAATATTTGTTGCTCAGTCATGTCTGACTCTTTCTGACCCCATGGACTGTAGGCCACTAGGCTCCTCTCTCCATGGGATTTTCCAGGCAAGAATACCAGAGTGGTTTGCCATTCCCTTCTCCAAAGGATCTTCCCAACCCATGGATCAAACCCAGGTCTCCAGCACTGCAGGCAGATTCTTTACCATCTGAGCCACCAGAGAAGTCACCCCCACCCCCACCAAATGATCTCATGTGATTTTAACACTACAACTTATAAAATATCACCCATCTCCTCTCAACTCACTGTGACACCCTATTTGCCTCCAAATCTCAAGAATGGGATACTCATATACATATTACAATATGTAAAATAGCTAACTAATGGAGGTGGTGGTTTAGTTGCTAAGTCATGTCCAACTCTTGCAAACCTCATTGTCTGTAGCCTGCCAGGCTTCTCTGTCCATGGGATTTGCCAGGCAAGAATACTGGAGTGGGTTGCTATTTCCTTCTCTAGGGGATCTTCCCAACCCAGGGACTGAACTTACATCTCCTTCATTGCAAGTGGATTCTTTACTGCCGAGCCACCAGCGAAGCCCAGATAACTAATAAAAAAAACCTACTGTATAGCATAGAAAACTCTACTCAATACTCTGTAATGGCCTATTGGGAAAATAATCTAAGAGTGGATATATGTATATGTATAACTGATTCACTTTACTGTACAACAGAACCTAACACTACATTGTAAATTAACTATACTCCAATAAAAATTAATTTCAAAAACCCCACATAGATTCACACATAATGGTTTAGCCTTATGAACAAGAACTAGAATCTTGATAGCACAGTACACCCTCTTTCTCTTTCTGTACCTTGTTCTCATTGCACCTCCAATTAGGATTAACGAAAAGATAATTGAGATGATTTTGAGTTTTTCCTTTTACTCAGAAACCAAAAATATTCTCCTGGTCAGGTCCTCTATGAGTAGGAAAAAGTATGAGCCCTCACCTCATTTCTTTGAAAGTAAAGATAATTACTATATCTAAACCTATTAATTGTTGAACCCACTAATCGAAATCTGAAATGGCTAATACATATAAAATTATAAAGAATGCATTCATAATGACAAAGGTAATGAAAAGCAGTAAACAGTAATATTTACCATTTTATGAGCACTTAGTACAGGCCAGACACATTGTGCCAATGCTTTATACAATACTCTCTCATTTAATCCTCAACAAGTGCAGTAGATATAATCATACCCATATAGCATATTAGTAAAGCCAGGATTAGAAAGACTGTTATTTGCTCAAGAACCCATAAGCACTACGTGTCAGGATGAAAACACAGATATGTCTCAGACCCCAGCCCATGCTCTTCACCACCATTCTGTACCACCAGACACCATGAAGGAAACACACCTTTCTGTAAAACACTCTACAGAGAAATTTCCAAAAGTACATATAGGTCTCCCTTTTTAAAATGTATTTGTATTTATTTATTTATTTGGCTGTGCCAGTGTGGGCTCTAGCTCCCTGACCAGAGATTGAACCCAGGCCCCCTGCATTGGTAGTGTAGAGTCCTAGCCACTGGACTACCAGGGAAGTCCCAGGTCTCCTTTTTTTGACCAAGGAATTCTAACAAATTAGAAATTCCTTGTAAGGAAGTAGTCTTTCTTCCTTCTCCAACACCACTGCTGTTGAAGACTCTGTTCAGTTCAGTTCAGTTCAGTGCCTCACTCGTGTCCAACTCTTTGCAACCCCATGGACTTGCAGCACGCCAGGCTTCCCTGTCCATCACCACCTCCTGGAGCTTTCTCGAACTCATGTTCATCAAGTCACTGATGCCATCCAACCATCTCATCCTCTGTCATCCCCTTCTTCTCCTGCCTTCAGTCTTTTCCAGCATCAGGGTCTTTTCCAATGAAGACTCTGTAATATTCTCCAAATGCTCCATTTTCTCCATTCTATTTATCAGTCCCTTTTTAGACTAGTTCTGGTCAACAAGTTGTGAGCAGAGGGACATGTGTCCCTTCCAGGCAGAGTCAGTGAAGGGTTTATTCAGAATTTTTCAATACCTCTTCCTTTGCCATGATAATTGAGCTAGATGCATATTCCAGATGACAGCTACAATAGTGTGAAATCTCCATCAAATTGGGCCCCTGAGAACTGTGTGCCCCTCCTCCCACTGACATGTGATGAACACATAACATGAGTGAGAAATAAGTCATTATTGTATTAATAATGGTACTACTGGTATTTGGGGGTCAATTTGTTACTGAAACATCCTGACTAATAACTAATAATATCCTAAGCCTATCTTGACTAATACAGCTGCCAAATGACAAATAATATAGAATATGAAAAAAGTTATCCACTAGAGTTTTTATTGCAACATTGAAAATGTTTAAGATCAATGTCTAACAAATAGTCAAATAAGCCATCATACAAGTTACCAGGTAGACTGCCACTTGTAACTGTGACACTTAAGTTATAGTATTACACAGAGAAAGCAGATTACAGACTATATCTTCTTTGACCCAAATTCTAAAACAAAGTCTCTCTCTCTCTCTCTATATATATATATATATATATATACACACACACATGAGTATAAAGAGACCTGAAAAAAATAAAACCAGTGTGTTGATAAATAAATGAGAAGGTAGGCGAGAATATTATTTTTGATGCTTATAAAAGAATTTATTAAATTGATCATTTCCCCCTACATATCACATCTAATACTTTCCTTTAAAGGATAACATTTCTGAGCTTCCCTGGTGGCTCAAACCGTAAAGAATCTGCCTGCAGTGCGAGAGACTTGGGTTTGATCCCAGAGTCAGGAAGATACCCAGGAGAAGGGAATGGCAACCCACTCCAGTATTCTTGCCTGAAGAATTCCCTGGACAGAGGAGCCTGGCAGGCTACAATCCATGCTTTTCTTTAAAGGATACATTTAAGGCAAAACATTAGAAAACCAAGATAGAACAATCGAAGTAAAGGAGAGTTTTAAGTTAATATTTGCTTTTCATATTTATGATTAATACAAAGAAAATCAGACACTGACAAATTAAATATTCATTTCTCTTCATATTGGCCAGTTGACTTATTTCTCCAGGTCAGCTCCCTCCTTAGTGTCATGACCCTGCTGAGAGAACCCTAAATCCTTTAGTATTCTGTTCTTTACACCTCTCCTCAATGCAATCATTACCTGGTCTAGTCAGGAAGGATCAACTATAAATGACACAATAAACAACCTGAGGAGAAATTTAAATAAATGCAGAAAATTTTCTAGCTCTTCTTATCACTGAAAAAATTCCCCACCTAGCTTGTGATTATAGAAATATGATTTTATGATAGAAGCATTGTCTGTGTTCCCCTCTCTAAAATGCTGTCTAACTAGTTTTGGCTTTTGAAACAAGATTTTAATTCTCACTTGTTAGAATCTTCATTGTTAATCCACCAAAATAGAATAACAAATCCAAGAGGTGCCATAGAAGAAATGCTAAGCACAAGACTTGTTTCTTATGTGTTTCAATAGAACCCATGAGGCATGACTCACTTGCAAGTAAAATTACTAGAGAGTGTCACCTGTTTAATTATAAACAGCTGCTATTTCCAAGCTTCACCATAAGACAGATTTCCTTAACAGTGAATCTTATCCCAAATAAAACGTATGACAGCATAGCACTGGCTTTTCTTATACCTAATATCCTAGTTCTGCTTGAGCCATTTGAAATCAGAGGCAAGCTGTGGAATTCAGAGGTAGTTTTGGAATATAGCTCTAGATTTGGCTTTACTGAGTCAAAAAGAAAAATAATCAAAGAAAAACAAAGTCTACATAGACTAGGCCATGGGGAAACTTAAGTGTCACTGGGATTTAGTTACTCATAGATGAACTTGTGAAAAGAAAGAAGAAATCTCTTTTTAGAAATAAATTTCAAGGGTCATCATCAAAGAAACAAATCACAACTGGCAAACACCCTTTGGAGAAAATCAAGAAAATGCATCCTATTTTCCTAATCATTTCATCAGTGACACTATTTTACTTTCGAAGAAGCTGAGTAAAGAAATTCATCTGTCCATCCAAAAAAATGTCAATAAAAATTACTCTTGGAGACACTGAAGTACCACCTAAAATATACAGATGGTCCCTGGCTTATGATGGCTCAACTTATGATTTTTTGACTTTATGATGCAAAAGTGATATACAGTCACTAGAAACTGTACCACAGATTTTGAATTGTGATCTTTTCCCAGGCTAGCAATATGTGATACAATACTCTCATGATGCTGGGCAGTGGCAACAGCCCCAGCTCCTTGTCAGTCATACAGTTGTGAGGATAAACAACTGACGCACTGACAACCATTCTGTACCCATGCAGTCATTCTGTTTTTCGCTCTCAGTACAGTAGTCAATAAATCATGAGATATTCAATGTTACATTATAAAACAGGCCTTGTTTTAGATGATTGTGCCCAACAGTAGGCTAATGTAAGTGTTCTGGACATGTTTAAAGTAGGTTAAGCTAAACTATGATGTTTGGTAAGTTAGATGTATTTAACACATTTTCAACTTATCATGGATTTATTGGGACATAACCCCACTGTAAGTGAAGGAAGATCCGTATTTTAATAACACTAAAAATATAATGCTAACAGTTTGAGAGGGCTTGATATTGTTGTCCATGTTTAAGACCATAACCTAGAAAAAAATATTTATGCTACTTGATGATATTTAGTCATTTGAAATTAGAGGTTTGTGGCAAACACTGTTAATTGCCTACCCAACAAACATTTCCTCTTTCACTTTTGCTAAGAAAACCTTGGTTGGATTCCCGCCGGGGGCCAGCCTGAGGAACTCCGCCCACGGCAAAGGTCATGAGGAAGGAGGCTTGGCATACGCAAAGGCGTGATCAAGCCTCAGGAAACCCCCTGTTCCCAAGCATCTACCCCAAAACCAGAGTCTGTTTTATGCTCTCACCTACACCTCTGACTTTACGGGGGGCTCTCCCTCATAACCGATTCTCTTGGAGGAGTAAACGTGCAGCTCCAAGGCAATAAAAATACGGACTCCTCTGAAGGTTATCTAGCCTGCCTGTATAGGTTTGTCCAGCCACATGTGATTGTTTACAGCCTCCCAACCTGAGAGGCATGAGATGTTTTAGACTTACTAAAGGCAAATTCTTTTGGGGAGTTGGAAATTATTAGTATAGTGGGTTGGTTAGGAATTATATTGGTGAAGGGTTTTTCATTTGTTGTGCCAATAATTGCTGCTAATTCCCTACACTGGGTGTGACAAGGATGTCTCAGGTCAAACCTCTCTGCTGACAGACTAGCTTGTGTGACAGGATTATCCATACTCCTGCCACATGATTGTTTACTACCTCTCAACCATAAACAGCACAGAGAGTTTAGGAGTATTTTGAAAGTCTTAATTAGCATAGGGCTTTTCTCATTGTTGAGTCAATGATTGCCACCAGGCCTCCATAAGGATATGGAATATATCCTTAAGGCACCTGGGAATATACTAATCAATGTATTTGGAATATAGAAAAGGAAATAGAGTAGTTTTAAGGTTAGCAATACTAGACTTTTTGAGTTAATGAATTTTCTCTTTTGTAATAGATCACTGTACTTTGTTATACATCACTGTGTCCTTGCTATGTAAAAATGTAACTTTATTACTATCTTAAGACTAAATAGATCTTAAGGGGAGCATTGGTGAAAGGATTTTCATTTGTTGGGCTGATGTTTGCTGCTAAATCTCCATATTCCCTGCCCTTATAATGAATATAACTAGCATATAGGAGAAATAAGCATTAACCTTTAAGTATATAGGAGAAATAAGTATTAACCTTTAAGATTAATTATGTTAACCTTGGGTTAAATAAATTCCTTTCTTGATTGTAACTCACTACACCCTCACCCTATAGGAATGTAACTTTATTTGGAGGGTGGTGCCTGGTTTAAGAAAAAACACGCTTGGAAAAAATAAGGTTTTTGGTTATCAGAGAGAAAGGATCATAAAAGTCAGCAGGTCTCACTCATGGCCAGAAGATGATGTAATATCCCTAAGACCTTTTTTTTATACATTTATGTGAAGCACCTGATTTTGATAAAGGTCAAGACTTCTGACCCCCGCGTGACTCTGTATTCATCCCTACATGTAACAAAAGCTATATAAGCAAACCCAAAAATAAAGAAATTGGATCAGTTTCTGGAAAGACTGATACCCCCATGTCGCTTCTTTCTTGCTCCCCATTTCTCTGGCTGAATTCCAAGTTATTCAGCCTCTTTTTCTCCACTAATTTTCCTACTACACTATCCATTTCTAATCTCTCTATATCTCTGTAATTAAATACGTATTTTTCCAAGGACGCCGATGCCGTCCCCACCTTCAAATTCCCTGGATCCACCGGGGCTGGACCCCGGCAGATTCCTTTAGCTTTATGCTGTTAAAGATTATTATCCAAAACTTGGAAATAAGGGAAAACAATGACCATTTAACTTTCAGCATCTAGTAGACCAAACCAAAGAGTATCTTAATTCTCTAGGGAAATGTACATTTATTTGGCATACAATTTACTCTTGACTCTGTAAAGATATATATTAATTTGTAGAACATTAACAACGTGTGAGGAATTTCTGTCTGGTAAAAAAGATATCCCCTAAGGTTATAGTTTTATAGTCTTGTAGGATATTAATATATTTCATAACTAATTTATCAATTGCATTTTACATTCTTTATTTCCTTGAACCTATCTATCACTTTCTCCTAGTCAACTTTGAACCAGTTTTACTATTTTTCTGGCTCCATCATTAAGGAGTTACCTTTGACATGTGTTCACTCTATGCTTATATGTCATGATTTTAACCATTTGAAATTTAGAATTTGACAGTATCTGGCCCGAGGGAATGAATTGTGATTAATCTCAGACGATTGTGGCATTCTCACACCCCTGTTTCAGTAATTGTTCTAGGACTGCTTGTATGGACCCATTCTGATTAATGACACATAAAGAGAAGTCTACTGGGCCTTCTAGGAAAGAAAACTTGTTTTCTCTGACAGAGAGATGATGAAGAGAAAGTCTCTTTTTCTACCATTTTCATGTTTCTTGCATAAGATAGTGTCATACAAAAGTGAGGCAGCCATCCTGCAAGTATGAGAGGAGACATCCCTAAGTACACTGAAGATAAAGAGTAGATGAATCCAGGGATGACCTCAGTCCTCGACAGCATCACTGAGTTGCATGTTTGATCTTGGACCACCTAGTTCTGGTTTCTAGTTGAATAAACAGAAGTCTTCATGATATTAGATACTATTAGATGAATAGTCTGTCACTTGCATATGAAATCATTCATAACTGATATAGAAAGTAGTAGGAAAACATGAAATATAAGTATATATTATTTGAGCTCTTAGTTGCTACAGTGAAAATAATTTCTAGAATTACTTGTTTTTAACTTTATGCTGCCCCAGAGTACAATCAGAAAACCCAGAGGCACACCTTAATCTATTGCACTATGGCAGGGGGCTGGGAGCTGGAAAATTTTCTTGGCCCATTTCAGGAAGGATATTTCTGAACTATGTCTTGAAATATGAATATTTACTTGGTTGGCTACTTTTCCATCCTCAGTTGTCTAGCTCACACTGTCAGTAGCAGCTCTACAACTCTCTGCTCTGACACACAGACCTTACAGACCCTCATTTATATCACTGCTGTTTTAACAAAAGTGCCTTTGCTGGTATTTTATGAACATTGACATCCCATTACTTTAGTTAGTTCAGAGTTTGCAGATGTAAATTATATTGTACTCTCTGTAATAAACTTAATTGCAGAAGCTTCTGATGACTGTGATTTACTTCTCAAGGGTGACAGAATTCTTTCAATTTCCCAGCAACGGACACACATTCTGATTAAACAATGAATATACTCTATATTTTTGAACATCGTGAACCTACAAGTATCATTTTAAAAAATCAAATAATTTTGATTTATGCTCAGGTGAGAAATATATACAGAGATAGATATAGTGTCTTTGAGAGATCGTCCACTCCTACACTCGGTTTCCAGATAAGGAAACTGAGGCCCAGGGGAATTTTACCATGGATCATTAAAAAATGCAAGTGCTTCCATGTCCTGGCTGTTATAAACAGTGCTGCGATGAACATTGGGGTACATGTGTCTCTTTCAATTCTGGTTTCTTCAGTGTGTATGCCCAGCAGTGGGATTGCTGGGTCATAAGGCAGTTCTATTTGCATTTTTTTAAGGAATCTCCACACTGTTCTCCATAGTGGCTGTACTAGTTTGCATTCCCACCAACAGTGTAGGAGGGTTCCCTTTTCTCCACACCCTCTCCAGCATTTATTGCTTGCAGATTTTTGGATCTCAGACATTCTGACTGGTGTGAAGTGGTACCTTATTCAGCAGATGAATGGATAAGAAAGCTGTGGTACATATACACAATGAAGTATTACTCAGCCGTTAAAAAGAATGCATTTGAATCAGTTCTGATGAGATGGATGAAACTGGAGCTGATTATACAGAGTGAAGTAAGCCAGAAAGAAAAACACCAATACAGTATACTAACACATATATATGGAATTTAGAAAGATAGCAATGATGACCCTGTATGCAGGACAGCAAAAAAGACACAGATGTGTATAGCGGACTTTTGGACTCAGAGGGAGAGGGAGAGAGTGAGATGATTTGGGAGAAAGGCATTGAAACATGTATAATATCATGTAAGAATCGAATCGCCAGTCTATGTCCGATGCAGGATACAGCATGCTTGGGGCTGGTACACAGGGATGACCCAG